>NC_069678.1:10014975-10341975 GCF_023699985.2 Odocoileus virginianus | reverse complement strand
ACTGAGTGACTAACAGTTTCCTTCTTGAGTAGCAAGTGGTATGCTCTTTCTCTGGCAGTCTGTGTTTATCCTCTACCCTTTTCATAAGATGTAAAATCAGAGAATCTTTATGAGAAGCTGGCAATCTACATAAAATAATTCACTCACTTTATTCTCTTTTGTCATAATGGTCAACTATAGTATTGTGTTGGCCAAAACTTTCACTTGGATTTTCCCATGAGATGTTATGGAAAAGCCAGAGGGAACTTTTTGGCCAGCCCAACAGTTTTAGAAGAATTCAGTATAGTAGGAAGGAATGAGAATACATTATAGTCATCTTAGGGCATTAAAAAAAGAAAAACCATGAAAAAAGCAGGCAAAACCAAAAAACCCTTTATTTATGACTTTCCTAAGTATAATTAGATTTCCTAAGTAGTTTCCTAACCAAATAAATTGTTTGAATTAATATAAAATTTGCATTTATCTTACCAAAGTGAAGAAAATCAAACACTAGTGTTTGATTTTTTAATTACCTACCTAACTTGTTAAATATATATTATATATATCACATGGAGATTTGAAGCTATACCTTAATAAAGGAGGCACTTATTAAAGTGTATATTTTGAAGAAAGCTGCATATAATCACATGACCAATATCTGATGACACTTTCTTAATAAATGGTGGTCTCTCTAACAGCTATTCAATAAGAAAGATTAGATCAGCAGAAAATGTACCTGAGCTTTATATATTAAAATTATAATTGCATCAAAAAAGAATAAAATACATAGGAGTAAATCTAGTAATGAAAAGTGAGAGTTCTTTACAATACAAACTGTAGGACACTGATAAAAGAAACTGAGAAAGGCAAAAGAAGTGAATTGATATTCTGTGCTCATGGATTGAAAGAATTATTATTGCTAAAAGGACCATATTACCCAAAGCAATCCACAGATTCAATGAAATCCTTATCAGAATATCAGTGGAATTATTCACAGAAGTAAAACAATCCTGTTATGTATACAGAAACATAAAAGGCCCAAATAGCAAACATAACTTTTAGAAAACCAAACAACACTGGATGCCTCATGCTCCAGTGTTTAAAATTACATTTCAAAGCTATAGCAGTCAAAACAGTATGTTATTGATATAAAAATAGACATAAATCAATGGAACAGAATAGAGAATAGTCATAAAAGCACACATCAATGATCAATTAAGTTAGAATGTGACATGAATAGAATAGCCACATCAATAAATATATTGGGGAAAATAGATAGTCACATACAAAAATGAAACTAGATCTCTATCTTACATTGTACACAAAAATTAACTCAAAATGGACCAAAAAATATCCCAGTTGCCATTTCTGATGGTCTTTCTTTTGGAAACACTTTGGTGATCTAGTCCATTTCATTCATATCTGTGAGAAGAAACCACTGCCTACTTTGGGTACTTGAAGCAAGGATACATATAATATAGATGATTGTTGCTTACAGAAGCATCACATCATTTTGTCGACAAAGGTCCATCTAATCAAAGTGATGGTTTTTCCAGTAGTCATGTACAGAGGTGAGAGTTGAACCATAAAGACGGCTGTGTGCCAAAGAATTGATGCTTTCAAGTTGTGGTGGAGGAGAAGACTCTGGAGTGTCTCTTGGACTTCAAGGAGCTCAAACAAGTCTCTCCAAAAAGAAATCAATCCTGAATATTCATTGGAAAGGCTGATGCTGAAGCTGAAGCGCCAATACTTTGGGCACTTGATATGAGAGCTGACTCATTGGAAAAGACCCTGATGCTGGGAAAGATTGAGGGTAGGAGCAGAAGGGGGCAACAGTGGATGAGATGGTTGAATGGCATCATCAACTCAATGGACTTGAGATTGAGCAAACTCGGAGACAGTGGACAGGGAAGCCTGGTGTGGTGCAGTCTATGGGGTCGCAAAGTGTCGGACGTGATTGAGCTTACTGAACAGCAGCAGTAATCATGGATGAGTGAAAGCCACTGGATTCCTGAGTTCTTTTGTTCGTCGTAGGCTAAATAATCAGAAATTTTCTCTTATGACACAGGTCATAAACTGATTAAATCCCCACCGATTATTGAGACTTTCCTATTATTATTATAGTTAAGAGAGAATAACATGCAGCCCTGTAATGTGTGATTATAGGGATCAACAGAAGAGGAAGAAACAATTCCACTGAAATAAAAAGGAGAAAAAAAAGTGAAAAACCTTAACACAGACTCAAAGGTGTCCAGCTCAGGGTTATGATATAAAATGACATGGAAAATATGATAAAGATTGTTTTATTTTGGCTCAGATTCTGATAATCATTTTGCAAATGATAGAGTGTAATAGAATAGTGAACTCTGGGAATGTTACAGCAAACTAGCAACATCCTCCTCCCTTCTTATCTTAGAGTCAGTGTGTGCTCACTCAGTTGCATCTGACTCTTGGCAACCGCACAGACTGTAGCCCAGCAGTCTAGGGAGGAATAAGTAGGCAGAGTTACAAACGAATGTCTTATGTGTTTTGTTGGTGAAGATATGGGAGAGCAGCATTCATTAGCAAGTTTAATATTAAAATAAGTTTAAAAACCCATTACATTTCTGTGTCTTAGTTTCTGTCTTTTTCTCATATAAAACCAGAGATTCTGAGGGCTGGCTGGCTTCAAGAGAAGCTGGGTCCACAGACTGATCATTTTTGTCAGCACTCTGTCACTTGCTCTCCATCTTTTCATTCTATTTCCTATTATTGGCTCCCTTTTAGAAGATTTTCCTTATCATTTTGTTAGTATATCACAAACTATTTTGACTACCTGTTCATAGACCTAAAGCCTTTTCTTGGAACAATCACTGACTTCAGAGGTGCAAGGAGCTCTTTAGCCTGGTAAATATGCTTACCCTGGCAGAGATTTTTGTTTAGTGGCTAAGTCATGTCCAGCTCTTTGCAAACTCATGGATCGCAGCATTCCAGGCTTCCCTGTCCTTCACTATCTCCTGGAGTTTGCTCAAATTCATGTTCATTGAGTTGGTGATGCCATCCAACCATCTCATCTTCTGTTGTCTCCTTCTCCTTTTGGTGGAAGGGAATCACTTTATTAAAAATCTACCCGAATCAAGAGGGTAAGGGAGGTACCGTTCACAATGGGAAACATATTTAAGCACAAGGAAGGAACGGTAAAAGGAATTGGGCAAACAAAATCTAAATGTGGCGGTTGGAATCATTTCAATGTTAAGGATGACTCTGCAAAGAATGAAAGTCTCAGATATTTGAGGTTTGAAGAGATGTTAGTCATTAATCTTTGAAATGTAAGGGGCAAGACAGATGGATAAGGTAGCTCAGGCAGAGGGAACTGATAAGTTGAGGAACAAAGTTAAAGGACAACATTTTGTGAAAATCATGGGTGTGCCTTATGAACAGAGGAGTGGCCAAGATTAAAATGTGCTTCAAGAGAGAGATGGTGGGGCATTAGACTACCAATCTGGAGAAACATTGATGGATTTAAGAGAGATTTATCAGAAGATGATTTCTTGGAGCTGAGTTGAAGATGGTGGAGGAATAGGACGGGGAGACCACCTTCTCCCCTACAAATTCATCGAAAGAACAATTGAACGCTGAGCAAATTTCACAAAACAACTTCTGATTGCTAGCAGAGGACATCAGGTGCCCAGAAAAGCAACCCATTGTCTTCGAAGGGAGGTAGGACAAAATATAAAAGATAAAAAGGGAGACAAAAGAGCTAGGGACGGAGTCCCGTCCCGGGAAGGGAGTCTTAATAGAGGAAGTTTCCAATCACCAGGAAACCCTCGCACTGGCGGGTCTGGGGGAAGTTTTCGAATCTTGGAGGGCAACCTAACTGGGAGGAAAAATTAAATAAGGCCCACAGATTACGTGCCTAAAAGCAACTCCCAGCAGAAAAGTTCCCCAGACGCCCGCACCCGCCACCAACAAGTGGGGGCGGGACAGAGAGGAGCGGGCAGCATTGCTTAGGGTAAGGACTGGGCCTGAAGGCCCTGAGAGCAATCGGAGGGAGCTCTTTTAAACTGTGGGATAGCAAGGGAGAAAATTAACCGGCCCGAACACACTGCCGGCCGTTCGCAAAACAAAGGGACTGAGAAACTCCAGGGAAGAGCCGGCCCATCCCCGCCGGAGGTAGGAGGCAGGGGGGAGGGGAAAAGGGCAAACTCAGCCCCTGAGAAGCCACCCCTCCCACACTGCAAACAGGCCCCGGTTCCTATCTAAAGACTTCCTGAGATTCTGGATGGTCGACATCTGCCGCCGGGCTCCTGAGAACAAACACAAGCTGCAGGCACCCGATCTGCGGGCACTGGGGCTGCGGAGGGAAAAGGCGCCCGTACCCCGGGGAGAGTGCGCCCAAGCCCCTGGCTGCCAGAGCTGCTCAGGCCGGGGAAGGCACAAAACGCAGGCGCAACCGAATCTGCGCTTTTGTGGAGTACCCGAAATCTGGAACCGCACTCAACGCAGGGCCCGCTCCATATAGAGCAGCCGGGAGCCTGAGCAGTGTAGACGGGGAAAGCACAGACACCCGTGAGCGGGGCAAACCCAGTGTGACTGGAACACGGTGAGTGCTATCCACACAGAGCGGTATCTGTCTGCAGTGCCCCGCCCTCCCCGTAGCAGGACTGAACTGAACTAGCGAACCTAAATAAGAGATTACCTCCAACCCCCTGTGTCAGCGCGGAAATTAGACACTGAAGAGATGGCAAACAGAAGCCAAATTAACAAAGGGAACAGCTTCAGAAAGGATCGGTGCAACAGATTAAAATCCTTGAAGGTAACACCGACTACACGGGAAGGGGCCTATAGATATAGAGAAGTGTAAGCTGGAAAGAGGAGCTATCTGAAATTGAACTGAACCTACACTGACCACAACAGCTCCAGAGAAATTCCTAGATATATATGTATATATATTTTTAATTAAAAAAATTTTTTTTTCTTTCCTTTAAAAAATTTTTTTCTCTTTTATTTTCTTTTAAAGTTCCCTATTACTCACCCATTACTCCTCAACTTTCATTTTCATATATTTTTACGATTTTTTTAATTAGGGAAAAACAAATTTTTTTTTCTTTTCTTTTCCTTTTTTTTCTTGTTTTTCTCTCCTATTTCCTTTTAAAGCCCTCTAATACTCCTCTATTATTCCTTAATTTTCATTTTCATTTCACTATAACCTTGCAAAAAAAAAAAAGAGAGAAGCCCTATTTTTAAACCGAACTTCATATATATTTCTAAATTTTTTTGTGTGTTTTTGTTTTTGTTTTTAAATATTGTATTTCAAAGAGTCTAACCTCTATGCTAGATTTTTAATCTTTGTTTTTTGGTATGTGATATAAATTTTGGACATTTAAGAATCCAATATTCAGTTCCCATTTCTATTCAGGAGTGTGTTGATTACTCTCTCCCACTTTTGACTCTCTGTTTTCTACCTCAGAACACCTCTATTTACTCCTTTCCCCTTCTCTTCCCAATCCAATTCTGTGAATCTTTGTGGGTGTCTGGGCTACGGAGAACACTTTGGGAACAGATAATTGCATAGATCTGTCTCTCTCCTCTTGAGTCCCCCTTTTTCTCCTCCTGCTCACCTCTATCTCCTTCCTCCCTCTCATATTCTTCATGTAACTCTGTGAACCTCTCTGGTTTTTTCTCACGGTGGAGAATCTTTTCACCATTAACCTAGAAGTTTTATTATCAGTGCTGTATAGTTGGAGAAGTCTTGAGACTATTGGAAGAATAAAACTGAAATCCAGAGGCAGGAGACTTAAGCCCAAAACCTGAGAAAACCAGAAAACTCCTGACTACACGGAACATTAAGGAATAAGAGACCATCCAAAAGCCTCCGTACCTACACCAAAACAAACCACCACCCAAGAGCCAATAAGCTCCAGAACAAGACATACCACACAAATTCTTTAGCAATGCAGGAACATAGACCTGAGTGTCAACACACAGGCTGCCCAAAGTCACACCAAACCCATAGACCCCATCGCAAAACTCATTACTGGACACTCCATTGCACTCCAGAGAGAAGAAATCGAATTCCACGCACCAGAACACTGACACAAGCTTCCCTAACCAGGAAACCTTGACAAACCAATCGTCCAAACCCACCCACTGGGTGAAACCTCTACAATAAAAAGGAACCGCAGACCCCCAGAATACAGAAAGCCCACTCCAGACACAGCAATCTAAACAAGATGAAAAGGCAGAGAAATACCCAACAGGTAAAGGAACCTGAAAAATGCCCACCAAGTCAAACAAAAGAGGAGGAGATAGGGAATCTACCTGAAAAAGAATTTAGAATAATGATAATAAAAATGATCCAAAATCTTGAAAACAAAATGGAGTTACAGATAAATAGCCTGGAGACAAAGATTGAGAAGATGCAAGAAATGTTTAACAAGGACTTAGAAGAAATAAAAAAGAGTCAATTAAAAATTAATAATGCAATAAATGAGATAAAAAACACTCTGGAGGGAACCATGAGTAGAATAACAGAGACAGAAGATAGGATAAGTGAGTTAGAAGATAAAATGGTGGAAATAAATGAAGCAGAGAGGAAAAAAGAAAAAAGAATCAAAAGAAATGAGGACAACCTCAGGGATCTCTGGGACAATGTGAAATGCCCCAACATTCGAATCATAGGAGTCCCAGAAGAAGAAGACAAAAAGAAAGGCCATGAGAAGTTACTCGAGGAGATAATAGCTGAAAACTTCCCTAAAATGGGGAAGGAAATAGCCACTCAAGTCCAAGAAACCCAGAGAGTCCCAAACAGGATAAACCCAAGGCGAAACACCCCAAGACACATATTAATCAAATTAACAAAGATCAAACACAAAGAACAAATATTAAAAGCAGCAAGGGAGAAACAACAAATAACACACAAAGGGATTCCCATAAGGATAACAGCTGATCTATCAATAGAAACCCTTCAGGCTGGAAGGGAATGGCAGGACATACTTAGAGTAATGAAAGAGAATAACCTACAACCTAGATTACTCTACCCAGCAAGGATCTCATTCAGATATGAAGGAGAACTCAAAAGCTTTACAGACAAGCAAAAGCTGAGAGAATTCAGCACCACCAAACCAGCTCTTCAACAAATGCTAAAGGATCTTCTCTAGACAGGAAACACAGAAAGGTTGTATAAACGTGAACCCCAAACAACAAAGTAAATGGCAACGGGACCATACCTATCAATAATTACCTTAAATGTAAATGGGTTGAATGCTCCAACCAAAAGACAAAGGCTGGCTGAATGGATACAAAAACAAGACCCCTATATATGCTGTCTACAAGAGACCCACCTCAAAACAAGGGACACATACAGACTAAAAGTGAAGGGCTGGAAAAAAATATTTCATGCAAATGGAGACCAAAAGAAAGCAGGAGTTGCAATACTCATATCAGATAAAATAGACTTTCAAATAAAGGCTGTAAAAAGAGACAAAGAAGGACACTACATAATAATTAAAGGATCAATCCAAGAAGAAGATTTAACAATTATAAATATATATGCACCCAACATAGGAGCACTGCAATATGTAAGGCAAACGCTAACGAGTATGAAAGAGGAAATTAATAGAAACACAATAATAGTGGGAGACTTTAATACCCCACTCACAACTATGGATAGATCAACTAAACAGAAAATGAACAAGGAAACACAAACTTTAAAGGACACAATGGACCAGCTAGACCTAATTGACATCTATAGGACGTTTCACCCCAAAACAATCAACTTCACCTTTTTCTCAAGTGCACACAGAACCTTCTCCAGAGTAGATCACATCCTGGGCCATAAATCTAGTCTTGATAAATTCAAAAAAATTGAAATCATTCCAGTCATCTTTTCTGACCACAGTGCAGTAAGATTAGATCTCAATTACAGGAAAAAAATTATTAAAAATTCAAACATATGGAGGCTAAACAACACGCTTCTGAATAACCAACAAATCATAGAAGAAATCAAAAAAGAAATCAAAATATGCATAGAAATGAATGAAAATGATAACACAACAACCCAAAACCTATGGGACACTGTAAAAGCAGTGCTAAGGGGAAGATTCATAGCATTACAGGCCTACCTCAAGAAACAAGAAAAAAGTCAAATAAATAACCTAACTCTACACCTAAAGCAATTAGAGAAGGAAGAAATGAAGAACCCCAGGGTTAGTAGAAGGAAAGAAATCTTAAAAATTAGGGCAGAAATAAATGCAAAAGAAACTAAAGAGACCATAGCAAAAATCAACAAAGCTAAAAGCTGGTTTTTTGAAAAAATAAACAAAATTGACAAACCATTAGCAAGACTCATTAAGAAACAAAGGGAGAAGAACCAAATTAACAAAATTAGAAATGAAAATGGAGAGATCACAACAGACAACACTGAAATACAACGGATCATAAGAGACTACTACCAGCAGCTCTGTGCCAATAAAATGGACAACTTGGAAGAAATGGACAAGTTCTTAGAGAAGTATAACTTTTCAAAACTGAACCAGGAAGAAATAGAAGATCTTAACAGACCCATCACAAGCAAGGAAAAAGAAACTGTAATCAGAAATCTTCCAGCAAACAAAAGCCCAGGACCAGATGGCTTCACAGCTTAATTCTACCAAAAATTTAGAGAAGAGCTAACACCTATGTTACTCAAATTCTTCCAGAAAATTGCAGAAGAAGGTAAACTTCCAAACTCACTCTATGAGCCCACCATCACCCTAATTCCAAAACCAGACAAAGATGCCACAAAAAAAGAAAAAACTACAGGTCAATATCACTGATGAACATAGATGCAAAAATCCTTAACAAAATTCTAACAAACAGAATCCAACAACATATTCAAAAAATCATACACCATGACCAAGTGGGCTTTATCCCAGGAATGCAAGGATTCTTTAATATCCGCAAATCAATCAATGTAATACACCACATTAACAAATTGAAAGAAAAAAACCATATGATTATCTCAATAGATGCAGAAAAAGCCTTTGACAAAATTCAACATCCATTTATGATTAAAACTCTCCAGAAAGCAGGAATAGAAGGAACATACCTCAACATAATAAAAGCTATATATGACAAACCCACAGCAAGCATTACCCTCAATGGTGAGAAACTGAAAGCATTTCCCCTAAAATCAGGAACAAGACAAGGGTGCCCACTCTCACCACTACTATTCAACATAGTTTTGGAAGTTTTGGCCACAGCAATCAGGGCAGGAAAAGAAGTAAAAGGAATCCAGATAGGAAAAGAAGAAGTGAAACTCTCTCTGTTTGCAGATGACATGATCCTCTACATAGAAAACCCTAAAGATTCTACCAGAAAATTACTAGAGCTAATCAACAAATACAGTAAAGTTGCAGGATATAAAATTAACACACAGAAATCTCTTGCATTCCTATACACTAACAAAGAGAAAACAGAAAGAGGAATTAAGGAAACAATACCATTCACCATAGTAACAAAAAGAATAAAATACTTAGGAGTATACCTACCTAAAGAAACAAAAGACCTATACATAGAAAACTATAAATCACTGATGAAAGAAATCAAAGAGGACACAAACAGATGGAGAAATATACTGTGTTCATGGATTGGAAGAATCAAGATTGTCAAAATGGCTATACTACCCAAAGCAATATATAGATTCAATGCAATCCCTATCAAGCTACCAATGGTATTTTTCACAGAACTAGAACAAATAATTTCACAATTTGTATGGAAATACAAAAAACCTCAAATAGCCAAAGTAATCTTGAGAAAGAAGAATGGAACTGGAGGAATCAACCTGCCTGACTTCAGACTCTACTGCAAAGCCACAGTCATCAAGACAGTATGGTACTGGCACAAAGACAGAAATATAGATCAATGGAACAGAATAGAAAGCCCAGAGATAAATCCATGAACCTATGGTCACCTTATCTTCGACAAAGGAGGCAAGGATATACAATGGAAAAAAGATAACCTCTTTAACAAGTGGTGCTGGGAAAACTGGTCAACCACCTGTAAAAGAATAAAACTAGAACACTTTCTAACACCATACACAAAAATAAACTCAAAATGGATTAAAGATCTAAATGTAAGACCAGAAACTATCAAACTCCTAGAGGAGAACATAGGCAAAACACTCTCTGACATAAATCACAGCAGGATCCTCTATGACCCACATCCCAGAATATTAGAAACAAAAGCAAAAATAAACAAATGGGACCTAATGAAACTTAAAAGCTTTTGCACAACAAAGGAAACTATAAGCAAGGTGAAAAGACAGCCCTCAGATTGGGAGAAAATAATAGCAAACGAAGCAACAGACAAAGGATTAATCTCAAAAATATACAAGCAACTCCTGCAGCTCAACTCCAGAAAAATAAATGACCCAATCAAAAAATGGGCCAAAGAACTAAACAGACATTTCTCCAAGGAAGATATACAGATGGCTAACAAACACATGAAAAGATGCTCAACATTACTCATTATCAGAGAAATGCAAATCAGAACCACAATGAGGTACCATTACACGCCAGTCAGGATGGCTGCTATCCAAAAGTCTACAAGCAATAAATGCTGGAGAGGGTGTGGAGAAAAGGGAACCCTCTTACACTGTTGGTGGGAATGCAAACTAGTACAGCCACTATGGAAAACAGTGTGGAGATTTCTTAAAAAGCTGGAAATAGAACTGCCATATGACCCAGCAATCCCACTTCTGGGCATACACACCGAGGAAACCAGATCTGAGAGAGACATGTGCAGCCCAGTATTCATCGCAGCACTGTTTATAATAGCCAGGACATGGAAGCAACCTAGATGCCCATCTGCAGATGAATGGATGAGGAAGCTGTGGTACATATACACCATGGAATATTACTCAGCCATTAAAAAGAATTCATTTGAATCAGTTCTAATGAGATGGATGAAACTGGAGCCCATTATACAGAGTGAAGTAAGTCAGAAAGATAAAGACCATTACAGTATACTAACACATATATATGGAATTTAGAAAGATGGTAACGATAACCCTATATGCAAAACAGAAAAAGAGACTCAGATGTATAGAACAGGCTTTTGGACTCTGTGGGAGAAGGCGAGGGTGGGATGTTTCAAGAGAACAGCATCGAAACATGTATATTATCTAGGGCGAAACAGATCACCAGCCTAGGTTGGGTGCATGAGACAAGTGTTCAGACCTGGTGCACTGGGAAGAGCCAAAGGGATCAGGTGGAGAGGCAGGTGGGAGGGGGGACCGGGATGGGGAACACATGTAAATCCATGGCTGATTCATGTCAATGTATGACAAAAACCACTACAATATTGTAAAGTAATTAGCCTCCAACTAATAAAAATAAATGAAAAAAAAAAAAGAAGATGATTTCTTCTCTAGGCAACCTAGACAGTAAACACAATCACTCCAGTCTCTCCTCTCCATGACCCATGCATTTTGATTCACTTTTACATTTATGCATACTGCATCATAAAAGTTATTTATGGGGCTACCGTAACTCTTATATCTAATTAGTAATTCTCATCAATTTTTCTCCTTTTACCCATGCTTTATTTTTTGTCATAGTCCTTACAAGGAATTCAGTCATTTAACAATACATGTTCATTTACTTATCTATCAGTATTCCCTGCAATTGTTTTGAAAGCAAGATTTGACCTCTTTGTTCACTGCTACTGCTGCTGCTGCTAAGTTGCTTCAATCATGTCCGACTCTGTGCGACCCTGTAGACGGCAGCTCCACGAGGCTCCCCCATCCCTGGGATTCTTCAGATAAGAACACTGGAGTGGGTTGCCATTTCCTTCTCCAATGCATGAAAGTGAAAAGTGAAAGTGAAGTCACTCAGTCATGTCCGACTCTTAGCGACCCCATGGACCGCAGCCTACCAGGCTCCTTCTTCCATGGGATTTTCCAGGCAAGGGTAGTGGAGTGGGGTGCCACTGCCTTCTCCGTGTTCACTGCTAGATCCCAGCTGGAACACCACTGCTACACATTGCTTAAGAAACAGCATCTCAAACAGTGCAATCGCAGGCTGCATCTCAAAAGATAGGTAGTAAGAGACACTGGGGGATGATAACTCACCACCACTAGTGGCTGGTAAGATGCAGCCGCACCACTGCCAAGGCTTCACTCTGTCTCCTGCCTGAGTGCTTCACTGTCCTCTGTGCTGGTGGAGGCTGGCTCTGACTTTCTGACCATTGCGCTGTGCCCTTACCTCCTGTGAAGATGGCATCATTTTGGTTCGTTGGAAACTCTGGTGACAAAAGTACACGAAAGTCATTCACTGAAATTGCTTTCAGTCCCTAGTATTCTGTAGTTATCGCATGAGTATGGACGGAAGCCGGAGGTGATTTGTGAGTGGGTCCTCTCTGCTCAGAGCACTAGTTCTTCCCTGGACAGGCGGCGGGTGCAGGGAGATCCCAGCAGCCTTTCCCTGCAGCCCAGAGACTGCAATCACACTACCTTGCTAACTGAAGAAAAAGTTTCAGTTTACTTAGAAATGCATACAAAAAGTTCAATTTTTTGTTAACCATAGAACTGTATCATGTTATTGTAGACAAACATATAGTAACAAATGTGTGTGTTAGTCGCTCAGTCATGACCCCATAGACTGTAGCCCACCAGGCTCCTCTGTCTATGGTATTCTCCAGGCAAGAATACTGGAGTGAGTTGCAGTTCTCTTCTCCGGGGGATCTTCCGGATCCAGGGATAGAATCTGGGTCTCCAGAACTGCAAGTGAATTCTTTACCATCTGAGCTACCAGGGAAGCCCAACAAAAGTATACCTTTATTCAAACATCAAGCAAGTCTTTGAAAAGACAACACAAACAATAGTCAAACAGAAGCAAATTACGTTTTGAATATTAATTTGTGGAACAGGATCAATTAAGTGTTAATAAAATCATGTAAAATATAACTTTTCTTTGCTTTTTTGTAAAAAAGTTACTATTTAGTAGAATCTCAGTTTCATTTAGTGACATAATGACAATTCAAATTATTATATATTTGATAAATGAAACGATATAGTGAAATATTGAAAAAGCAATAAGCTATAAAGGAGTATTACATACAAAAACCTTAGTTGTATTTGAGATTTGATAAATGACTTTGATAGTAATTTTAAATATATGTTCATATTTTAATTTTTAAACTTGAAGGGTTATTTTGCCTGTTTAATATCTAACAGTTTGATATTTCTTATTACTTGGCAATATTCATGAGTTGAACAGAAAATATGATTTGTGATCATTAGGAGTCAGGAGAAGGCAAGAGCAAACTATGTGAGCTGAGTGCGCCCTGCTTTCCCCCATTGTATTGTTTCAGGACAGAAGTTAAGGTTGAGTCATGAGGACATGAGAGTCAATATTAAAAATGTTTAGGATTGTGGGGGTCACAGGGCAGAGTGAGAATAACCAACCATGAGACAGAGACTAAAATAATCAGCAGGAGGCATTTCTGCAGTTATGAGAGCAAGCGCCAGGCCAAGCACGCTACTCCTACCTGATGCCCAGTGAGAAGTGGAAAAGTGCCCACAAGACACCAAACACCAGTGATGAAGATGTACATCAACAGAGATACGACTACCAACTTTTTCAAAGTACAACCTCATCAAAATGGCCTTAGATCACAGTCTGCACAAGCCAACAAAATCCTTCAAAGAGAGTTTCTGCCTGAATTAGCACCATCCAATGTCAGATATTGCTTCTTTACATCCATGTGCGTGTATCCTGCCCAAAGCAACTTATTGTGACCTTACAGAGATGAGGTAGTCATTGTAGTCAGTACCAAAACCAGCAGGAATTTAGATTTCACTGCAATTTTAATGAATAATTGAGAGTAAAAATTTGAAGACATTAATAAACACAATCCAAGAGTTATTCACAATTCTTCAACTAGAAAAAATTTTGTATTTGTATTTCTTCTTTGAAAATACATTGTCCATATGAGTTTGGGCAATGGCTCAGAAGATAAAGAATATGCCCACAATGCAGGAGACCTGGGTTCAATCCTGGGTTGGGAAGATCCCCTGGAGAAAGGAATGGTAACCCACTCCAGTATCCTTGCCTGGACAATCCCATGGACAGAGGAGTGTGGCGGGCTACCATCCTTGGGGTCACAAAGAGTCCAACATGACTGAGCCACTAAAACTTTTTCCATTTTCGTATCAGCTTGGGTAACAAGGTGAGAATACAATTAGTTCCAATGAAGTTTGCAAATGACTTTGTAAACTGAGCCTATAAAATAATATCAACCATGCAAGTTAAGTGGGGCTTCCCAGGTGGCTCAGTGGTAAGGAATCTGCCTGTAGTGCAAGGAGGAGGATTCAGTCCCTGGCTTGGGAAGATCCCCTGGAGAAGGAAACTGCAGCCCACTCCAGTAATCTTGCCTGAGAAATCCCATGGACAGAGGAGTCTGGTGGGCTACAGTCTGTAGGGTAGCAAAGAGTCAGATGGGACTGAGCATGCGTGTGCGCGTGCACACACACACACACACACACACACACACACACATATGCAAGATAGTGCTAACATTTTTTCTACCAAGAAAAACAGTCTAAGACTGAAAACAAATTTTAGGTTTATTATATTGGAATTAAATCTTTTCCTGGGAAAAATTCTCTTTCCACCATAGCTACAGAATTATATTTTCTATCTTGGACAAATAAATGATACTTTTTCTGCCTTTGAAGACAAGTCTGCCCTTACATGCATTCCCACACTTTCTGTGTCTCTTTTCTCCATAATTCTGCATTCCAGCCTGTATTCTATCAAGCAATTCATTAACACAGGAACAAACATGCTTTGTAATCAAAATTATTTTTAATGAATTTGATTTTCCAGTTCTTTATGTATCCCATTCAGTGACACTCTTAATAATTCATGGTTATAGAAAATATCAACTTTATAGGAATTGTAAAGAATCTTCAAAACATGAGGAAAAAATTTCATGAACTCATGTCTAGTTACTGAAAATTATGTTTAAGGATCAGGAAAAAAAGATGTGTTCTAAGAATTTCTCTGCCTTTAAAGAACCAGTATCTAGTAAAGAAAACAAAGAAATGTTCATTGGTATGTACAGCATGAGGCAAAGTGTACAAAATGCTTTGTTAGGTGATATCTTAAGTAATATATCTCAAGTATGGGATGTTCTCAAAAAAGTGAAAGTTAGAAATACCATAAGATCCAGCTATTCCAATTCTAGGTATTTTTCCTAAGAAAATAATAGTAGTTTAAAAAGACATAGATACCTCTATGTTCCCTGCAGCATTATTTAAAAAGCCAAGCCAAGATACAGAAGAATCATAAATGTCCAGCAGCAGATGAATGGATAAAGAAGACGTAGTCCATACACTCAATGGAAGGCTACTCAGCTATAAAAAAGGAACAAAATCTTGCCATTTGCAACATGAAAGGATGTAGAGTATATTAAGCTAAGTGAAACAGAGTGAGAAGGACAAATACAGTACAATTTCAATTGTATATTGAACAGTAAAAACAAAACAAATCAACATACATAAGAAAACAGAAAAAGAGTCGTAGGTACAGAGAACAAACGTGATTGCCAGGAAGGAGAGGTGATAGAATAAATTGGAAAGGAAGATTAAGACTTACAAGCTTGCAAGTTATAAATAAATGAGTAAGGAGCTGAAATATACATCTTGGAGACTATAGTCAGTAATATAAGAAGTTTGTTTGCTTGTAGATATAACTAGAATTATTGTGGGGATCATGTGTAATCTATAGAAATATTAAATCAGTATGTTGTGCATCTGGAACTACCATTGTTGTAAGGCAGTTATACCTGGAACTATCATTGTTGTAAGCGAATTATGCTTCAACTAAAGAAAATTACAAAGAACTAGAAATAAGCAAGCCCTACACAAATCTCTAGTAAATTCTTCATGGGTGTAATGTTTCTCTTTTCAAGAATAATGACATGTTTAATAATAAAGACTGAAATTTTGAAGAAAGATTCAAAATAAGAAAGTACATCATAGATCAGGATTAAACAACTCATGAGAGAATGCACATTGCTCTAAAGATTAATAAAATATTGCAAATATGATAGTAGATAAAATTTAAATTAGGAGAAATATGATGAAAAATGTAAGGAAATAGAGGGAAAGAAGGCAACTCTTAAACCCTATTGAATAAATATTTCTGGAAAATAAATGTAGCAAAAAAATTGCAAACTATTTGATGAATATGTCAAAAGTGGAAGATAGATCTCATATATGAACGATTGGAATATCTGGGAAAAATATCAAAGCCAAGATGGAAAGCAAATACTGGAGATTATGCAAATTATTCTGAAAGTAAAGAAAGGTTTGAAATTCATTAAAGAGCACTATGAGAATTGCAGTGACTAATAGCACATGATGTTCTGGAAATATTATTGGGCTTTAAAGAAAAAGAAAAGTCCTTTGGCTATATAGGATAAAAGAGCAAGTGACATACAGGGAAAGAAAAATTAGAATTTTTTCAACCTTTATTGAGAGAAATACTCTGTGCCAGAAGTAAATAGGGCAACACAGTTAAGATACTCAAGGAGAGACATGATGACACATGAATTTTTTTCTAGCCAAACTGATTGGGTATCAGAATTCTGGACATTGAAGTTATCATGAAAGATCTAGGGTAATAATGTTAAATGATTAATGGGAAAAACAGACTTCAGGAAACAGAATCCTTTGAAAGACAGTGACACAAGGACAGATGGTAAACACTAAACTTGCCATTCCTTATTCAATTGGTGATGGACACTAGGGTGACTGCCTTAAATTATCCACTGAGTTCTGCCTCTTTAGGGAGTACTTTCCTCCACACCAACACAGGCGCTGGCGTCCCTGTGGAGGTGCAGAGCCAGACAGGAGAGGCCTCGCTGGGGACGGAGCGCAGCAACCAAGCACACGCTCTAGATCTGGGCTTGACACACATGTGTTCAATTCTATAGAGAATGATTTTAAAGGTAACTAGAGGGATAAGCAAAATTTAATGTAAAAACTTAAAAAAGGGAACAAACATACAAAACTGAACACATAGAACATCAGTTCAGTTCAGTTCAGTCACTCAGCCATGTCTGACCCTTTGCAACCCCAAGGACTGCAGCACGCCAGGCTTCCCTGTCCATCACCAACTCCCGGAGCTTACTCAAACTCATGTACATTGAGTTGGTGATGACATCCAACCATCTCATCCTCTGTTGCCCCCTTCTCTTCTTGTCTTCAATCTTTCCCAGCATCAGGGTCTTTTCCAATGAGTCAGTTCTTTGCATCAGGTGGCCAAAGTATTGGAGTTTCAGCTTCAACATCTGTCTTTCCAATGAACACCCAGGACTGATTTCCTTTAGGATGGACTGGTTGGATCTCCTTGCAGTCCAAGGGACTCTAACATCACAGTTGAAAAGCATCAATTCTTCAGTGCTCAGTTTTCTTTATAGTCCAACTCTCATGTCGATACATGACTACTGGAAAAACAATAGCCTTACTTAGATGGGCCTTTGATGACAAAGTAATGTCTCTCCTTTTTATTATGCTGTCTAGTTTGGTCATAACTTTTCTTCCAAGGAGTAAGTATCTTTTAATTTCATGGCTGCAGTCACCATCTGCAGTGATTTTGGAGCCCCCCAAAATAAAGTCTGCCACTGTTTCCACTGTTTCCCCATCTATTTGCTATGAAGTGATGGGACCAGATGCCATGATCTTAGTTTTCTGAGTGTTGAGCTTTAAGCCAACTTTTTCACTCTCCTCTTTCAAATTCATCAAGAGGCTCTTTTGTTCTTCTTCACTTTCTGCCATAAGGGTGGTGTCATCTGCATATCTGAGGTTATTGATATTTCTCCAAGCAATTTTGACTCCAGCTTGTGCTTCATCCAGCCCAGTGTTTCTCATGATGTACTCTGCATATAAGTTAAATAAGCAGGGTGACAATATACAGCCTTGACATACTCCTTTTCCTATTTGGAACCAGTCTGTTGTTCCATGTCCAGTTCTAACTGTTGCTTCATGATCTGCATACAGGTTTCTCAAGAGGCAGGTCAGGTGGTCTGGTATTTCCATCTCTTGAAGAATTTTCTACACTTTATTGTGATCCACACAGTCAAAGGTTTTGGCTTAGTCAATAAAGCAGAAATAGATGTTTTTCTGGAACTCTCTTGCTTTTTTGATGATTCAGCGAATGTTGGCAATTTGATCTCTGGTTCCTCTGCCTTTTCTAAAACCAGCTTGAACATCTGGAAGTTCACGGTTCACATATTGCTGAAGCCTGGCTTGGAGAATTTTGAGCATTACTTTGCTAGTATGTGAGATGAGTGTAATTGTGTGCGGTAGTTTGAGCATTCTTTGGCATTGCCTTTCTTTGGGAATGGAATGAAAACTGACCTTTTCCAGTCCTGTGGCCACTGCTGAGTTTTCCAAATTTGCTGACATATTGAGTGCAGCACTTTCACAGCATCATCTTTTAGGATTTGAAATAGCTCAAATGAAATTCCATCACCTCCACTAGCTTTGTTTGTAGTAATGCTTCCTAAGGCCCACTTGACTTCACATTCCGGGATGTCTGATTCTAGGTGAGTGATCACAGCATCGTGATTATCTGGGTCATGAAGATCTTTTCTGTATAGTTCTTCTGTGCATTCTTGCCACCTCTTCTTAATATCTTCTGCTTCTCTTAGGTCCATACCACTTCTGTCCTTCATTGAGCCCATCTTTGCATGAAATGTTCCCTTGGTATCTCTAATTTTCTTGAGGAGATCTCTAGTCTTTCCCATTCTATTGTTTTCCTCTATTTCTTTGCATTGATCACTGAGCAAGTCTTTCTTATCTCTCCTTGCTATTCTTTGGAACTCTGCATTCAAATGGGTGTATCTTTCCTTTCCTCCTTTGCTTTTGGCTTCTCTTCTTTTCTCAGTTATTAGTAAGGCCTCCTCAGGCAGCCATTTTGCTTTTTTGCATTTCTTTTTCTTGGGAATGGTCTTGGGCACTGTCTCTTGTACAATGTCACCAACCTCCATCCATAGTTCATCAGGCACCCTGTCTATCAGATCTAATCCCTTAAATCTATTTGTCACTTCTACTGTATAGTCATAAGGGATTTGATTTAGGTTATACCTGAATGGTCTAGTTATTTTCCCTACTTTCTTCAATTTAAGTCTGAATTTGGCAATAGAGAGATCATGATCTGAACCACAGTCAGCTCCTGGCCTTGTTTTTGCTGACTGTATAGAGCTTCTCCATCGTTGGCTGCAAAGAATATAATCAGTCTGATTTTGGTGTTGACCATCTGGTGATGTCCATGTGTAGAGTCTTCTCTTGTGTTGTTTGGAGAGGGTGTCTGCGATGACCAGCGCGTTCTCTTGGCAAAAGTCTCTTAGCCTTTGACCTGCTTTGTTTTGTACTCCAAGGTCAAATTTGCCTGTTACTCCAGGTGTTTCTTGACTTCCTACTTTTGCATTCCAGTCCCCTATAATGAAAAGGACATCTTTTTTGGGTGTTCGTTTTAAAAGGTCTTGTAGGTGTTCATAGAACCATTCAACTTCAGCTTCTTCAGCATTATTGGTCAGGGTATAAACTTGGATTACCCTGATACTGAATGGTTTTCCTTGGAAATGAACAAAGATTATTCTGTCGTTTTTGAGAATGCATCCAAGTACTGCATTTTGAACTCTTTCGTTGACTATGATCATTACTCCATTTCTTCTAAGGGATTCTTGCCCACAGTAGTAGATATAATCGTGTGTGAAGTGTGAAGTCACTCAGTTGTGTCTGACTCTTTGTGACCCCATGAACTGTAGCCCACCAGTCTCCTCCATCCATGGAATTTTCTAGGCAAGAGTACTGGAGTGGGTTGCCATATAATGGTAATCTGAGTTAAATTCACCCATTCCAGTCCCTTTTAGCTCTCTGATTCTTAAAATGTCGATATTCACTCTTGCCATCTCCTGTTTGACCACCTCCAGTTTGCCTTGATTCATGGACCTAACATTCCAGGTTCCTATGCAATATTGCACTTTAAAGCATCGGACCTTGCTTCCATCACCAGTCACACCCACAACTGGGTGTTGTTTTTACTTTGGCTCGGTCCCTTCATTCTTTCTGGAGTTACTTCTCCACTGATCTCCAGTAGCATATTGGGCACCTACCAACCTGGGGAGTTCACCTTTCAGTGTCCTATCCTTTTGCCTTTTCACACTGTTCATGGGGTTCTTAAGGCAAGAATACTGAAGTGGTTTGAAGTGATAGTGGTTCTATCTATATAGAACATAGATACACAAAATAGAAAAAACTGTTGTTGAAACTAATACCAATGTATACAGTCAAACAACTGAGCTTGTTCCTAAATAGAGGCCTCAGGAGATGAGCAGTGAGGCCTCTCTTAATCTTGGTCCAGGAAAGGCTCCTCATGGCTTGTGGCCTCCATCCTCTCAGAGGCTGAACCTGGGGTCCAGGATTGAGACCAGAACCTGCAACACAAACACAGGTGATGGGGTCCTTAGGAAGGTGCAGAGTCAGATAGGAGGGGGTTTTCTGGAGAGGGTGCAGGACCCAAGCACACCCTAGGATCTGGACTTGACCTTGGGCCCTGATGTCCCTGGAGGTCAGTCCACAGGGCACTGGGTGTGTTTGCTGCTCTTTGCTGAGGGCATTGTCTGTTAGTAGGGGATGTCTATAAAGGTCCCATAGGAGCAATTCCACCTGGGCATCTGGTGAGCAGCCTTCAACTGATGGGTCGCCTGGACAGTGAGACTCAGGCAGAGGAATGGAGTGTTATGGGATCTTAGACTAAAGGGCTGAATCTCCGCACCCCTGAGGCCCTGGAAGGAGCAGGAGGTCAGATGACATAGTGAGTGGGGGAACTTGCCTGCCCGTCCTACACTCAGTACAACTGCTCCTAAGACCTGCGCATCGGAAATGGACAGACACCTGGAGTCTCTATTTTCCTTAATAATCCTTTCTAACCCCCAGCCAAACTCTCCTGATGTTTATGATTTTAAAATATTAATTGCTATTTTAATAAAAATATATATTGTATATGTTTAGTGTATTGCAATGTTAAAGGAACACTTCTTTTCAAACTGTAATAAAATAAATTATATGCTATTAATGACAGAATTGGAATAAAAAATAAAAGGAACATGAGTGACTTGAATCTTGTCATGTATCCCAAGTACACACGGCACTGAGTTGCTTTCTGGTGTTTCTTTAGTTGGAGTTGGACACATACACAGAAGAATCTATGGAGCCTCCAATCCCAGCTGAGAAATGGTGCCCTGAGGTGACACAGGCCCCCCCAGGGCTCCAGAGGCTCAGACCCCTGGAGCTCAGTTCCTTCTCAGGCTGGCTGGGACCCTCAGGACCAAGGAGCACCCACGGGGATACAGAGCTGCAAGGTGACTCCCTGCCTGCACGAGCTCTGGGCACCTGTGTCTCCTCCACTCTTTTCCCAGGAGCCCAGGATTAGGGAGCACAGGGCTGCCCCAACCTCTCTCTACAGCTGGTGATGAACTAGTGATCCCCCCTGATGCACTTAGAGGGCTGGGAGGGCAGAGCTGGATCCTGCAGAGGGAGATGAGGGACCCTGCAGTGGGGATTTTCAAAAAGAGAACGTGCTGGAACAGCGGCTGCTGGATTCAGGCACAGAGTGGTCGCCCAGTGCTGCTCATCCTCCGTGCAAATGGAAGACCAAGCAGCCTTGGGGGCCTCTGTGGACGTGACCTGTGCCCTGGGGAGACATGCTCAGGGCATCCTTCACTCATCTGCATGGATTATTACCACCCTCTTGTTTCCAGTTTTGTGGTCACACTCAACTGCAGCCCCCAATGTTTTGCTGGTGTTGCTGAAGCACAAACAAGTGAGTTGTTCCCTCGTCTGCCTCAGCTTTTTACCCCAGCCCACAGGTTCACACTTGGTCTTCCTGGTCCTTTTCTTCATCATCACTGATGTCATCCCCAAAAGCTTTCCTAAAGAAAACTAGCAGAGAGTTTTTTTGACATCTGGAAGGAAGAGATCAGTCAGGCAGGCCCCAGGGCAGGAAAACAACCATATGCGGTAGCCCAGGGCAGGGCAAACTTCATGGGGGCCCTTCCTCTGTATGGGTCCAGACCTGCTGACTCCAGCCTCAACTCCTGTTCAGGCCACTCATGGTGACAAAGCCAGGTTCAATGGTGCAGACTTGAGGTCAGGAGCCAAGATGATGCTAAGAGAGTGGGGGGAGAGGGCTGCAGACAGATTTCATAGATTTTATATAAGCTCCAATAACCCCAAGTGCCTACAACAGATCAGGTCCTCCAGAAGGATAATCACAAAAAGATGGAAAGAGGAGACAGGGAAGGGTTACAAGAAACAGTCTATGGATCAGAAAAAGAGAGAAAATATTTAAAAGATATGAAAAATAAACGACCCTCATATTCTTGCTCTCCTTCTGTGAATCCTCATTATCTGCCATTCAGTTTTCTGGTGTCTGAGGCAGCGGCCGTGTAGGGTAGCCGTGTGGGAAAGCAAATGGATGATTTAGAGTCAGGATGTGACCTGGGGACCCTGGTGCTCCTCAGAGCCCAACCTTGGGACCCCTGGTGTCTTTCCAGGGACCTTCCAGGGCCTTAGTGTTTTACCTCTGCAATAAAAAAGTGGGTCTCTGACCTCCAACATCCTGTTGCCACCCTCAGCTTGTCTGCATGTGACCAGGAATAAGGCTGTGTCAACCTGTTCCTCCACCAGGTGGTCACTGTCTCCATACATCTCTGCTCATGATCTTGCCTTCCTCCTCCTCCTGCTGCTTCCTCTCTGCTTCATTCCTCATTCCTCTCCTCTAATCACTGTTCCTTTCCTTCCTCCTTGAACCTCCATCAACCCTAGAGTTCTCCAATGTGGGCACATTGAAGGAAGGATCAGGGGTGTATGTCCACCATCTCCAATCAGTCCATTGTTTAATTAACCAACCCACCCCTCCCAGGGAGGACCTGGCATGGACCTGAAAGTGTGTTCAGTCATAGGGCAGGGAAGGATAAAAATTCCACATAACAGTGTCATGTTGCCTGTGGTGACCTTAGCTACTTGGGAGATACTTACTGCTCATAGCAACATCTTAAGTTTCCCAGACCCTTAGAGAGGACAAAGGCAATCACATCCATTTTATTTAGCCATTATGTGACAAGGGTCACATCCATATACACATGGTAGCTGCTGGGTTTGCACTGAGAGTGCAAACCTGAGAGTGCTCTTTACATGAGGAATAAACAGTGAGGACAAACATGAGTGGAAGCCACAAGTCCTGAAAGTGCAGGAGAGAATTCATGTCTCACCCACCACCTCCCATGAACTACAAGGATGTGGTCTCTGTTGTCAAGTGACAATGAAAGCTTTGTTCCCACCAGGATATGGCCATCATAGTTCAACATGCAATAGAAAAGAAAAGAAAAGAGTCTGCAGTGCACAATACCCTAGATATGCTGACCAGAGTCCCAGCTTCCATATTAGTGACAAAAAGAAAGAGCAGCTCCTATGGGAAAAATAATTTTTGAAGAGGAAAGCAAGAAAAGGTGATTATAAACCATCTGAACCAGCAGGGGAGATTGAATGGGTCTTAAGATCAGCACCAATTATTCGACCACTTCTGATAGATTATAGCAGAACAGAGTTTGGAGTACCAGGGGACTTTGGTACAGGGAGGGTGTAGGCTTCCCAGGTGGCTCAGTGGTGAAGGATCTGCTTGCCAGTGCAGGAGACATAGGTATGATCCCTGGGTTGGGAATGTCAGGCAAGTGTATGCTCCTCGGTTCCGTCTCGTCACAACAAAGATTTGGAGTGACGGACATTAAAGCCCTCAGCGTGTCACAGCTCTCGGGTCTTGGACAGACTGTGTTATAGCTCTCAGGTCATGTTATAGCTCTTAGAAAGATCAGTGTTACAGCTCCGTGTTATAGTTCTATTTTATTTATAAAATAGCAGGAAAATCCATCCTCGAGGTGTGAGGGCATGTCGAACCAAAGATATGAAGAGAAGAGCACCCCAGTGCATTGGTGGGGGTGGGGGGGAGAGAGAGAGAGAGAGAGAGAGAGAGAGAGAGAGAGAGAGAGAGAGACCTGGCCCTTTGGCTCCTCTTTTTATGTTTTTTCCTCCCCTGGGCCTGCCCTATGTAAATTGGGTTAGCCAGGAGTGTTGTTTGTTCTACCTGAGGTCCTCACTCTGGTCCCTGGACCTTCCTTTGTTCTATTTTCGCGGGCTTTCCCCTTCCTTATCTTGCAGCCACCGTCATTCTGGACTCCTGTTTCCTATTCTAACTACCTAATGGGAAGATCCCCTGGAGGAGGAGATGGCAACCCACTTCAATATTCTTGCCTGAAGAATGCCATGGACAAAAGAGCCTGGTTTGCTACAGTGTGTGGAGTCACAAAGAGTCAGCCACAACTGAGCGACTGAAAGAATATATATACACATGATGTTTCCACCCCTCTCCTTGTTATTCCCTCTGCATTGTCTGGTCATTTCAAGATGGCTGTTCGCTGATAGATTAACAATGGAAAGACTTCTGCCTGAGGAAAGCATATAGCCTGAGTGACTGAGAGGGAGGTGGCCCTCTACTGGTTTCCATGGTAACCAATGGTGACCCATGAGCCAATCTGCTGTTTATTCCCCCTGTAACAGGTAGACTCCCTATCACCCTAGAGTGAAGAAGGCTGCTGCTGCTTTGTTCTGCCTGTTACCTGCTATCCACAGTGGGTGTCTCTCCAGGACCCTTTTGCTTCAGACATATAAGATATCCCATCTATTAAACCATTGATATCTCTGTCCTTGACTCCGGGATCTTTCTTTGGTCTCAAGCCCAGCCAAGTACAGGGCTTGCAGGCCTGTAAGTGTAGCTCAACAGCTTCTGCAGAATATCTGGATGGCCTGATTTGTTGATTCATTTGTAGGTATTTCCTGGGCTCAGGCACACATCCCATGTACTTGTGAGCCTTTGGGAACACTGAAACAGTTATGTCAACACCCAGATCTTAGAGGAATTCCTAGCAGGTGTTCCACTTGAGGGGACAGGTAATGGACATATGGCCCAGTGCACCTGTGATAAACATAATCAGAGAGCAGGTGCATGCAGAAGGGATGGAGGGACACTTCATCTCTTCATGAACCTATCCTTCCCACCACTGTCTCTGAAAGATCCAGGGAGGGTGAGGACAAAGTGCGTTTAGAAAGGAAATGATCTGTACTCTGAAAATTACAAACCATACTGAAAGAATTAAACAAGGCACAAGTAATTGGAATGATATATCATGCTCATGGACTGGAGACCTAGTATTGTTGACATTTCTAGACTTACCTAAAGCTAAGTATAACTTCATTGCAATACCAATCAAAATATTATCATTTTCATAGAAATGGAAAAAACAAATCCAAAATATATATGGAACCACTAAAGACTTCAAATAGACAAAGTAATCCTGAAAACAAGGATCAAAGTTTCTCACCTCTTGATTTCAAAACACATTACCAACATATAGGAATCAAAGCTGTATGATACTAATATAGAAACAGATACATAGCCCTAAAGACCAGAATAAAGAGCCCCTAAGTAAACTCATGGATACATGGTCAAATGAAATTCACCAAGGTTCTAAGACAACAAATAGGGAAAGGGTAGTCTCTTCAATAGTCAGTAGGATGAAAAGATAGCCTACAGAAAAATTACAAACCATATATCAGACAAGGAGCTCATACTCAAAGTATATAAAGAAATATCACAACTCAAGTGCAAAACAAATAAAAAAAGGTAAATAAATGAGTTGAGAAATGTGCAAAGACTTAAATAGTCATTTCTGGAATAAGACATACAAATGGCTAACAGAAACAGGAAAATGTTCTCAACCTCACTAATCAATAAAGGCAATGTCAATCAGCACCTCACTTCTGTTAGGTTGTGTATTAAAAGACAAAAATCAACAGGCTAAGGCCATGATGTGGGGAGCTGGAACCTTTGTATACTGCTAGTGGGAGCCTGGAAAATCCCATGGATGGAGGAGCCTGGTAGGCTGCAGTCCATGGGATCGCTAAGAGCGGACACGACTGAGCGACTTCACTTTCACTTTTCACTTTCATGCATTGGAGAAGGAATGGCAACCCGCTCCAGTGTTCTTGCCTGGAGAATCCCAGGGACTGGGGAGCCTGGTGGGCTTCTGTGTATGGGGTCACACAGAGTCGGACATGACTGAAGTGACTTAGCAGTAGCAGCAGTGGGAGTGTAAATTGTGCAGCTATTTTGTGGAAAACAGTATAAAGTTTCCTTCTAAAAGTATAAATGGAATATCATATGACTCAGCAAACACAGTTCAGAATATATATAAAAGGAACTTAAATCAGTATCATAAAGAGATATCAGCAGTTCTAAGTTCACTGCATCATTTCCCACAACAACCTAGATACATAACCAAATTCACATAACAAATAAGTGTCCTGTGACTGAGGTAAAGGTAGCTAACAGGGAGATACTTAATTCTCAAGATAACTGCATATGTCTCTTAGCCCCTTAGAGAGGGTGAAATCAATATTCAAATAAAATAACATGTCCATTCAAATAAAATAACATGTCCTTAGAGAGGGTGAAAACAATATTCAAATAAAATAACATGTCCATTCAAATAAAATAACATGTCCTTAGAGAGGGTGAAAACAATATTCAAATAAAATAACATGTCCAAATTGTCTTAGCCTGAAGGGGTTCAACGAAGCTTCCACAGATAGGGAAGCCTCATATACACACAGCACCAGCCAGGGTTTACCCCAATCTTGGAAAGACTGGGAGGAATCAAACCTGGGAAAGTTTGAGTAAAGGTTACAGGGTGGGCAGGACTGGGGTGTGCAGAGCAGGGGCAGGGCTGTCTGGATGGAGCATTGGGTTCTATGAGGAGCAGTTACCCTGGGTCCTACTGCTCTGAGTCTCTGACCTAGGTCTGGTCAGTCCCGGGAGACCAAGTCATCAGGGCTGTGAGAGCAAGTGTGTAAAGAAAACCAGTGGTTCCTTCACAGTCACTAGAATCTGCAGCCATGCTGGTCTCCAGGGGCAGCTGGACATGGACTGCTCTCACCTGGAAGCACCTTCAGCACATCATTCTTGGGGAGGTGTGGAAGCTGAGATGAGCTCCGGGAGACTGAGCCCAGGCAGGGACCCTAGAGCACATGTCCTTTTACTCATCCACCCCTGCGAGTACCCTTTACATGAGGAATAAACAGGACAAACATGAGGGGAAGCCACAAGTCCTGAAAATGCAGAGGGAGAGAGTTCATGTCTCACCCATCACCTGATGCTCACTGCAAGAACTTGGTCTCCAGTTTCAAGTGACTATGAGAGTTTTGTGGCCTCTAGAGTATGGACATCATCGGGGAATTTAAACATGAAGCCAAAGTTCCTTGTACATAAAATCCTGCAGGTACTAACCAGAAGCCAAGCTTTCACAGTTAGCAGTGAAAGGACAAGGAAAGAGTAGTCTTGTGAGAAAGGACATTTCTAAATGGAAAAGCAAGAAGAGATGACACATGGACACACAGCTCTATTATATCATAAAAATATGAAAAGAACAAATCACAATCTCCACATGTTTCCTTTTCTTCCTCAGTTTATTTTCACCTTCCTTCATTTCCAAAGAAGCAGGTATAACCTGAGTGGTTCAGGAACCCTCTCCCTCTAAATCCTGCCTGAGGGTTGTTCCCTCCATGCATTCTTTTCCACACCACTGCTACAAATGCTCTCCACATTCCATTCTGTAGAAAGACACCCATGAGCAATAATACAGTTATTATACAAGTAGATCCACCCAGTTCTCCTCCGCTTGGCTCAGACAGCATCTCCCTGGTCTTCCCTCCAAGTTCCCAGATCTCCCCTGTGCATAGTGGAGTCAGAGCTCTTCAACAAGACGTTGACCACAGTTGCAAAATTTCCCATGAGAGAGAGATGCTGAGAGAATCACCTTTCAACCTTACACTTCTACAGGCCCAATATAGCTCTTACCTTCAGGCTTACCAACCTAAAATTCCAACACTTATGGACACACTTTAAATATGGCTACTGTGACCAAGCAGTTGTGGTTTTGTGGTTTTAATATAGCAAGTTATTATTGCTTGAACTATGTTAATTATAGCTTCTCTGGCAGGGAATGTTGATTATAGATAGGCAGATCCGACTAGTGGCTACTACACTGGAAAGTCCGCTCTAAGAGCTTCAAAGATAAGGAAAAGGCAACGAATATCCTGTTCTGATTGTTCTTTATTGCAGAAAGTTTGATGGCCTGATCTGAGCATTTATAGGTGTATCTGGGGCTCATGGACCCAGGCCAGGCATTGGGAGAGTCCTTGCGGACATTCAATAGTGAGGTGAACACTCAGATCCAAAGAAAATTCCCAGGCAGTGGCTCACTTGTAGGCAGACGTGAAGGGCATGGCTCAGCGCACCTGTATTACAAGCAACAAGATGGTAGGAACAGCGGGAAGGGAGGGACATTCACTCACTCCATGAGCCCATCTTTCCTATCCCTGACTCTAGAGGACCCAAGCAAGGCAGGGGAAAGCCTCCTTACGGAGTGAAAGATTTATGCACCGGAAACCATAGGGCACTGTTGAAAGAAAGAAGAGACACGTAATCGGAGTGACATACCACATTCACAGACTGGAATATTTAGTTTTGTTGACCTTCCTATACTACTGAAAGTGATGTACATATACTTTGTAACCACTCACAAAGTTCCCATGTCATTTTTACACAAATGGAAAAAAATCCAAAAATATTAATACTTATGGAACCCAAAAGACTACACAAAGAGAAAGAACACTCTTGAGAGCAAAGAACAACAATGGTGACTCAGGCTTCGTGAATTCAAAACACATAAGAATGCCACAGCAGTCAAAACAGTGTTCCAGCAGCAACAAAACAGGCAGAGAGACCAATGAACCATAAGATGGGAATCTCAGATAGTTCACACATGTGTGGCCAAATGGTCTTTGCCAAGGTTCTAAAATTACCAAGTGAAGAGAGGATAGTCTCCTGAACAATTGATAAAATAAAAAGGCAAGCTATAGAGTGAAAGGATGTATCTGCAAACTTTGTATAAGGGGTCAATATCCAGAATATATAAGAAACTACTACAACTCAACTTCAGAACAACAGTAGGCAAATAACTGAATTTTAAAAATGTGTAAAAAGCTTCAATAGACATTTCTTTATAGAAGTCATGGGAATGATCA
The DNA here is from genome assembly GCF_023699985.2 of Odocoileus virginianus. Classification (NCBI taxonomy): domain Eukaryota; kingdom Metazoa; phylum Chordata; class Mammalia; order Artiodactyla; family Cervidae; genus Odocoileus; species Odocoileus virginianus. The sequence continues at coordinate 10,312,763 of NC_069678.1, read as the reverse complement.
TTATACATAGGAATAGTGCTCAATATCACTAAAGTGAAAGTAAAAGTACCTCAGTCGTGTCCTACTCTTCGTGAACCCATGGACTTCCATGGAACTCTGTAGGCCAGAATGCTAGAGTGGGTAGCCTTTCCCTTCTCCAGGGGATCTTCTCAACCAGGGATGGAACTCAGGTGTCCCACATTGCAGATAGATTCTTTATCAGCTGAGCCACAAGGGAAGATGAATACTGGAGTGGGTAGCCTATCCTTTCACCAGCAGATCTTCCCGATCCAGGAATTGAACCAGGGTCTCCTGCATTGCAGGCAGATACTTTACCAACTGAACTATCAGGGAATATGACTAAGTATCAGTGAAATGGAAACGAAGTTAAAAAGAGGTATCACCTTTCAGGCTATGCATTATTTAAAAAACACCAAAAACAGGATTTGGAGAAGTGGAACTTTTGTACTCTGTTGGTAGGAATTTAAAATGGCATAGCACGTGTGGAACAGTTTGGAGATTCCTCAAAAAATTATTAAGAGAACTATTATAAGATTCAGGAATCACACTTTGTAGTTTATGTCCAAAGGAGATAAAACTAGAATACCCAGGAGATATCTACAATCTCATGTCCCTTGCTGCATTGTATTCTACATTAAATAGAAAAACTGCCCAGTGTCCACGGAGAGAGAAATCAATGAAGAAAATGTGATGTAACATACCCTGAAATGTGATACTGAGTTTAAAAGAGAAGGAAATCCTGTCATTGGCAGCAATATGAATGAAGCTAGAGGACATTGGAAGAGTGAAATAAGCCAGTCACAGGAGGACAAATACTGCCCAATTCCATTTACCTGAGGTATCTAAAGGATAATTCAGAACAGCAGAGAGTAGAAGAGTGGTTCCAAGAGCTGGCAGGAGGTTGACACAGAGTGTGTCTGTTCAATGGTTATAAAATTTTAATTGCAAGATGGAAAAGTTCTAGAGACGTGCTGAACAACAAGGTGCACGGAGTTAACAGGATTGACTGAACACTTCAAAGCTGAAGAGGCAAAGCTGGAGTGAACTTCCTCAGTCTATGCCTGGAGGTTCCTCCTTTCTCAGATTCCTGTAGAACTGGGTGTGGTATGTAAGTACCATCAGCGGCTCCCCACAGAAGAAACAAGCCTCCCCAGTACTAGGTGCCTGGGTGATGGGGGAGGATTCATTCTGAGGCTCTTCTGATAGAAAAGAGTTTGAATGGGGAAAGTGGCTGAGTGATGATCATGACCAATCAAAATGCCATAAGACCTACTAACAGGTGAGATTTACTGTTAAATGAAGATGTGATTGGCCCAGTAAGGGGAATTCTGAAGCACATTTTTGTTCATTAAGAATTCTGTAGGGCTTCCTGGTGGCTCAGTGGTAAGAATCTACCTGCCAATGTGGGAGATACAGGCTCGATCCCTGGCCTGGAAAGATTCCACATGCTGCGGAGCAACTAAACCAGTGTGGCACAACTACTGAGCCTGTGCCCTAGAGCCCAGGAGCCACAAATACTGAGTCCACATGCCAAAGTACTGAACCCGAGAGCCCTAGAACCTGTGCTCCTCAAGGAAGAAGCAACCACGGTGAGAAGCCTGCACATCGCAACTAGAGAGTGGGCCTCACTCTCCACAAATAGAGAAAAGCCTGTGCAGCAGTGAAGACCCAGCACAGCCAATAAAAAATAAAAATTAAAAAGAATCCTGTGAACACTTCCCTGGGGAGTGATGGGATTTGTCTTCCAGGTTAAAGGAATGTTCACTTGGTATAAAATCAATGCATACAGTGAATGTGGATACTTTGTTTAATTTTTATATACATACTCATTCATGGTGCAATGGTGATGGGCATTTTTTGGGGGACATTGACACCAGTAACAGTGATGTTTAGGGTGACAAAAATCAAGGAAAACACAACACAAAAAATTCACACACACACACACACACACACAATCACACTATTCATTGCACATAGAGACACACCCATCCCATGGACACAAGCCTACACTATTAACCATAATACAGCTTATTCCTGGAACTACAGTAATCAGCCACATTACCTTACTTGTGAATTACTTTATTAAACACTGGGGCCCCTAAACTCATTCCCAGCAGGAATTTGGAATCAATTTGGCCTCTACACTAAAACCAGCAAGAAAGCCCCAACTTTCTCATCTATAAAGCTTTTTCACTCCAAGTGAATGATTCTAGAATGCATACTGCTTTCACATGCTGAAAGGGCCACCTGCAGGTACAGAAGAGAAGAGAAGACATTATGAGGATAAGATCTCAGTGATACAGTCTTTGGTTCATTTGGTGACTGCAGAAAATCTGATGAGGAACAGTGGTGGAGTCCAGGGAACCCAGCAAGATCAGAGCACACATTCCCAACAGCTTGCCTTGGAGACACATGAAGTCTCTTTTGTCCTGTTACAAGGTGGGTGACTGGCAGGTCCTCAGTGAAACCTAGAGGGACACAGAGTAGCTGTGAGAACAGTGGTGAGGCTGCTCAGGAATCATGCAGGGGTTATTCTCTTTGTGTGGACATGGGTGGTGTGTATGGATGTGGGAGGTTAATAAGCATGGACTGAACTTGTGTTCATCCATCCTCTTTGGAGGAGGAAGGAAAGCAAAGGAGAGGAGGAAGGAAATGAAAACAGAGCTTTGGCGTTCTAGCTAAGAGGAACCTAATCAAAAGAAGATATTCAAATCAAAAATGGAAAACTCTGAAATGCACGCTTCTTTTCAATGACAAACTCACGACTCCTGCCTGTTTTGAGATCCTGTTAAATTGCCACTGTCTCTTGATTTTTCCCAGATCCTCTCTTCCTCCAGGATCCACAGTTGCTGCTGCTCTAATCATCATGTTTGTGCTTAATTAAAAGCAAACTCTGTTAGAGCAGTGAATTCAACCCTGGGCAAAGTATGCTGCTGCTGCTGCTAAGTCGCTTCAGTCATGTCTGACTGTGTGACCCCATAGACGGCAGCCCACCAGGCTCCTCCGTCCCTGGGATTCTCCAAGCAAGAATACTGGAGTGGGTTGCCATTTCCTTCTCTAGTGCATGAAAGTGAAAAGTGAAAGTGAAGTCGCTCACTCATGTCCGACTCCTTGCGACCCCATGGACTGTAGCCCACCAGGCTCCTCCGTCCATGGGATTTCCCAGGCAAGTACTGGAGTGGGTTGCCATTGCCTTCTCCACAAAGTATGCTACTATATTTATTAACTAACCACTTTCTTAAAGAAAATCAAATATACAAGATTTGATAATAACAAATTCCTACCATTTAAATATAGCCACTATCAATAATACCATATTTTTCTATCAATATATATTTTCTATACAGTGTGTGCATGTCCACTGAGCTGATGTCAGTATGTCTGTACACACTTACAGGGGCCATACATTTAGTGGGACAGTTGATTATAGAAAGCACAGAGTAGGCATTGACCGCCTTTATACCAGGGAGATTTTCAGCAAGAGTCATGATCACAGACTGACAATCAAGTTTTACTGTCTTGGGTGTGCGCTGCAGGAATCAATCACTTGAAAGGCTTATGGTAATGTTATCCAACATAGTAACACATCTTCCTGATTCTTATTTGTTTGTGCCCTTGTTTAAGCAATGGCACCTGCACTGACAGATGTGACCTGTATTGTCCACAGGAAGCTACACAACTTTCTGTGAGCTGACAGAAGGATGTGGGTCCCAAGTTGACTTACACACTCAGTTCAGTTCAGTCGCTCAGTCATGACCAACTATTTGTGAACCCGTGTACAGTAGCATGACAGGCTTCCCTTTCCATCACCAACTCCCAGAGCTTACTCAAACTCATGTCCATCAAGTTGGTGATGTCATCCAACCATCTCATTCTCTGTCATTCCTTTCTCCTCCTGCCTTCAATCTTTCCCAGCATCAGGGTCTTTTCCAATGAGTCAGTTCTTCACATCAGGTAGCCAAAGTATTGGAGTTTCAGCTTCAGCATCAGTCCTTTCAATAAATATTCAGGTCGGATTTCCTTTAGGATGGACTGGTTGGATCTCCTTGCGGTCCAAGGGACTCTCAAGAGTCTTCTCCAACATCACAGTTCAAAGGCATCAATACTTTCAGTGCTCAGCTTTCTTTATAGTCCAACTCTCACATCTGTACATGACTACCGGAAAAGCCATAGCTTTGACTAGATGGACCTTTGTTGGCAAAGTAATGTCTCTGCTTTTTAATATGCTGTCTAGGTTGGTAATAGCTTTTCTTCCAAGGAGCAAGCATCTTTTAATTTCATTGCTGCAGTCACCATCTGCAGTGATTTTGGAGCCCCCCAAAATGATGTCTCTCACTGTTTCCATTGTTTCCCCATCTATTTGCTGTGAAGTGATGGGACCAGATGCCATGATCTTACTTTTCTGAATGTTGAGTTTTAAGCCAGAATTTTCACTCTCCTCTTTCACTTTCAAAAAGAGGCTCTTTAGCTCTTCTTTGCTTTCTGCTATAAGTGTGATGTGATCTGCATATATGAGGTTACTTATATTAATCCTGGCAATCTTGATTTCAGGTTGTGCTTCATCCAACCGTGCATTTCCAATGATATACTCTGCATATAAGTTAAATAAGCAGGGTAACAATATACAGCCTTGATATACTCCTTTCCCAATTTGGAACCAGTCAGTTGTTTCGTGCCTGGTTCTAACGGTTGCTTCTCGACCTGCATACAGATTTCTCAGGAGGCAGGCAAAGTGGTCTGGTATTCCCTCCTCTTTAAGAATTTTCTACAGTTTATTGTGATCCACACAGCCAAAGGCTTTGACATAGTCAACAAAGGAAAAATAGATGTTTTTCTGGAACTCTCTTGCTTTTTCAATGATCCAACGGGATGTTGGCAATTTTATTTCTGGTTCCTCTGCCTTTTCTAAAACCAGCTTGAACATCTGGAAGTTCACAATTCACATATTGTTGAAGCCTGGCTTGAAGAATTTTGAACAGTACTTTGCTATCTTGTGAGGTGAGTGCAACTGTGTGGTAGTTTGAACATTTTTTGGCATTGCCTTTCTTTGGGATTGGAATGAAAACTGATCTTTTCCGGTCTGAGTTTTCCAAATTTGCTGGCATATTGAGTGCAGCACTTTCACAGCATCATACTTTAGGATTTGAATTAGCTCAACTGGAATTCCATCACCTCCGGTAGCTTTGTTCATAGTGATGCTTCCTAAGGCCCACTTGATTTCACATTCCGGGATGTCTGGCTCTAGATGAGTGATCACACCATCGTGATTATCTGGGTCATGAAGATCTTTTCTGTATAGTTCTCCTGTGTATTGTTGCCACCTCTTCTTAATATCTTCTGCTTCTGTTAGGTCAGTACCATTTCTGTCCTTTATTGTGCCCATCTTTGCATGAAATGTTCCCTTGGTGTCTCTAATTTTCTTGAGGAGATCTCTAGTCTTTCCCATTCTATTGTTTTTCTCTATTTCTTTGCATTGATCACTGAGGAAGGCTTTCTTATCTCTCCTTGCTATTCTTTGGAAATCTGCATTCAAATGGGTATTTCTTTCCTTTTCTTCTTTGCTTTTGGCTTTTCTTCTTTTCTCAGTTATTTGTCAGGCCTCCTCAGACAACCATTTTGCTTTTTTGCATTTCTTTTTCTTGGGGATGGTCTTGATCACTGCCTCCTGTACAATGTCATGAACCTCCATCCACAGTTCTTCAGGCACTCTGTCTAATCCCTTGAATCTATTTGTCACTTCCACTGTATAATCCTAAGGGATTTGATTTAGGTCATACCTGAATGGTTTAGTGGTTTTCCCTATTTTCTTCAACTTAAGTCTGAATTTAGCAATAAGGAGTTCAAGATCTGAGCCACAGTCAGCTCCCAGTCTTGTTTTTATTGACTGTATAGAGCTTCTCCATCTTTGGCTGCAAAGAATATAATCAATCTGAATTTTGTATTGACCATCTGGTGATGTCCATGTGTAGAGTCTTCTCTTGTGTTGTTTGGAGAGGGTGTCTGTGATGACCAGCGCGTTCTCTTGGCAAAAGTCTCTTAGCCTTTGACCTGCTTTGTTTTGTACTCCAAGGCCAAATTTGCCTGTTACTCCAGGTATTTCTTGACTTCCTACTTTTGCATTCCAGTCCCCTATAATGAAAAGAACATCTTTTTTGGTGTTTGTTCTAGAAGGTCTTGTAGGTCTTCATAGTACTTTTCAGCTTCAGCTTCTTTGGCATTACCGGTTGGGGCATAGACTTGGATTACTGTGATATTGAATGATTTGCTTTGGAAATGAACAGAGATCATTCTGTCTTTTTTGAGAATGTATCCAAGAGGATTATGGAAGTTTCCTGATGGGAGAGACTGACTGAGGGGGAAACTGGGTCTTGTTCTGATGGGCAGGGATGGGCTCAGTAAATCTTTAATCCAATTTTCTGTTCATGGGCAGGGCAATATTCCCTCCCTGTTGTTGGACCTGAGGCCAAACTATGGTGGAGGTAATGAAGATAATGTTGACCTCCTTCAAAAGGTCCCAAGCACATTCACTGCCACACTCAGTGCCCCTGACCATGCAGCAGGCTACCGTCAACCCACGCCTCCGCCAGAGACACTCACAGGCAAATCTGGGTCAATCTCTTGTGGGGTCACCGCTCCTTTCTCCTGGGTTGTGGTGTGCAAAAGTTCTGTTTGTGCCCCCCAAGAGTCTGTTTCCCCAGTCTTGTGTAAGGTCTGGTGGCTCTATGGTAGGGTTAATAGTGACCTCCTGCAAGAGGGCTTATGCCATACCCAGGTCTGCTGCACCCAGACTTTCACAATAATGACTGCCAAAGTCAGCTGTTAATCTGCCCATAGTTGCCCTGGGTTCTGTTACCACAGAGGTCACCTTATATTTATGGGCGGGGTCTGGACCTCTGTCACTGTTAGTACTTCCAGGCATGGGCAAGGAGTAGGGAACTCCTTGCTCCATGATGAGGATCCCTTGACTGACTGATATGGGCAGGTCAGAACATCCACACGTGGACCCGCCCCTGGGTTTTCATTTTGGCTTTTCCACTTAGGAGATCAAGTGCTGAGAACATAGATCTCTGCACCCTCTCAGCTGACTACATGAACCAAACCTGGGGAAGAGCTATGTTGAAAGCATAAGAGGGGATGCACAGATTGCTCCAAAAAGGGCCCTGAGGCTGTGTTGGGCCTTCTGGTCTGTTGGAGCTGAAGTTTCACCCATGCTGTTTGCATCTGGAAGCAAGTATAGTACCCATCTAGGTGACTGTGCACAAGGACAAACCAGAGCTCGCATTTGAGACCTTGCAGGGGCCAGGTGGGCACTTGCTCCCTAGACTGCTTTCATGAGGGCAATGAGCAGACTTGTCACCTTTCTCTCAAGTATGGTTTTCTAAAGCCACATACCTCGCTGGGCAAAGTGGGGACAAAGGTAAATGAGTCAGTCCCTGGTGTAGTGGGAGGAGTCTTTTCAATACAAATGAAACTGGTAAGAAGTCTAGCTGGTTCCAGTCAATGTTTTGGGTGGTCATTTTGGATCAGTGCTAACCATGCACCAGATGCAAGGGTTGGCTGAGAGCAGACAGTTCCCTATGTTCATTTCTGAGCCAGATATAGTGCTAAGAAATGGAGATACAGAAATAAAAATGTTGTAATGGCTGCCCCCTGTCCCCTGAAATGCCCATTTTCTATGTCCTTTCCACTGGGGCTGCTAGTTATTTCCCGTTGGAAGCCCTTCAAACCCTTCAGACCAAGGGCAGAGTTAGCATCTGTGCCAATCCCCACCACCTTTCTCAGAGCATTTTTCCGCTGCTCCTCACACTTTCACAACCTTCCCCACCACTGAGGCTTTCCTCATGCTGCCATGACATTTATCCTCCTTTCTTGTTCATTTTGCACACATTTCTGATGCATAGAGGGGTTAGACATGGGCCTTACATTTACCCTTTCTGTCTTACCAGGACAGTACACCTGGAGTAAGTCCACCATCTTAGGCCAGATTTCCCAGAAGGAGAGATAAGATGGGGATTCTTGTGTAAGTGGTTTATTGGAGGAGTACTCTCAGGGGAAGCATGACAGGAAATGAGGGGACTGCACAGGACAAGGGAAGAAGCAAGAGAAAGATGAGAGCTCAGCTTCTGTTTAGATCCAGTCTGATTCCATGAGGGACCCCAGAGCATGAATGAAATCAGAGATTGTCCCATTCTGAGGCAGTGAGGCCCACCTTTTGTTCCCCTTTGTTAGGTCGTCCCTAACAAACAGCAAACTGTCCCCAGAGGAGGCAATCCTGGTTTTCCTGGGTCTGGGAGCTCCTTTGCAGCACATCGTTCAGTCTACTTTCTTGAATACAAACAGAATAATAATAGCAAATATATACAGCAGATATTTGGGCTTCCCAGGTGGTGCACTGGTAAAGAATCCACCTGCCAGCGCAGGAAATGCAGGTTTGATCCCTGAGCCAGGAAGGTCCTCTGAAGAAGGAAATGTCAACTTGTTCCAGTATTCTTGCTTGGGAAATCCCACAGACAGAGAAGCCTAGTGAGGTACAGCCCCTGTGGTCACAAAGAGTCGGACACAACTGAGCATGCACGCACAGCAGCTACCATCTGTCCATCTCTCTCTAAAGTGCTTCATCGAAGTTAACTCCTTTAACCTTCAAAACAATTGAGGAGGCACATATGTTACTGCCACCCCCCTTTACTGATGAGACACTGAGGCACAGAGAAGGTAAGTCGTGCCAACCTGGGGCCAGAATTTTTGCTATTAACCAGAATCCATTGGAAGTGCTTTGAAGGCAGCTGCTGGCCCCATTTCCAATCCTTCCCCACACACCTCTGCTTTTTTATAATTTTCTTTTTTTCTGGTTATTGTGCTTTTTATTTCTCCCTGATGTTCCAAGATTCATTATTTTATTGTTCTCTTTCTATTTTAAGAACTTCCTTCAGCTGCTCCTTTTGGGTAGTTCTGCTGGGGAGAAATTCTTAGTTTTTTCTTTAATTGAGAATGTGTTGATTTCCCTCTCATTCTTTTTTTTTTTAAACTTACTTATTTTTAATTGCAGGACATTTGCTTTACAATGTTGTGTTGGTTGTTGCCATACATCAACATGAATCAGTGTTAGGTACACATATGTCTCCTCACTCTTGAGCCTCTCTCCCACCCCCTCACCCATTTCACCCCTCTAGGTTGTCACAGAGCACCAGGTTGAGCTCCCTGAGTCATATAGCAAATTCCCACTGGCTATCTATTTCGCAAGTCTGGGTCATTTTCTTGTGGGGTCATTGCTCCTTTCTCCTGGGTCCTGATGTGCAGAATGTTTTGTTTGTTGCCTCCAAGAGTCTGTTTCCCTAGTCCTGTGTAAGTTCTGGTGGCTCTATGGTGGGGTTAATGACGACCTTCTCCAAAAGAGCTTATGCCATACTCAGGTCGGCTGTACCCAGAGCCCCTGCCTCTGTGGCAGGCCACTGCTGGCCCGTACCTCTGCAGGAGACACTCAAACACTCAAAAGCAGACCTGCCCGGTCTCTGTGGGGCCTCCTGGTGTGCACAAGGTTTTGTTTGAGCCCTCTGAGCATCTCTGGTGGGTATGGGGTTTGATTCTAAATGCAATTTTGCCCCTCCTACCATCTTGCTGGGTCTTCTCCTTGGCCCTTGGACATGGGGTATCTTTTTTTGGTGGGATCCAACATTCTCCTGTCGACGGTTGTTCAGCAGCAAATTGTAATTTTGGAGCTCTCACAGGAGAAGATAAGCACGCGTCTTTCTATTCCACCATCTCAGGCAGGGCGGTCCCTGCCTGAGATATAAGAGTGATTAAATTCTTTGCAGCCAAAGATGGAGAAGCTCTATACAGTCAGCAAAAACGAGACTGGGAGTTGACTGTGGCTCAGATCATGACCTCCTTATTGCCAAATCCAGACTTACACTGAGGAAAGTATGGAAAATCACTAGGCCATTCAGGTTGATCTAAACCAAATCCTTAGGATTTTGCAGTGGAAGTGACAAATAAATTCAAGGGATTAGATCTGATAGAGTGCCTGAAGAACTATGGATGGAGGTTCATGACATTGTATAGGAGGCAGTGATCAAGACCATTCCCAAGAAAAAGAAATGCAAAAAGGCAAAATGGTTGTCTGAGGAGGCCTTACAAATAGATGAGAAAAGAAGAGAAGGAAAAGGCAAAAGAGAAAAGGAAAGATACACCCATTTGAATGAAAACTTCCCAAGAATAGGAGAGACAAGGAAGTCTTCCTCAGCAATCAGTGCAAAGGAATAGAGGAAAACTATAGAATGGGAAAGAGTAGAGATCTCTTCAAGAAAATAAGAGATATCAAGGGAACATTTCATGCAAAGATGGACACAATAAAGGACAAAAATGGTATGGACTTAATAGAAGCAGAAGATATTAAGTAGAAGTGGCAATAATACACAGAAGAACTATACAAAAAAGATCTTCATGACTCAGATAATCACAATGGTGTGATCACTCACCTAGAGCCAGACATCCTGGAATGTGAAGTCAAGTGGGCCTTAGGAAGCATCACTATGAACAAAGCTAGTAGAGGTGATGGAATTCCAGTTGAGCTATTTCAAATCCTAAAAAATAATGCTGTGAAAGTGCTGCACTCAATATGCCAGCAAATTTGGAAAACTCAGCAGTGGCCCCAGGACTGGAAAAGGTCAGTTTTCATTCCAATCCCAAAGAAAGGCAATGCCAGAGAATGTTCAGATTACTGCACAATTGCACTCACCTCACAAAATAGCAAAGTACTGCTCAAAATTCTTCAAGCCAGGCTTCAACAATATGTGAATTGTGAACTTCAAGATATTCACGCTGGATTCAGAAAAGGCAGAGGAACCAGAGATCAAATTGCCAATATCCGCTGGATCATCGAAAAAGCAAGAAAATTTAGGAAAACATCTACTTCTGCTTTATTGACTATGATAAAGCCTTTGACTGTGAGGATCACAACAAATTGTGGAAAATTCTTCAAGAGATGGGAATACAAGACCACCTGATCGGCCTCCTGAGAAAGCTGTATACAGGTCAAGAAGCAACAGTTAGAACTGGACATGGAAAAACAGATTCGTTTCAAATCAGGGAATCAGTACAGCAAGGCTGTATATTGTCATCCTGCTTATTTAACTTATATGCAGAGTACATCATGTGAAATGTCAGGCTGGATGAAGCACAACCTGGAATTGAGACTGCCAGGAGAAATATCAATAACCTCAGATATGCAGATGACACCACCCTTATGGCAGAAAGTGAAGAATAACTAAAGAGCTTCTTGATGAAAGTGAAAGAGGAGAGTGAAAAAGCTGAATTAAAACTCAGCATTCAGAAAACTAAGATCATGGCATCTGGTCCCATCATTTCATGGCAAATAATTGGGGAAACAATGGAAACAGTGAGAGACTTTATGTTTTGGGGCTCCAAAATCACTGCAGATGGTGACTGCAGCCATGAAATTAAAAGACGCTCCTTAGAAGAAAAGCTATGACTAACCTAGACAGTATGTTAAAAAGCAGAGACATTAGTTTGCCAACAAAGGTCCGTCTAGTCAAAGCTATGGTTTTTCCAGTAGTTATGTATGGATGTGAGAGTTGGACTATGAAGAAAGCTGTACTTTATAAGCATCAGTTCAAAAGAACTGAAAAAATTGAAAGCAACAATTCTTTCGAACTGTGGTGTTGGAGAAGATTCTTGAGAGTCCCTTGGACTACAAGGAGATCCAACAAGTCCATTCTAAAGGAGATCAGTCCTGAATATTCACTGGAAGGAATGATGTTCAAGCTGAAACTCTAGTACTTTGGCCACCTGGTGGGAAGAACTGGGTTATTTCCTGATGCTGGGAAAGATTGAAGGTAGGAGGAGAAGGGGATGACAGAGGAGGAGATGGTTGGATGGCATCACCGATTCAATGGACATGAGTTTGAATAACTCCAGGAGTTGTTGATGGACAGGGAGGCCTGGCATGCTGCAGTCCATGGAGTTGCAAAGAGTTAGACATGCCTGAGTGACTGAACTGACTGACTGATCTGTTTTACATATGGTAACGTATATGTTTCAATGCTACTCTCTCAGTTTGTCCACCCCATCCTTCCCCCGCTGTGTCCACAAGTTTGTTCTACAGTTTTGTATCTCCGGTTACTGGATGCAATTTGGTTTGCAGAAGGTATCTGGGAATAAAATCATTTGAAAACCTTGTAGAGGAGGGCCTGCCTGGAGGAGGCTGGAGGGAAGACCATGTAGAGAATACAGAGATGCTTCCAAGGACTGAAGTGCAGATTTAGTCAGTGGATTCACATATATGTGTCCATGCTCTGTGTGTGTATTTGTGTGTGTGTGTGTGTGTGTGTGTATGCTGAGGGAAAGCTGGGGGAAAAGCAGAACCAGAACGCCTGCTGTTAGGGAGGCCTCTGATGCTCTTGGGGGTTTCTCTGATGCCTCAGCGGTAAAGAACCTGCCTGCCAATGCAGGAGATTGAGGAGATGTGGGTTCGATCCCTGGGTCGGGAAGATCCCCTGGAAGAGGGCATGGCAACCCACTCCAGTATTCTTGCCTGGAGAACCCCATGGACAGAAGAGCCTGGTGGACCATCGTCCATGGGGTTGCAAAGAGTCGGACATGACTCAGTAACTGAGCATGCATGCGTGCTGGTGCTCCTGGTGAACCCTAAGAGCTGGGAGGAGCTGCTTCAGGGGAATAGGAGGGACTCCAGGGGTGGGCCCTACTACAGAGAGGTGTGAGAGGCAGCCCCGAGGAGCATGAGGTACCTGGGTGGGTGCTCACTGAATATCCCAGGCTCCCCTCACTCCACGGACAGTGATTTTTAGTACGGAGCGGGCAGAGTGGACCCAGTGAGCCAGCAGGCTGCTTGCTGTTCTAGCTCCCACAGGTCCCGTTGGTGACTGGAGGTGACAACATCTTCGCTGCAGGATTCAGACCCCCCAGGGCTCTGAGCCCGAGCAGCAGGGATGCTCAGCAGGAGTCGGGACCACTGGGTCTGACCCTGAGTCTGCCCCTTCCCAGCTCTGTGATTTCGGCCAAGCCACCCTGCCTCCTGGACCATGGTCCCTCCAGCTGTAAAATGAGATGAATACCCTAGTTGCCTTTCTGGGCCGTTGCTGTAGCAGACCCTTTGGGAGTGGCCAGTGATCAGCAGGAGCATGAGAACCAGGACTCCAGAGATTCCAGAAGCCCCCTCCCCACTGCCTGGGCCGTGGAGTCGGCAGAGCAGCCAGGATGGAGGCTCCCAGGGCCTTGATGGGTCAGGGCTCTGGTTGTTTTGCTGTCACTCCCCTGATCACCTGTCTGTGCACACAGCTCCTGCCCTGGAGTCGGGGCTCCGGTGGAGCAGAGCCAGGGCGGAGACCCTCCTCGCTCAGCCCAGAGACGGACAGGGACTCAGGATTTCTGCTGTCCTAGGAGATGGCCTTCAGAGTCAGCAAGTCTTGGGCTTGAACCCTGGCTTTGCCGTTTACCAGGAAGCACTCCTGTGAGGTTGACTAAGCCCTCAGCCTCACATCTGTAAACTGAGATACTGAGACCCTTGGCACAGGGCTTTTCTGAGGATTAAATGAGGCAATGTTCAAAGCTCTTAGCACACCGTCTGGCATGTAAACTGTCACCGAGGCCAGCAGCTCTTACATGATTGACAGTTAATGAGAGGTGGTCTAGTGACTCACCAGATACATAATCAGACACTCTGGTTCCACCTGCAAATCCTCAAATGTCCTATTTCCTGAGGCACAGCATCCCTCTCATCTTCCCTCTGTCACCACCTGCCAGGCCACCCCCACAGGGCTCTGAGCAGGGTCTGGGTCGGGCTGAGACCTGAGTGTGAGTCCCCAGAGCAGTGGCACATGGGCAACTGATGGAACCAGCTCAGATCTGAGGACTGTAAAGAGAGCAGAGCTCTCACTCCTGCATGCCGCTTGCTTCTTACAGGTTGAAGGCACGAGGCCCCAGCTTTGTCCCTGCTCAGCCCAGGGGACTACCTCTGGGCCAAGAGTCTTGGGGGGTCAGAGTCACTCCTCTTCTCCCTCTAGGCCTCAGTGTTCTCCTGGGCACTGAGGGGCTGGACTAGATAGACAACCTCCTACGTCCTTTTGGTGGCTCTGACATCCAGAAAGATTCACAAAACTTCTAGGGAGAATGTTTTTGTAGATAATCAAGTGCTTAGTACTGAGTCACCCAGTCATGTCTGACTCTTTGTGATCCCATGGACTGTAACCCCCCAAGCTCCTCGGTCCTTGGGGATTCTCCTGGCAAAAATACTGGAGTGGGTCGCCATTCCCTCCTCCAGGGGATCTTCTCAACCCAGGTCTGCAGCATTGTAGGCAGATTCTTTACCATCTGAGCCACCAGGGAAGCCCATGAATACTGGAGTGGGTAGCCTATCCCTGCTCCAAGGGATCTTCCTGACCTAGTAATCGAACTGGGGTCTCCTGCATTGCAGGCGATTCTTTATTAGCTGAGCTACCAAGGAAGCCCAGGTAACTGAGGATAGACCCAAATCTAGGATTTCCAGAGCCTTCTCTACTCCCTGCTGCCTTTTTTTCTGTTTACTCTGCAATTTGTGGCATCCTCTAGCTTTTTGGGCTCAGGTCTCTGCAAAGTGCTCAGAGAGGAACTGGAGGTCTCATAGCCCATACATACCTCCATGTTTGTGACATCCCCCTTGTCCCAGTCCTGGGACCCCTATTCACCATTATTCTGGCCTCAGTCTGTCTTGATATGGAGTTAGGATGGACTAGCCTTCAAATCCCAAGAGCAAATGCCCCATTACCCCCTGGGCTCCACTTGCATCCCATGACCTTGGTGAAAATTAGCCTCAACTCCAGCAGGGCGCTGGGGAGCTCCCCTGGTTGGGCCATAGAGCCTGGCTTCCCAGTTGGCACTAGTGGCAAAGAACCTGCCAGTGCAGGAGATGCAAGAGATGTGGGTTCATTCCCTGGGTTGGGAAGAACCCCTGGAGTAGGAAATAGGAAATGTCAACCCACTCCAGTATTCTTGCCTGGAAAATTCCATGGACAGAGGAGCCTGGTGGGACTATAATCCATAAGGTTGCAAAAGAGTTGGATACGACTGAGTGACAGAATGCACACATACACCGGGGAATACTGGTGAGTGAGGGTAGTTTTGAGACTGTGATCCCAGGGGTGTCAGACTAGGGAGAATGAATGTTGAGCATCCCAGAGCACAGGCAGGCCCTGCCTAGAACTTCCTGGTGTCCAGTGTGTGCTCTCATTACAGCCAAAGAGCCACCAACTGGAAAGCCCAGGGCCAGGGCTCCCACCCCATCCACCAGGGCCATCCACACCCACCCTCCTGCAGCTCACACTCACCCCGCTTATTCTCCCTCTGCCTCTGCCATCCTCCCTCCTCGCTCCAGGCCAGGTCTGTAATCGAGTTTTCCTTTGTTTGATATCTTCTCCCCACAGTAAAGAAAGAGCCAGATTTCTTTCTTTTTTTTTTTAAATTAAACTTTTTATTTTGTATTGGGACATACCCTATTAACAGGGTTTCCCAGGTGGCACTCGTGGTAAAGAACCCACCTATCAATGCAGGAGCCGTAAGAGACATGGGTTGGATGCTTGGGTCAGAAAGATCCCCTGGAGGAGGGTATGGTATCCCACTCCACTACTGTTGCTGCAGAAACCCAAGGACAGAGGAGCCTAGTGGGCTACAGTCCATAGCCTCGCACAGAGTTGGACATGACTAGAGCAACTTAGCATGTGTGCATAGCCTAATACCAATGTTGTCTAGTTTCAGGTGGCTAGAAGGGACTTAGCCACACATGTATATGTATCCATTCTCTGCCAAACTTCTCTCCTATCCAGGCTGCCCCTTAACATTGAGCACTGTTCCCTCTGCTATATAGTAGGTGGTCCTTGTTCGTTATCCATTCTAAATATGCAAGTGTGTACCTGTTCATCTCAAGCTCTCTAAATATCCCTTTGTTCCATCCCTCCCAACCAGCAATCATAAGTTGGTTCTCTAAGTCTGTGAGTTTGTTAGAGCCAGATTTCTTAGAAGAGTTCTTTAAGAAAGAAGACAAGATCAAGATGAGATGATCAGCTTTCCCGAGTTTCTCTCTAGTGATGCTGCAGTTGCCATCGATTTACAAAGCCAGTCCCATGGCTAGAAGCCCTGTATTGAGGGTCAGAGATTAGCCAGGCCCAGCTCAGCCCAGAGGTCTCAAAGAAGACCTCTCAGGAGTCAATAAACTGTTGCCTGCTTTGTTCTGATTACTACTGTTATTTTTTAAATCACTTTTATTAGTACTATTTTCTTATTTTTTAAAAATTAATTAATTTTAATTGGAGGCTAATTACAATATTGTAGTGGTTTTTTGCCATACATTGACATGAATCAGCCTATTTTCTTATTTTTCATTGGTTATGAATGTCGGCAAAAGAGTCTGCCAAGGATGCTCCTGAAGCAGAGAGGAGGTATGGTCTGGAAATTGAAGTGCTCAAGGAACGGTGTCAAGGAAGCTGAGCAGTCACCCACAGGGACAATAACTTATCCTACATGCCGCCTGCTGGCGGGAGAACAGAAGGATGTGGAGACAGCTGCCTGATTCATCCACGAAGAAGGTTTGCCTGATTAAGAGGTTAGTGGGAGGCTGCGTGGGCAGGGGAGTGGGGTGGGGAGTGATAGGGGCCAGAAGAGGTGACCTCAAGGAGGGGATGCTGGCTGAATCTGCAGGGCACACGGTCTACAAGTGGCACTGGGGAGGAAGGCGAGCGCTGACTCTGCCTCGTGGCACCCTGGAGATGCTCTGAGGCGTGCCAGTGATCTGTTTGGGAAGCCCCTGTGTTGCGCTTGTTTCTAAATCCTCAGCCCCTAGCACCTTGCCTGGCTTCCAAGGGCCAGTGGGTAATGACATGCCCCACCCGAGGCAGATGGGGGAGACGGGAATGTACATGCTTGGCACAGCGCTCCTTCTCCTCCCTGAGCGGCTTCTCCACTGTGCTCCTTCTGCAGTCCTGTCTCCTCACTTGACTCCTATAGGATGTCTGGACCCCTGGACCAGCTAGGCCTCCTCTGCCTGGAGCGTCCATCACCATGTGCTTTCCCCAAACACCCAGCTCCTGGCTTGTAGCAAACAGTTACGGAGAATCAGCTCAGCGAACAGGGTGACTCCCACTCCCATAGGGACACTCACACAGGCGAAAACACACCAGTGCATGCTCGGGGCCAGGACACAGCCCAGGGACCCCAGGCCACGGGACAGGAGATTCAACCGTCTGGTACCGCTGAGCCTCCTGTCAGCAGCCACTAATGGCCCTGTGTCCTCAAACTCCCCCGCACACCCGCCCAGCAAGGAAACCCCTTTAAAGCGGTGCCGGTCTCCACTAGGCCCTCGGGAAAACGTCGGGGCATGAGGCCCAGTGTGGAGACACTGGCTTCTGCTTACTGCAGTTTCTTGGTCACCGGATCCTGAACCCTGCCTTCAAAAGGAAAAGCATATCTTGGGCCTGCTGGAATGCTTTGTCCTGGCTTCCGTCTCTGGGACCCCAAATGTTGGCTACATTTTTTAGGGAGCAGGGACAGAGGTGACAAGAGGCCCTGCAGAGAAAAATGCACGTTGATGCTGGAGGCCACGAGAGGGCGCACTGCTATCATCTTCATGGTCCATCCCACCCGGTGGAAATTCCAGATAATATTCACCAAGGAGTAGCAGTTTTGACAACATAGGCGCCCCCATAAAGAAAGGACATAAGTCAGAATCTGGGGGGACAACACTTTCTTGTTTCTCAGGTTGTCGGGAGGCCTCTGGGCTCACTGATTTCCCCCAGAACAGAGCTCCGCTCGTGGCTGTGGTTGTGGCTATGTGGTGGTGGCTATGTCCGCCAGCCAGGACAGGAACTCAGAAAAGTCAATCTTCTGGTCCTTATTCTTGTCCTTTTTCGCAAAGATATTGAACAAGTAATCTCTGCCCCTTTGCTCCTCTGGGAAAAAGACACCAAACCAGGCAAATTCAGCTCCACAAAAGTGATGAGCTGGGAGAAGAGGAAGAAGTAGAGACAGAGAAATGAGGACCCAGCACAGCACAGAGGTGTCTGGTGGCATTGAGGAGGGGCGGTGTGGGATGAGGTGGGGATGCCGACATTTCCCAGCAGTTCAATGGAGAGTCCTTCCCCAAGTGTGAACTTGGATGAAAGCCTCACGTGGTGAGCAGGCTCTGCCCAGAGCTGTGCTGATCAGTGTGCTGGTGGGGGGGTCTCCAGCCCAGGACCGCCTCCCCCCCAACCCCCTGCAGGTGACCACCCACCTAGGTTCTGCTCAGGGACTTAAAATAAGCCCTACCCTTGTCTGCTTCATGCCAACCCCCTCTTCTTTTGACATATGAGATCTTACTTGCTCTGAGTTCCCTCTTCTTGCTTATGCTAGTAACGTCTTCTTTTTGAAATCAGTTCAGTTCATCGAATTGTCCAGTTAAATCAGGTCAGTGGATGAGTTCTTTGTTGTATGAAATGTTCTTAAGTTCTGTCAGTGATGGAATTTCTGTCACCTTCCCTCTGATCTCAAGACCCTAGGGGAGCCTCTAGAGCCTCTCAGGGTCTGAGCAGAAGAGTTTGAGTCTCATACAGAAGGTGGGGCAGGTGAGAGGGGACCCATCCACTGCCCTCCAGTTGTAGCGCTTTTTGACTACCTAATATCAACTACTTATATCCACACATTTTCCTACTTTGCCATATACATCATCTCTTTACACCCCGATATAGGACAGGATAGGAAGTTCTGTGATGCAGTTTTGCAGATGAGAATGTGAGGATCAGAGAATGAGAGTAACTTGTCCAAAGCCACCCAGGAAAGGATCCTCAGTCATGCCAGGACCCAGTCACCATGGGGGACCAGATCCCCACTCACACAGGCACTGAGGAAGTTGGGGAAATTCTCCCTCAGCAGCTGCAGCAGGGCCTCCTTCTCGATGGTGTCATCGCGTCCTGAGTATTTGTGAAACAGCTCAATCAAGGCTATAATGGCCTGCTCAAGCTGAGAGTCGCTCATCTTGGCTTCAAATAAGCTGCCAGAAGAAGAGTCAATGACCTTTTGTATCCTCCCCCCAGGGGCGGGTCCCCAAGTTAGGACACCTGGACGGGGACCGAGCAGCCAGTGAAGCGAGGCTCAGATGGGGCAGAAGAAACTGTGCTTCTCCACGTGGTGGGGGGAGTGGCCGAGGATCAGGAGGGTGTGACCAAGTGTGGGACCTGGGGCCCCACAGCTCAGGGTGTGAGTAGGTGAAGGAGATCAGCAGACTCCACTGTGGTGAGGACCACAGCGTGTGGAAGCAAAGACGGGGGGTCAGCCCCAGTGAGAAAACTGAGTCTGAGGTGGGACCCAGCAACCAGAGCCTTTGGGTGACCCCACACCCCAAACAGCAGCAAATCCATCTCCTCCAGGTTCAGCGTCAGGGTCAGACTCAGGGGGGCAGAACAGTGTCATCTCTGCTCTGGTCTGAGCCTCCTGGGCTGCTTCAGGAAGACCCCCTAGAGGCCGCCCCGCCTCCAAGACCATAAGCAAGCTCTGCATGAGATGGGCAGAAACACAGCCCTGTCCTGAGCCCTGGGAGGGGTCTTCCTGGACCACCCCTGAGAGAGAAGGAGGGACTGGGGACCAGAGTCAGCCTGGGGTTTGGAATGAACAGAAATAGATGCCCCAGTTCTAGGCTGTTGGGTGGAATGTGGGAGATGGGGGTCCTTCCGATTTTCTGTTACTGGGCACTACCTGCATCTCCAAGGCTTGGCCTCAGTAAAATAGAGAGAACGTCTGACTTCCCTAAGCAGCTTCTTCCCCCAGCAGTCAGAGGTCTGGGCTGCCCTGGACCCCAACCAGAGAAACTGGACAGAGCAGCCCTCCCAGCCCAGACTTTCCTAAGCAGCCAGGAGATGACCTGTGTCACGTGTGCCAGTATCTAAGACAGACCCCACTGCCTTCTGAGGTAGGAGAAGGACCCCCCTGTTCTGTCAGCAAGAGGACCCGCCCAAGGCCTCTGTCAGCGCGGCCGAGAGCAGCGCCCAGCCCTGTGTGCGGACGGCCCCTGAGCCTTTTCCTGCCGGGGGCGGGGGGAGCGCTGGTTGATCAGCCTTTCACCCGGGGGGGCAGGACGTCTCACCAGAGTGATGGTGAGCGGGGGTCCAGGCCTGGGGTTAAGGCTTTGGCTGGGGCTCCCACTCTCCTCAAGGGTGGGGTCGGTGGGTTTTTTGACCTGATAAGCAGGTGAGTCCAGAGAAGGAAGAAAGCAAGAGGAGGGGGAGGGTCCTCAGCTCCCACTGGGCACGTGTCCACCAGAGCTTCACCGAGGAGCCGGTGGAGAAGCAGGGAGTGCTGGTCATCTTGCCACACAGATGGGGCCTCAGCAGGGGTGAGGCACACAGGCCTGTGGGCAGAGTCGGGACTGGACCACAGGCTCCCGCTTCCGCTCCCAGAGCTGCTTCCCGGCTCCTCCTAGAAAAGGGAGATAGGCCGGAGCAGACTTACCAGATCAGAGGAGACGTCACCAAGGAGGAGGACGAGTGAGGTGTGCGCTGGACAGAGACTGGTCCCTTTATAGGGCTCAGCCGGCATCCAACCTGGACTGGTGATCTGTTTCACACTTGAAAATATACATGTTTCGATGCTGTTCTCTCAGATCATCCCACCCTCGCCTTCTCCCATAGAGTCCAAAAGTCTGTTCTATACATCTGTGTCTCTTTTTCTGTCTTGCATATAGGGTTATCGTTACCATCTTCCTAAATTCCATATATATGCTTTAGTATACTGTATTGGTATTTATCTTTCTGGCTTACTTCACTCTGTATTGTGGGCTCCAGTTTTATCCATCTCATTAGAACTGATTCAAATGTATTCTTTTTAATGGCTGAGTAATATTCCATTGTGTATCGGGGCTGGTGCACTGGGATGACCCAGAGGCATGGGATGGGGAGGGAGGTGGAAGGGGGGTTCAGGATGGGGAACACATGTAAATCCATGGCTGATTCATGTCAATGTATGGCAAAAACCACTACAATATTGTAAAGTAATGAGCCTCCAACTAATAAAAATAATTGGGGGGAAAAAAAAAGGCTTGGCCGGGCTCTTCCCAGGGCTGGGAGCCCTGCGGCTCTGATCGCTCTCTGCTTCCTGGAGCATTGCCTCACTCAGGAGGGTGGGCCACACCCAGTAGGGTGTGCCTGCCTTTCCCGGCAGAATCCTAGGACACTGGGTCTTGTAACTCCCAATGGATCTTCTTGGTCCCCTGCTTGATCTGGGGCTGGGCAGCTGGTGGAAAGTATTGCAACAGGACACTGGAAAAGAGTAGAGAAAACTGGGTTCCTGGACCTAAAGTGGATGGAATTTTGGACTCTGAAGGCTGCATCGTCTCCATTTTTATTTGTTCAGTCCTTCTACAAACTCGGTCTCAGAACAATAACCATCACCACCACTTACTGAGAACTTAAGGTGTGCCGGGGCTCAACGCACCTACCCGTTCTTGCTCTCTCTTTAGTCCTCACCAACTAGGCATTACATCTGTTGTCTCCATGTAAGAGTGGAAAATACGTGCATCAGGATTTCAAGTAAACTAAACTACACAGCTAGTAGATAGCAGTCAGGATCAGATCCCAGAAAAGTCTGGTTCAAATTCTTAGTCTTGATCCTTTAACTAGACTTCTTGTGCCACATCAGGCCCTGCCTTCTGGGACTCACAGTCCAGGGGAGTGAAGTAGGTCAGCTCACTGCCATCTTCACAGCCGGTCCTCAGTGGGTCCTGGGAGGGAGACAGGTGTCAGGACCCACAGTGACATGGGGGAACACGGAGAGCGCAGTGGGCTCAGCCTAGTCACCTGCTGCTGAGGGGACTCTCAGGATCAGAACCCCGAGTCCTGGCTTCACCTCCTCACTCTTGAGTTCCCTTCTCAGCCCCTGGGGTGCCTGGACCACTCAGACCTCACTGTCTGGGTCCAGTGGTGGTAACAGCCAGGGAATGATCCTGGGGGCTACAACTTGGGCAAAGTTTCCTCCTGGCCCCTGATGCTGAATTCCTACAAGTCTTCCATGCCCTTTCACCTTTCTCCATGCAAAACAATCTCTTGGGAGTTGGCAGGCAAGCCCCGGGCTCTGCTGTGTCCAAACCTGCTGTTGAAATGCTACGTGTGGGAACAAGATGGGGTAGTCAGCGGAGCCCCTCTAGGCTGGGTGAGGAAAGGGGCTGATGAATCACTGATACTGATCATTTTCCTGTTCCCTCTTCCTGAATTTCCTCATATGACACAAGAGTGTCCTGGTTCATCTGGTGAGTAGTCCTCTGGCTCCTTGGGCCTCTATTGAGCTGGTCTGATGTTTTTGGACCCATCTCATTCACCCAAGTAGCTTCCCACCAACTAGGAGAGGGCATAGCCGGGAATGGTGACCCCAAACGGGTGGTCAATGTCTGGGACCTCTTGGGGGTTTCTTCACGGAGGCAGCACAGTCCGGGCTTCCTAAAAGATCCCACTTTGGTGGCAGAAGAAAACAAAAACAGCTTGTTATTTTTCTTGTTTGTCTATTTTTTTATTTATACTTATGTATTATTTACATTTTGAGTGCAGATTCTGTTCTGGATGTGCACGTAGGGGGAGCAGAGAAAGACATGGCAGGCGTGGATGGTATTTGAGTGTTGCCCATCTCCTGGGGGCACGCGAGTAGCCCAGTCTACCCTGTGTTGGGGATATACAGTGTGGTGGTGGTGGGAGCGGGGAGAGGGTGGAAGGCCCTGGCCCCAGACCTCAGAGGCTCCAGACCTCCTGCAGTTCAGTGGTATTTCCCACGGGAGGCCTCCAGGCAGAGTCATGATCCCCAAGTCCTTGTGCATGTTGATTGGTTTATCACACCGTCTGCTGGCCACACTGTCCCCTGGCCACGCTCGCTGAGGTCTGGTCCACGTCTCACTCTCACTGGCCCCAACGCCCAGAGCTAGGTGAGAACTCCATGGACACTGGTTGAACCAGCAAGTGAGGTATCGTCAGAAAGGTTCAGGGGAAGACTGTTGGAATTCTGAGAGTGGGAGACATCACTTGTCAGGTGGGGGCATCAGGGACAGCTTGGTTGGGGGCATCCTTTGAATAGCCTTGGAGCATTGCCAGCAGCCGACACACTTTGGGAAGGTGGCAGTGAGACGGTGATCAGAGATAGGCCCTCGCTCTCTGTCTGTGGTCACTAGGGCTGTGCTGAGCATTGACCTGGGCTTCCAGCAGCAGTTAGGGGAGGGGCAA
Source organism: Odocoileus virginianus (assembly GCF_023699985.2). Taxonomy (NCBI): domain Eukaryota; kingdom Metazoa; phylum Chordata; class Mammalia; order Artiodactyla; family Cervidae; genus Odocoileus; species Odocoileus virginianus. The sequence goes on along the minus strand of NC_069678.1, from coordinate 10,289,529 downwards.
GAAGGGAGGGAGTGTGGGTGGGGCACTCACAGGAGGCTTCGGGACACAGTGCTGCTTCTCAGTTATCGCCCTGGAGGATGGAGACTTTAATGCAGCCCAGAGCCTGTGCTCCCCTCCTGAAAAGCTTTCCAGACTGGAATGGGTCAAGATTTATTGCTATTTACTGTTATTAATTCTGTGACCCTGAGAACCAAAGGAATTAGCTTTCTCTTAGATCACCTATGCAGACAGTTTTGAGAGGTGACCCTAGGGTTACTTCTGCTCAAATTTGGGACATTGTGGAGAATCCACTCAAATTTGAGATCATTCCTGATCTCCTTCCCAGTTTCATCAAGGTAAGTTTGGTGCATGTAGGCTGAGGCTGGAGAGAGGGAGGAAGTGGTGGGGTTCATTTCCAGAAGGCTCCCTGAGATTCTCATCTACAGACAGCACTGTTCCTATTCTGGTGGTGCCAACCATAGACCCAGTGGGAGATTCCTGCCCTGAGCGGGGAAATTTGATTTTCTATTTCTTTAGCTTCTGCTTGGTGGTGCACTGAGGACTTGTCACACACAGTTGTCACATGAGGTTTCTCCCGGATTGCTGGGATGTCTTTGCTGGTTTCCATGTGAGCACCAATCAGCAAATTTTAATTTTTGCAGCTGTGTCTTCTGGTAGTGAACGCTTCTGAATTTATCTATACTCTAATTTATATTCTTCTTATTTATTTATACTCTAATCTCTTCAGAAGCAGAAGATATTAAGAAGAGGTGGCAAGTACACACAGAAGAACTGTACAAAAAAAATCTTCACCACCCAGATAATCACGATGGTGTGATCACTCACCTAGAGCCAGACATCCTGGAATGTGAAGTCAAGTGGGCCTTAGGAAGTATCACTAGGAACAAAGCTAGTAGAGGAGATGGAATTCCAGTTGAGCTATTTCAAATCCTAAAAGATGACGCTGTGAAAGTGCTGCACTCAATACGCCATGAAATTTGGAAAACTCAGCAGTGACCACGGGACTGGAAAAGGTCAGTTTTCATTCCAATCCCAAAGAAAGGCAGTGCCAAAGAATGCTCAAACTACCACACAATTGCACTCATCTCACACGCTAGTAAAGTAATGTTCAAAATTCTCCAAGCCAGGCTTCAGCAATACATGAACCGTGAACTGCCAGATGTTCAAGCTGGTTTTAGAAAGGGCAGAGGAACCAGAGATCAAAGTGCCAACATCTGCTGGATCATCAAAAAAGCAGGAGAGTTCCAGAAAAACATCTATTTCTGCTTTATTGACTAAGCCAAAGCCTTTGACTGTGTGGATCACAATAAAGTGTGGAAAATTCTTCAAGAGATAGGCATACCAGACCACCTGATATGCCTCTTGAGAAACCTGTATGCAGGCCAGGAAGCAATAGTTAGTACTGGGCATGGAACAACACACTGGTTGCAAATGGGAAAAGGAGTGCGTCAAGACTGTATATTGTCACCCTGCTGATTTAACTTCTATGCAGAGTACATCATGAGAAACGCTGGGCTGGATGAAGCACAAGCTGGAATCAAGTTTGCTGGGAGAAATACCAATAACCTCAGACATGCGGATGACACCACCCTTATGGCAGAAAGTGAAGAATAACTAAAGTGCCTCTTGATGAAAGTGAAAGAGGAAAGCGAAAAAGTTGGCTTAAAGCTCAACATTCAGAAAACTAAGATCATGGCATCTGGTCCCATCACTTCATAGCAAATAGATGGGGAAACAATGGAAACAGTGGAAGAGTTTATTTTTGGGGCTCCAAAATCACTGCAGATGGTGATTGCAGCCATGAAATTAAAAGATACTTACTCCTTGGAAGAAAAGTTATGACCAACCTAGACAGCATAATAAAAAAGCAGAGACATTACTTTGCCAACAAAGGTCCGTCTAGTCAAGCCTATAGTTTTTCCAATAGTCATGTATGGATGTGAGAGTTTGACTATAAAGAAAGCTGAGCGCAGAAGAAGGAGATCCAACCAGTCCATCCTAAAGGAAATCGGTCTTGGGTGCTCATTGGAAGGACGGATGTTGAGGCTGAAACTCCAATATTTTGGCTACCTGATGCGAAGAGCTGACTCATTTGAAAAGACCCTGAAGTTGGGAAAGATTGAGGGCAGGAGTAGAAGGGGACGACAGAGGATGGGTTGGTTGGATGGCATCACTGACTCAATGTACATGAGTTTGTGTAAACTCTGGGAGTTGGTGACTGACAGGGAGGCTTGGCGTGCTGTGAATCATGGGGTCCCAAAGAGTCAGACACGATTGAGTGACTAAACTGAACTGAATCTTTTCCCAATGCCTACCACCGAGGTTTGCATAAAATCATGTTTTGGGGATAGAAGCAGAACAGTGGAACTTCCATGCCCTCTCTGGGTATGCCCCTCTCCTGTACCTCCTGGAAGCCCTCCGAACTCTTTACTTTTGCGATTTTATGGAGTCTTCATCACTTGGGATGATGGATCACTAACTCCATTTTCAGTACTTCTCTCTTCTTAAGAGCATGAGGGAAGAACTGAAAATTTCAAGCTTCTAATCATGGCTTGGTCGTTTTGGTGATGAACCTTCAATCAGCAGCCCATCCAGAGTCACTTCTTTAAAGCAAAACACACTGTTATCACCCAGGAAAGTACAAGGGTTTCAAGAGCCCTGTGTCAGGAGTCAGGGTCAAAGACCAAGTATTAGAACAAAAGATGTTTCTAATGCAAGGGTTTCAGGAGCTCTGTGCCAGAAACAGGGGGCAGAGACCAATGTATACTTTCTATTATCTCTCAGCTCTAATGAACACAGACTTCTGAATTATTCACTCTGGGGGACAGGGCTGGGGTGGCATGGGATAGAGTAAAAGCTGATTGGTTCTGTCTAATTGGTTGCATTTCTTAACACCAATAATGAAATATCAGAAAAGAAATGCAAAAAAAAAAAAAAAACCTTTAGAAATTGCAACACCGAAAATAAAATACTTAGGACTAAACCTCACCAAGGAAGTGAGACTCAAATGCTGAAAACTGTAAAACATTAATAAAGGAAACTGAAGGCGACTCAAAGAAATGGAATTATATCCCATACTCTTGGATTGAAAGAATTAATATTGTTAAAATGGCCATAAAAGCTTTTGCACAGCAAGGGAAACCAGAAACAAATGAAAGACAACCCTCAGGATGGGAGAAAATATTTACAAATGAAGCAACTGATGAGGGATTAATCTCCAAAATATACAAACAACTCATGTATCTCAATATCAAAAAAAAACAATCAACTCAATGGAAAAAATGGGTGAAAGATCTAAATAGACATTTCTCCAAAGAAGACGTAAAGATAGCCAACAAACACATGAAAAGATGCCCAACATTACTAATAGTGAGATGCAAATCAAAACTACAAAGAGGTATCACCTTACACTGGTCAGAATGGCTGCCATAAAAAAATTTACAAACAACAAATCCTGGAGAGGATGTGGAGAAAAGGGAACCCTCCTGTACTGTTGGTGGGACTGTAAATTGGTACAGCCACTATGGAGAACAATATGGAGGTGCCTCAAGAAACTAAAAATAGAATTATTGTATGACTCAGCAATCCCACTCCTGGGCATATACCTGGAGAAAGTAATAATTCAAAAGGTTACATGCACCACAATGTTCATTGCAGCATGATTTACAACAGCTAGGACTGGAAGCAACCTAAATGTCCATCAACAGAAGAGTGGGTAAAGAAGATCTGGTATGTATAATAGAATACTACTCACCCATTTAAAGGAATGAATTGGTGCCATTTGCAGAGACATGGATAGACCTAGAGCCTGTTATACAAAGGGAAGTAAGTCAGAAACAGAAAAACAAATATCATATAATAATATCACATATATGGAATCTAGAAAAATGGTACTGATGAACTATTCACAAAGCAGAAATAGAGAGACAGATGTAGAGAACAAACTTATGGATATCAAAGTGGTAAGGAGGGGAGGTGAAATATATTGGGAAATTGGGATTAACATATATACACTACTATGTGTAAAATGTTGAGTTTCAAGCCAGCTTTTCACTCTCCTCTTTCACCCTCATCAAGAGGTTCTTTAGTTCCTCTTCACTTTCTGCCATGAGAGTGGTATCACCTACATTTCTGAGGTTGTTGGTATTTTCCTGGCAATCTCGATTCCAGCCTGTGATTCATTCAGCCTGGCATTTTGTGTAATGTACTCTGTGCTGTGCTTAGTCGCTAAGTCGTGTCTGACTCTTTGTGACCCCATCGACTGTAGCCCGCCAGGCTCCTCTGTCCACGGGGATTCTCCAGGCAAGAACACTGGAGTAGTTTGCCATGCCTTCCTCCAGGGGATCTTCCAACCCTGAGATTGAACCTAGGTTTCCCACATTGCGGGCATATTCTTTACCATCTGAGCCCCCAGGGAAGCCCAAGAATACTGGAGTAGGGTAGCCTATCTCTTCTCCAGGGTATCTTCCAGACCCAGGAATTAAACTAAGGTCTCCTGCATTGCAGGTGGATTCTTTACCAGATGAGCTACCAGGGAAGCCTATAATGTATTCCTCATAGAAGTTAATTAGCCGAGTGACAATAAACAGCCTTGATTTACTCCTTTGCCAATTTTGAACCTGTCAGTTGTTCCATGTCCAATTCTAACTGTTGCTTCTTTACCCACATACAGGTTTCTCAGGAGACAGGTAAGGTGGTCTGATATTCCCATCTCTTTAAGAATTTCCCACAGTTTGTTGTGATCCACACAGTCATAGGCTTCAGCATAGTCAATGAAGCGGATGTTTTTATGGAGTTCCCTTGCTTTCACTATGATCCAATGAATGCTGGCCATTTGATGCCTGGTTCTTCTACCTTATCTAAACCCAGCTTGTACATCTGGAAGTTCTCAGTTTATGTACTTCTGAAGCCTAGCTTGAAAGATTTTCAGCATAACCTTGCTATCATGTGAAGTGGGTGAAATTGTGCAGTAATTGACCACTCTTTGGCATTGCCTTTCTTTGGGCTGGGATGAAAACTGATCTTTTCCAGTTCTGTGGCCACTGCTGAGTTTTCTAAATTTCCTGATAGATGAGTGCAGCTGTTTCACAGCATCATCTTTTAGGATTTGAAACAGCTCAGCTGGAATTTCATCACTTCCAATAGCTTTGTTAGTAATAATGCTTCCTAAGACTCACTTGGCTTCACATTCCAGGATATCTGGCTCTAGTTGAGTGACCACACCATTGTGGTTATCAGGGTCATTAAGATCTTTTTTTGTATAGTTCTTCCATATATTTTTGCCACCTCTTCTTAATCTCTTCTGCTTCTGTTAGGTCCTTACAATTTCTGTTCTTTATCATGCCCATCCTTGCATGAAATGTTCCCTTTATATTTTCCCTCCGATTTTCTAGAAGAGATCTCTAGTGTTTCTCATCCTTTTGTTTTCCTCTATTTCTTTGCATTGTTCATTGAAGAAGACCTTCTTATCTCTCCTTGCTGTTCTCTAGAACTCTGCATTCAGTTCGGTATACCTTTCCCTTTTTCCTTTGCCTTTCACTTCTCTTCTTTCCTCAGCTATTTATAAACTCCTCAGACAACCACTTTGCCTTCTTGCATTTCTTTTTCTTTAGGATGGTTTTGGTCACTGCCTCCTGTACAATGTTACTAACTTCTGTCCATAGTTCTTCAGGCACTCTGTCTACCAGATCGAATCCCTTGAATCTATTTGTTACCTTCACTGTATAATCATAAAGGATTTGATTTAGGTAGTACCTGAATTGTCTAGTGATTTTTCCTACTTTCTTCAATTTAAGCCTGAATTTTGGAATAAGGAGCTGATGATCTGAGACATAGTCACCTCCAGGTCTTGTTTTTGCTGACTGTATAGAGCTTCTCCATCTTTGGCTGCAAAGAACATAATCAGTATAATTTTGATATTGATTATCTGGTGATGTTCATGTGTAGTCATCTCTTGTGTTGTTGGAAGATTGTGTTGTTGGAAGAGGGTGTTTGCTATGACCAGCATGTTCTCATGATAAAACTTTGTTAGCCTTTGCCCTGCTTCATTTTTTTACTCCAAGGTCAAACTTGCCTATTATTCCGGGTATCTCTTAACTTCCTACTTTTGCATTAAAATTCCCTATGATGAAAAAGACATCTTTTTTTTTATTGTAAGTTCTCGGAGGTGTTGTAGGTCTTCACAGAACTGGTCAGCTTCAGCTTCTTAGGCATCAGTGGTTGGAGCATAGACTTGGATTACTGTGATGTTGAATGGTTTGCCTTGGAAATGAACTGAGATAATTTTGTTGTTTTTGAGGTTGCACCCAATACTGCATTTTGAACTCTTGTTGACTACGAGGGCTACTCCATTCTTCTAAGGGATTCTTGCCCACAGTAGTGGATATGATAGTCATCTGAATTAGACTTGCCCGTTTCCATCCATTTTAGTTCACTGATTGCTAAAATGTCAATGTTCAATCTTGCCGTCTTCTGCTTGACCACGTCCAGTTTACCCTGATTCTTGGACCTAAACTTCCAAATTCCTATGCAATATTGTTCTTTATAGCATCGGATTTTACTTTCACCCCAAGACACATCCACAACTGAGTGTTTGTGCTTTGACCCAGCCCCTTCATTCTTTCTGGAGCTATTAGTAATTTCCCCTTGCTCTTCCTCAGTAGCATATTGGACACCTTCTGACCTGGGGGATTCATCTTCCCATATCGTTTCTTTTTACATTTTCATACTGTTCACGGGGTTCTTGTGGCAAGAATACTAGAGTGAGTTGCCATTTCCTCCTCCAGTGGACCGCTGGAGCTTATGTCAGAGCTCTTTACTATGATCCGTCCATCTTGTGTGGCCCTACCTCATATGGCTCACAGCTTCATTGAGTCATGCAAGCCCCTTTGCTTGGCTGTGACAAGGCTGTGAACCATGAAGGTGCAGAAAGTGAAGAGAAATGAAAAAAGCCTCTTGATGAGGGTGAAAGAGGAGAGTGATCTTAGAAAAACTAAGATCATGGCATCTGGTCCCATCACTTCATGGCAAATAGAAGGGGAAAAAATGGAAGCAGTGGCAGATTTGATTTTCTTGGGCTACAAAATCACTGTGGATAGTGACTGCAGCCATGAATTTAAAAGATTCTTGGTCTTTGTAAGGGAAGCTGTGACAAACCTAGACAGCATATTAAAAAGCAGAGACATCACTGTGATGACAAAGGTCTGTATAGTCAAAGGTATGGTTTTTCCAGTAGTTGTGCAGATGTGACAGTTGAACCATAAACAAGGCTGATTGCCAAAGAATTCATGCTTTTGAACTGTGGTGCTCTTGAGAGTCCTTTGGACTGCAAGGAGATCAAACCAATCAATCCTAAAGGAAATCAACCCTGCATATTCATTGAAAGGACTGTTGCTGAAGCGGAAGCTCCAATACTTTGGCTAACTGATGTGAAGATCTGACTCATTAGAAAAGATCCTGATGCTGGGAAAGATTGAAGACAAAAGGAGAAGTTGGCAGCAGAGGATGAGATGGTTAGATAGAATTACTGACTCAGTGGAAGTGAATTTGGACAAAATCTGGAGGATAGAGTGGGACAGAGGAGTCTGGCATGCTGCACTCCATGGGGTCACAAAGAATCAGACAGGACTTAGTGACTAAACAACAACAGCAAATGTACACAATAGGAAATCAATGAGGACCTGCAGTTCAGCACAGGGAACTCAGCACTCCGTGGTGACCGGAATGGGAAAGAAATCTGAAAAAGAGGGCATGTGTACATACACCTCACCGATTCACTTTGTTATACAGCAAAAATTAAGACAACATTGTGAAGTACTTATACGTCAATAAAAATTTAAAAATGCCATAATACCCAAAGAAATGGAGTAGGGAATGGCAACCGAGTCCAGTATTCTTCCCTGGAGAATCCCACAGATGGGGGAGCCTCGTGATCTACAGTCCATGGAATCACAAAGAGTTAGTCATGACCGAGTGACTTAGCACACACACGTGCACTGAAAGCAATCTACAGTTTCAATGTGATCCCTATCAAATTACCCATGATATTTTCCACAAAACTAGAAAAAATAATCCTAAAATTCATATGGACCTATGAAAGACCAAGAATTGCCAAACCAAACCTGAAGAAAAAGACTAAAGCAGGAGGTATAATCATCTCAGACTTCAGACAATACTACAAAGCTACAGTGATCAAAATAGCATGGTATTGGCACAAAAACAGACATGTGGATCAATGGAACAGAATGGGGAGTCTAGAAATAAACCCACACACCTATGGTCAATTAGTCTTTGACAAAGGAGTTAAGAATATACAATGGGAAAAGAAAAACACCATCTCCTCAGCAAGTCATGTTGGGAAAATTGGACAGACATGTAAATCAATGAAGTTGGAACACACTCTCACACCATACACAAAAATAAAATAAATTCAAAATGGCATAAAGACTTAAACATAAGACATGACAATATAAAACTCCTAGAACAGAGTACACGAAAAATATTCTCTGACATAAATCATACCAATATTTTCTTAGATCAACCTCCCAAAAGAATAGAAATAGCAAAAATAAACAAGTGGGATCGAACCAAACTTACAAGTTTTTTTCACGGCAAAGTAAATCATAAATAAAATGAAAAGACAATCTGCAGAATGGGAGAAAATATTAGTAAATGACGTGAGCAACAAGGGCTTGATTTCCAAAATATACAAACATCTCAGGCAACTTAACAACATCATCAACAACAACAAAACCAATTAAAAAATGGGCAGCAGACCTAAAGAGACATTTCTCCAAAGAAGAAATACAGATGGCCAATAGGCACATGAAAAGATGCTCAACATTACTAGTTATTAGAGAAATGAAGATCAAAACTACAAGATACTGCCTTGCACTGGTCAGAATGGTCGTCATTAAACAGTTTACAAATAACAAATGCTGGAGATTGTGTGGAGTGAAGGGAGCCCTCTTACACTTTAGTGGGAATGTATGTTGGTGCAGCCACTGTGGAAAACAGAATAGAAGTTCCGTAGAAAAGTAAAAATAGAATTACCATGTGATCCAGCAATTCCACTCCTGTGCATATATCCAGATAAAACTATAATTCAAATATAGAATTCAACAGTTTTGCTATGAACATAAGAACATGCATTTCTATGGTCGTAGCAGCACTATTCACAATAGCCAAGACATGGAAACAACCTAAATGTCCATTGATAGATGAATGGATAAAGAAGATGTGGTATATATACAATGGAATACTACTCAGCCATGAAAAAGAATGAAATAATGCCATTTGAAGCAGCATAGATGCAACTAGAGATTATCATACAAAGTGATAAGTCAGAAAGAGAGCAACAAATACCATATGATATTACTTCTTTGTGGAACCTAAAATATTCTAAAATAAACCTATCTATGAAAGAGAAACAGACTCACAGACATAGAAAATAAACTTATGATTGCCAAGGGGGAGGGATGCTCCTGTGGGGGAAGGATAACTTGCGAGTTTGGGATTAGCAGATATAAACTGGTATATATAAAATGCATTAGTGACAAGGTCCTACTGTATAGCAAAGGGAATTACATTTAATATCCTGTGATAAACCATAGTGGAAAAGAATATGGAAAAGAATGTTTTTATATGTATATCCGAGTCACTTTGCTGTCTAGCATTAATTAACACATCATTGCAATTCAACTATACTTCTATAAAAAATAAATTAAAATAACTATGTCTGCCTTTTGATTTAATCCCCCACCCAAAGGACAGCTGTCTTGTCCTTTAAGTGCTTGTCCTTACACTGATTGAAAAATTCTGTGCCAAGATCCTTTTCTTTTTAGCCCTTCTACCGACAGAAGCTAGCTGCAAACACTTCTGCAGAAACTGGAGACTTTGCTCTCTAATGGATCATTCCTTCTTTCTCTCTCTCTCTTCCATCTTGAGCCTTGTGTACAGGAGTGGGAATGTAAGGAAGGTGCCTCTGTCTCCACTTGCTTTCTGTTAAAGCCAGGGCCCTACAGTGACTTTGTTATATGGGTGGGTCGGTCCCCTAGTGTGCCCCTTGAGCCTGTCCCTTTCATTCTTGATGTGACTCTTCCCACGATATAAGCCTCCAAGCAGGGTGGTGAGCTCCCCCAGGATCCTGGTTCTGTTCTGACTGTAGCTTGGGCCGTCCCTTGAGCACCCCAGACTCAAGTGCCCTGGGTTAGGGGGTGATAGGATGATGAGTTAGGGTGGCAGTAGGGGAAGCCGGGTACTCATTTGCAGGTTCTGGCTCCAAGGGGTGCTGCTCTTATCTCTATGGCCTCTCCTCAGCCCTGTGTTCCCTGCACCCAGAACCCACAATTCCCAACCCCACAGCTCAGCCTGGTTCCCCTACTCCAACTCTTCCATGGCCGGCACCGTCTTCTCCTGGGCTCACAGTTCTAGGCCTTCAGACTTCATCCCTCATCCCTCCTGTTTACGGAGCTTCCTACCAGATCATCTGGATCAAAGGAAAAGCAAGTCTGTAGTTTTTAGCTCTATTTCTATGCCCTCCGCAGCCCTCACCTCTCATTCTTCTTTCCTACAGGTCCACAGTTTGGTATATACACCCGAGCCGCTGCTTTGCAGCCTCAGCCTGTCGACAGCAAAGGCGAGTCGCGCTGTGTCCAAGGAGGCCACTAGGGACCTGGTCACCCTTTTCCACAAATGCATGGAAAAGAAGCCCAAATGAGTCAGAGAGGAAAAGTCTGAAGAAAGACCTTTTTCTTGACTACCGAGTTATCTTTATGAGTGGGGTATGGTTGGATCTGGGGGTTCTGTCTCTCAGAGACCCCCAGAGAGGGAGGTGGGCTAGAAGCACTGGGGTGGCCCTCAGAGAATCTGGGTTCACCGAGCAACCCTCAGGTTGAGCATCTGCCTGGCTGCTCCTGCGTCCACTTGCCATCCCAGCACCCCTGTGGGAATGGTGTTCCTTTTGTCTTGTTTAAGGAATCTTTGCCTACCTACCCCAAGGTCTTGATATTTCCCTATGTTACAAGAGTTTTATTCCTTTACTTTCCACCTTTAGACCTACAGTCCACTTGGAATTTTTGTTGACTTGTGAGGTCAAGTTTCATTTTTTTTTTTTCCATGTGAGTATCCAACTGATCCAGTCCAATGTGTTGAAAAACTTTCCTTTTCCTATGGCTCAGCAGTGCATCTTTCGTCATAGAACAAGTATATCGTATTACATACGTCTTTTTCTCAGTTCTGCATTTAGTTCTGTTCACCTGAAACAAATAGACTACCAGATATTTCTCCAGCAAAGCTGTCTTTCTTCGGGATCAGCAGCAAATTGCAGTTCAGTCTGCAACCATAGAGAGTCATGGGCAAGCTCCTGACATCAAGTGAAGAAGGATGATTTTATAGGGAAGAAAAAGAAGTTGGGAAACTGCAACAAAATAAAAGAGAACAGGCCTTTTCCATAGTTAAGTCCTTGACAGGAAAGAAGTCTTTCTTAATGTTAGGCTCTGCCATTGTCACAGTCTGAGGGCGCCCCCTGCTGGTGTCCCAACTCTACTTAATTGAGGTTTCTGTTTATCAGCTTTTTTACTATTCTGTCGGTCTATTTGACTATCCTTGAACCAGGTTCACAGTGTCTTAGTAATGGCAGCTATTATAATAAACCTCAACTAACATCTAGTGTTATAAATCCTCCAATTCTCCTTTTTGTAATTGCTTTGGCTATTCTTGGGGCTTCCTTGGTAGCTCAGACAGTAAAGAATCTGCCTGCAATGCAGGAGACCCGGGTTTGATCCCTGGCTTGGGAAGATCCCCTGGAGAAGGGAATGGCAACCCACTCCAGTATTCTTGCTTGGAGAATCAACATGGACAGAGAAGCCTGGCAGGCTACAGTCCATGGGTTTGCATAGCGTTGCCCCAAGTTGAGCAACTAAAACTTTGGCTATTCTAAGCTTTTTTCAATTCCATCAGTTCAGTTCAGTTCAGTTGCTCAGTCGTGTCTCTCTTCGCGACCCCATGGACTGCAGCGTGCCAGGCCTCCCTGTCCATCACCAACTCCCGGAGTTTACTCAAACTCACGTACATTGAGTGGGTGATGCCATTCAACCATCTCATCCTCTGTCATCCCCTTCTCCTCTCTCCTTCAATCTTTCCCAGCATCAGGGTCTTTTCAAAGGAGTCAGCTCTTTGCATCAGGTGGCCAAAGTATTGTAGTTTCAGCTTCAACATCAGTCCTTCCAGTGAACATTCAGGACTGATCTAAAGGTAGGATGGACTGGTTGGATCTCCTTGCAGTCCAAGGGACTCTCAAGAGTTTTTTCCTATACCACAGATGAAAAGCATCAATTCTTCAGCACTGAGCTTTTTTTATAGTCCAACTCTCACATCCATACATGACCCCTGGAAAAACCATAGCCTTAACTAGATGGACCTTTGTTGGCAAAGTAATGTCTCTGCTTTTTAATACACTGTCTAGGTTGGTCATAACTTTTCTTCCAAGGAGTAAGTGTCTTTTAATTTCATGGCTGCAATCACCATCTGCAGTGATCTTGGAGCCCAGAAAAGTAAAGTCAGCCACTGTTTCCACTGTTTTCCCATCTATTTGCCATGAAGTGATGGGACTGGATGCCATGATCTTAGTTTTCTGAATGTTGAGCTTTAAGCCAACTTTTCCACTCTCCTCTTTCACCTTCATCAAGAGGCTCTTTAGTTCTTCTTCACTTTCTGCCATAAGGGTGATGTCATCTGCATATCTGAGGTTATTGATATTTTTCCCGGCAATCTTGATTCCAGCTTGTGCTTCATCCAGCTCAGCGTTTCTCATGATGTACTCTGCATATAAGTTAAATAAGCAGGGTGACAATATACAGCCTTGACATACTCCTTTTCCTATTTTGAACCAGTCTGTTGTTCCATGTCCAGTTCTAACTGTTGCTTCCTGACCTGCATACAGGTTTCTCAAGAGGCAGGTCAGGTGGTCTTGTATTTCCATCTCTTGAAGAATTTTCCACACTTTATTGTGATCCACACAGTCAAAGGCTTTGGCATAGTCAATAAAGCAGAAATAGATGTTTTTCTGGAACTCTCTTGCTTTTTTGATGATCCAGCAGATGTTGGCAATTTGATCTCTGGTTCCTCTGCCTTTTCTAAAACAAGCTTGAACATCTGGAAGTTCACGGTTCATGTATTGCTGAAGCCTGACTTGGAGAATTTTGAGCATTACTTTACTAGTGTGTGAGATGAGTGCAATTGTGTGGTAGTTTGAACAATCTTTGGCACTGCCTTTCTTTGGGATTGGAATGAAAACTGACCTTTTCCAGTCCTGTGGCCACTGCTGAGTTTTCCAAATTTGCTGGCATATTGAGTGCAGCACTTCTACAGCGTCATCTTTTAGGATTTGAAATAGCTCAATGGGCATTCCATCACGTCCACTAGCTTTGTAGCGATGCTTCCTAAGACCCATTTGACTTCACATTCCAGCCCTTTTAGATTACACATATAGTGCGGTCATGTAGTCCTTCTGTGTCTGGTTTGTTTCATTTAGCATAACCTTCTCTAGGCTCATTCATGTTGCTGAAAATTGCAGGATCTCTTTCTTTTTTAATGGCCGGACGATGTTCCATTGTATACACATATCATGTTTTCTTTATCCGTTCATTTGTCTGTGAACCTTTTTTAAGTTATCTATTTGTTTGTTTCTGGGTGTGCTGGGTTGCTGACGTGGGCTTTCTCTGGTTGTGGTGAACAAGGGCTCCTCTCACTCGTGGTGCACCGGCCTCTCTGCGGGGGCTTCCCTTGTTGTGGAGCACAGGCATCAGGCGCGTGGGCTTTGTAGTTGCAATGTGAGGGTGGGCTCCACTGCACACAGGCTTCAGTTTGTGAGGCAGGGGCTTAGTTGCTGATTGGCATGTGGAATCTTCCCAGACCAGGGATCGAACTCACGTCCCCAGCATTGGCAGGTGGATTCTTATCCACTGCACCACCAGGAATCCATGTCTATGGACATTGAGGTTTTAGCATATTTTGACTATATGAATAATGCTGAAGTAAACACAGGAATGCAGATATCTCTTTGAGATCCTGGTTTCATTTCCTTTGAATATATATCCAGAAGTAGGATTGCTGGATCATAGGTAACCTTATTTTTAAGTTTTGAGGAAACCTCCATTATTTTCCATGAAGTCTGTACCAATATACACTCCCGAAAACAGTATATAAGGACTTGCTTTTCTCCACATCTTCACCAGCATTTGTTACCTTTTGTCTTTCTGATAGTAACCACTCTGACAGGATTTATGTCATTGTGGTTTTGAGTTGCATTTCCTATTCGACTATTGAAGTTGAACGCTTCTTCATATACCTTCTGGCTATTTTTGTATGTATTCTTTTAAGAAATATCTATTCAGATTCTTTGCCTGTGGGACATTAATTTTTTGGCTGGTGAGTTGTATGAGTTTCTCATTTATTTTCAATATTAACCCTTTATCAAATATATGGCTTGCAAATATTTTCTCCTATTCTGGTTGCCTTTTCACTGTTGGTTGTTTCCTTTGCTGTGCAGAGCTTTTTAATTTAGTGCAATCCCATTTGTCTATTTTAGCTTTTGCTGCCTGTGATTTTTGGGGCTCATATTAAAAAATTATTACCCAGACCAGTATCAAGAAGTTCTTCCCCTATGTTTTTTTCTAGCAGTTTTACAGTTTCAGGATTTACATTTAAGTCTTTAATCCTTCTTTTAGTTGATTTTTGTATATGGTGAGATCATGGTTCCTTTTTCTGCATGTTGATATATGTTGATATTCAATTTTCCCAACACCATTTATTGAAGAGACTGATTTTTCCTCATTTTGTGTTCTTGGCACTCTTGTTGAAGATCAGTTGACTTTAAGGTGTGGATTTGTTTCTGGACTCTATACTCTGTTCCATTCATCTATATGTCTGTTCTTATGCCAGTATCATACTGTTTTGATTACTGTAGTGTTGTAACAAATTTTGAAATCATCAAATGTCTTTAGCTTTGTTCTTATTGCTCAAGATTGCTTTGGTTATTCAGGATCTTTTACAGTTCCACACAAATTTTAGGATTGTTTTTCTATTTCTATAAAGAATGTCGTTAGGATTTTGATAGGGATTGCATTGAATCTATAGATCACTCTGGTTAGAATGGACTTTTTAACAATATTAATTCTTCCAATCCATGAGCAAAGGATGTCTTTCCTTTTGTCTGTGTTTTTAAAAATTTCCTTAATAAATATGTTTATAAGTTTGCAGAGTGCAAGTTTTTCACCTCTTGTTGTTTCCTAAGTATTTTATTCTTTTTGTTGCTGTTGTGAATGAGATTATTTTCTTCATTTCCTTTTTGGATAGATTATTATTTGTGTATAGAAATACAGTGGATTTCATATGTTTATTTCATGTCCTGTAACTTTACTGAATTAGTTTATTATTTATAACAGGATTTTTGTAGTTATTTAGTCTTTAATGTTTTCTATGTATATCATCTTGTTATCTGCAAACAGATACTTTTATTTCTTCTTTTCCTATTTGGATGCCTTTTATTGCCTCTTCTTATCTAATTTCTCTAACTAGGACTTCCATTATTATGTTGATGAGAGGTGACAAGAGTAAGCATCCTTGCCTTATGCCAGATCTTAGAAGGAAAGCTTTCAGTTTTTCCCCCATTAACTATAAATTTACTTGTGGGCTTCTCATATATGCCGTTAATTGTATTGAGATAAGATGCTTCTATACCTACATTGTTGAGAGTTTTAATTGTAAATAAAAGTTAAACTTTGTCAAATGCCTTTTCTGCATTTATTGAAATAATATTGTTTTTTTCTCCCCTTTCATTTTATTAATGTATTATACGGCCTTGATTGACTTACACATGTTGAGCCATCCTTGCATCCCTGGATAAACCCCACTTAGTTATGGCACATGATCCTCTTAATGTATTTTTAAATTCAGTTAGCTAGTATTTACTCAGGATTTTTGCATCTACATTCATCAGGGGTATTGGCCTGTAGTTTTATTTTCTTGTAGAATCTTTACCTGATTTTGGTATTGGGGTAATGCTGGACTCAAGAACTGAGTTTGGAAATGTTCCCCCTTCTTCTATTTTTTGAAAGAGTTTAAGAAGAACTGGTGGTATTCTTTTCTGAATGTTTAGTAGAATTCACCCATGAAATCATTAGATCTTAGGCTTTTCTTTTTTCTTTTTTTTCCCAGACAAACAAAACTAAGGGACTTTGTTGTCAGTAGAAATGCCTCACAAGAAACACTTAAGAAAGTTCTTTTTCTGTTTTGCATATAGGGTTATCATTACCATCTTTCTAAATTCCATATATATGTGTTAGTATACTGTAACGGTCTTTATCTTTCTGGCTTACTTCACTCTGTATAATGGGCTCCAGTTTCATCCATCTCATTAGAACTGATTCAAATGAATTCTTTTTAATGGCTGAGTAATATTCCATGGTGTATATGTACCACAGCTTCCTTATCCATTCGTCTGCTGATGGGCATTTAGGTATGAGAAGAAAAAAAAAAAAGAAAGTTCTTCAAATTGAAATGAGAACTCACTAAACAGCAATGTGAAAACACAGGACAGCATAAATCTCACAGGTAAAGGTAAATATCTGGATACATGCAGTCTGATGCAACGCGGTAAAGGAGTCTACTGAATTTTACATTAGGATGGGGAAGGCTCTGGGCTGGGCCTTTTGTCTCACAGAAGGAAGCGTGGCCGAGGGGAGCCCTCTGGGGCCTGGTGTATGGGAGCTCTCACTGCAGCAGTGATGCCTCTGTCCATGTGTGTGTATGTGTGGATGGGCTGTAGAACTGGTGTTTAGGGATTTGCTTGTCGTAGTGAGATGTGGGTGGTGGCTCTGGTGGTGGGCTTTGGGTGGATACAGAGTGTTGGCTCTGGCAGGGGAAGGGAATGTCAATTCCATTCTGTTCCCCTTCTCCCCAGAACCTAGCACACATGTCAAAATTCTGAAGAAATAGCAACATTAAGGAAGAGTTGATTAAAGTGCACAGACTTAGAGTATTTTAAATGTCTGCCAACAATAGATTAAATTTTGATACATGAAACAAATGATCACTCCACAGTTATTAAAAACCAGGCTCGCGTTGATTAATAGTGTGAGAAGATGTCCACAGCATAATAATAAGAGACAAAATAGTTAGAACAGAGCTGTGGAAGGAGGTCATCATTGTGTGGTGTGATGGGGTAGAGAGTCATTTTTTCCTAGGTTGAACAAAGGCAGGGTGAAGAGGGATACAAATGACCTTCTACCCACTTCATGCCATAGGCCAAAAATGGCTTTCCTTTTGAGTAACAAATTATTATGTGGAGATTGTCCAAGGATGTATCTCCACATGAAATTTGATAAGTAGTTGTTTTCAAGGTTTTCACTTCTATTTTGTCCCTTGGCTATAGATATTGGAGTTGTGAACATTTTCTTATTTATTGCTTTTAAATGTCTCTCTGATTACTTTTGTAAAATAAATTCCCAGGAGAATGAGGCCTGAATCAAACATATCTCTGTGACTTCAGCTTGGCATTGCCAAATTGTTTTACTGTTTAGAAATTTGAGCTCTGCTTTTATTTTCAAAATATAAAAGTGTATTGATCAACCAGTTGTTTGCTGAGGAAATCATTAAATTGGGCAGATGAAGGCTCACCCTGTAAACTGGAAAACATTTCACTTTAACTATATACCTATTTTTTTCTCAAATCTTCAGGCATGTCAAGACACAATCTCTGGTTAATTAACTGTCCTTTGGCGCTCCCTTCTGGGAGATTTACTCATCAGCCTGTGTGGCTCCTCCCATGGAAGATGCATGGGTGAGACAGAAGTGGAAGGGGGTGGCTGAGAGAAGGCTTGGGGGCAAGGAGAGCGGAGGCAGTTCACCTGTCACTCAAGAACCTGTCAGCCAGATGGCACCTGAATGGAGGCCAAGCTTACCCATCTGGACCCCTTTAGAGTAGATCAATTCCTCTTTTTTTTTTTTTTTTTGGAGTGGCATGATGTATTTATTTAGAGTAATGAAAGGGAAAAACCTACAACTAATAATACTCTACCCAGCAAAGCTCACACCCAGATCCGACAGAGAAATCAGAAGTTTTATAGACAATCAAGAGCTAGGAGAATTCAGCACCACTAAACCAGTTTCACAACAAATGCTAAAGAACTTCTCTATAGACAGAAAAGAAAAGGCTACAACTAGAAATAAGAAAATTACAAATGGGAAAGCTCACCCATAAAGGCAAACATACAGTAAAAGTAGGCAATCATCCACACACAAACATCAAAACCAGTGACTGTGGGAAGAGAAGAGAAGAGAGGACAAATGCAGGATATTGGAAATGCATTTGAGACCAGCAACTTAAAATATAGACCGCTATAGTAAAACTTCATGGTAACCATAAACCAAAAAAAAAAAAAAAGAAAAAGACCTACAAAAACAAATTCAAAATAATTAACAAAATGGCAATAAGAACATACATATTGATAATTACCTTAAATCTAAATGGATTAAATGCTCCAACCAAAAGACAGACTGGCTGAATGGATACAAAAACAAGATCCCCATAAATGCTGTTTACAAGGGACCCACCTTAGATCTAGGGATACTGAACGAAAGTGAGAGGATAGAAAAAAGTATTCCATGCAAATAGAAATTAAGTAATGACCTTGGAATTCTGTATCTATCATGATCATGAAATACTTATCTGATATAGCTAGAGCCATGAGACTAATGCTTAAACATGAATAGCATTAAAACACATTTACATATAAAATTTTGGGAAAAATTTCACAAGCTTGTGCAGTTTAGAACTGTTCTTTCTTATGTAGTTCAAAACACAAATCCTATCCAGCAACTGTTACTACTTCAATAAATGTAGTTTCATCCACTCATGATCCTGATCTGTATATTACAGACAACATTCAAAATATCCCCCAAAAGAATATTTCATTAACACCAGGCATTCCCAAATCTAAAAGCTTAAGAAACAAATTTTAAAAACCAATGATAGTTAAAGGGCTCTGAACTTGAAATGCTTTTTTAAACTTTATTGTGTAGACTAAAACTTTGGTTTCCTAGACTCAGTAATATTAAATTGCCTGTTGGGTTTAGTGGCTTCTTGCATCAGTTCCTGCTATTGTCCAATCTGTTCATCACAAAAGTCATTAAGTTTTTCTTCTGGTAGGAGATTCCAAAATATGCTTTTTCAGTTGAATTTTGTCTGTTTTCATTAGCTTGTTGCCACAGCACTGCACATATGCCTCCCATTCCTGCAGGAATCACTCGGCCTCTTTAGAACCAGCGGTCTGTGCCTCCTAAATTCGTCCTTCACGTACTGGTCGCCAAGGTCTTTGAGGTTTGGGGGCAGAACCCAGTGCAGAAGCAAGATGCGCAGATTCAAGGCCCGGACACGCGAGACGTGCAGCGCAGACATAACGCCGCGCGAGGACCTCAGGCCACGCCCAGATCACTTCCTCTTTGCAGTGGGTTACTTGGTTACTTCCTTATAAAAAAGGTGTCCTTACTACTTCTGTCACCTCTCACCCATCACCCAACCTATTTAAAAATCCTCCATCAGCTCCTTTCTTCGCACAGGAAGAAGTTGCAGCCCTAGCCTGGCACATAGGGCCCTTCACATTTGGTCTCCATCCTGCCTCTTCAGTCTTCTTTCTTCTAACTGCTCATCGGATACCCTGTGGACTTCATCCCCCAAGCAAGCCACTCTCTCTTATGCACCTGAGCCTTTGCCTGTGGGCGAAGCCTTTTCCTCTGTCTGGAGTGCCTGGTTCTTCATGCATCTCCTTGCAACCATATTTTCAAGTGCCACGGCAAATAGCATCTCCCAAGGAAACCTTCCTCAGCTTTTCAGGCAGGCAAAAGGTGCTCCTTGGGTGCTCAGGGTACCCTGTTTATGATACTAAATTAGGAGTGTTCCCAGTGCTCTCTGACTGTGTGTGACTCTGTCCCCTCCAAGCGTCCCCACCCTGTGACTTGGCCTCATGTCTTACTCTTTATTGCCTAGAGAGGGCCTCCTGCTTGAGAAATATTTGTTGGATGAATGAATGTGCTTCGTGACTCTGGAGTTTGGGGGTTTGCTAATTGAGGGAGGAAATCCCCAAAGATGTATTTAAGTTGTGTGTCTGACCCTGAATGAGCCCTGGAGCTGTGATGATGAGCTCTGAGGTGGGGAGATGGATAACATGGTCTTCTGTGGTTCTGAGATGCTTTAGATCAGGCTCTGAGGCCAGGTGGGTCCCTGAAACTGACTGAGTTAATCATAGAAAGCAGTGTCCTGTGATGTCATCTCAGGAATGCAATTAAGGCTCAGTTGTGCTTCTGAGGAACCTGTTAAGAGTCACAGCACTGACTGCCATAATTGGAGGCGCTGAGGATGGGCAGGATGTGGGACTTGGCAGAGGAGCCCCTGCTCTCACAACTGCCTCCTGCCTGAGTGCCGAGGCATCTCTAGGATAAAACACAGATCAAGACTGTGGATCAGCAGCAGCCTCACCCCAGCAGCAACAGGTCAGCGCCTGGTCCGAGAGAGCTGTGGGGGTGGGCTGGGTTGTGTGGGTCCAGGATATCCTGCACAGGTCCCGGATAGATGAAAGGAGTCACTTACCCATTTTGGAGGATGTGTGCCTTGTAGATGGATGTCCCGATACCTTACTGTGGCCTCAAAAGGGTTAAGGACTTCCAAATCAAAAACATGTCTTATAACCCCAAAGACACTGACTGATTCCAGCTCTAAATGGTCAGTTGTGTGATTTGGGGAAATTTACTTAGCCCTTTTAGATTTCGTTTCCTCCTCAGGAAAATGGGGTGGGGGCGTGATGCCTACTTTATAAGGTCATTGTGAAGATTGCATGGGATAAACTGCTTTGCCCAGGGCCTGGCTGGCTCTGTAAGAGTTGAAATCTTATCTGCCCAGAATCCACAGAGGATAGCTGATGCTAAAGGACAGCCCTGACTCCTGAAAACAGGGATCTCATCTCTAAAGGAAGTGGGGAGCAGGGGGTTGAGGGCACCTGCCTTCACCCATGTAGAGCACCTGGATGGGGCTGTGGGGTGACTGGGAGAGGCCACGGCACCCCTGCCTGCCCCTGACACTGGGCACTGAACACCCCACACACAGACTCTGGGGGCCCGGGGGGCGTGCACATGGCACACAGACTCCTTCAGAGAGGGCCAGTAAGGGCAGGAGTGGGAGCAAGGTGGGGATCCCTGTGCCGTCTGTATTCAGCCCCAAAAGGAAAACAGTATTTGAGCACGTCTGGGGTTCTGGGTGGGATAATTATCTCAATATTTTGTTTGTGTTACAAAATAGTTTATGGTAGTGGGTATCTTGCCTTCTCAAGGTGTTTAAAAATATTTCCTTTGGGATATGTCATCTTGCTTCCAAGAGTCTAATTTCTTCTCATTCTTGATTTCGAGGGCTCCTAAGCTGAGGGCATGGTTGGGGGTGGGACACAGGACACAGACCCTGTCTCCTGGAAGCCTGCTGGCTCGGGGAAGGGACACAGCCCTGTCCTGAATTTGTGGCAGTTTCCTGCAGGGCAGGGAGGCTGAGCCAAGTTTGCAAGGGGTTAGGTGGGGAGGGCAGAGAGGGGCCCTTCCACAGGCAGGCAGAAGATTCCTGGAGGAAGAACCCACCTTTTGTGGCCTGGCCTCCGCCTGGCCTGCTCTGCTGTGCTCTCTGCCCCAGATTCTCCACTGTCTGCAGTTGCTTCTCCCTGCATCTCCCGAGTTGCCCCATCCTGGGCCCAGGCCCAGCCACCATGACGGACACACCAGTGGAGGAATCCCTCTTCCAAATCATCCACTGCTACCACGAGTACGCTGCCCGGGAAGGGGATGTAGAGACACTGTCGCTGGAGGAGCTGAAGGCTCTGCTCATGGACAATGTGCCCCGCTTTATGGAGACCTTGGTGTGTGGGGTTGGGTGGGGATACAGAAAGTCTGGGGTTGCTTGTGGGGCTGGAAGCGAGTGGTGCGGGTGAAGGTACAGGAAGCCATCTCTTAGGGGCACTTCCAGCTAGGGAAGGGGGTGTGCGGGAGGGTGGAGGGCAGGATGTTTGGTGGGGGAAGCGTGGCCCAGCCTAGCTTTATTTTCTATCCTTCCCTCTCCTGAAACTCTGCCTGGCCCCACTCCAGACCAAACACAGCTAATCCCTGAAACTCAGTCCTAACCCCAAACCTGTTTGTTCTTCTGCCTGACCTGCTTCTGGAAAGAAAAGGACTTAAATCCTTCTTCTGCCCACAGGCTAGTTCGGTCAGTGACCTTGCCCCACACCTGACCTTTGAACCCTAGGCCCTTCTCCTGGGGTCAATACAAGCCTCTTTCATCCAACTTCCGGTCCCAGTGGAGGACAGTTGGGCTGTGGTGGCTGCTGGGAAATATCATCTCTTCTCCCCTCTGAGAGGCCAACAGAGTCCCTCCGAGCAGCCTGGGGCCTCAGCCCCGGAACTCAGGCTGGGCTCAGTCCCCTCCTCAGGCTTGTGCGTCCCCTCTGTCATCAGGCCCAGCCCCGTGACCACCCTGCTCCCTGGGGACTGCAAGGCTGGCGGAAGCGTCTGTCCCTTGGCCCGTGGCGCCCAGCCCCGGGGTCTCTGGACTGCCACGTCCAGAGTACTTCAGGGGGTGCCCGACTCAAGGCCCTCCGTTCCAGGAGAGGCGCCTCCTCTGGTCACGTCTCATGCCGTGTCCCCTGCCTGCCTCTGGGACACGTCAGAGGAGAGAGCCTCACCCTCCGTTTATTGGAGTGCAGCCTCGAGAGTCACGGGGCAGTGGGACCAGGGTGACTGGCTAGTCCCTGTTTCTGGGAAAACCTTTTCTTTCCAAGGCCAGTTGCCAGTGTCATGGGGCTTTGCAAGGACCCCCAGAACCTGCACTGGGGGACTCACTGGGCAGACATAGCAGCCTGGGCAGGGGTCTGAGAGGAGGGAAGCCAGGACGTGCCTGCCACAGGCCGGAGGCCTCCGGTTTCTCAGGTCAACCAAACTTGCGGAGGAGATAAGATAGTAAGTAGGTGGTGGGGCCATGGTGGAGACAGAAGGGGAGAATTTCCACAGGGATGAGGACTGCTCCCAGGCCCACGGCTGCTTACAACTGCAGCGACCTCCTTCCTGGAGGTTTTCTGAGAGGTTCACCCCAGCTTTCCCACGCCCACCAACAAGATCCTGCTGACACCTGCGTCACCCGCACTTCTCACTAAGCCACCTGCCTTCACCTGCCCTCTGAGCTGGACCCCTCCCTGCCATCCCTTCCACCTCAGATGCCCCTATCCTCCATGTACCAGCCCCGAGGGCTGCCCACTTGGGATGTCCCAGCAACTCCAGGGCCCCTAGCTCTGGCTTTTCCCATCTTCTGTGCTGTCTGGAGGTGACACGGGCACAGAGTCCTAAACACTTTCCAGGCAGATGACATCGCATGGAGATGTCTGACCCCATCTGGTGCTGGTCCTGCAGTAGCTCTGGAGACGCAGACACGAGGGGCAGGGGGCTCTGCCCTGGAGGCTCCCGCTGCGGAGGAGGAAGGCATAGCCTTCCACCCTGACGCCCCTGGGCTGGGCTGTCCCTGCAGGGGAGCTGGCACTTTAGGTGGGGGAGAGATAGGCAAGTGGCGCTAGTGGTAAAGAGCCAGCCTGTCAATGCAAGAGAGATGGGTTCAATCCCTGGATTGGGAAGATCCCCTGGAGGAGGGCATGTCAACCCACTCCAGTATTCTTGCCTGGAGAATCCCCGTGGACAGAGGAGCCTGGCGGGTTCCAGTCCATGGGGTTGCACAGAGTCAGATATGACTGAACAGACTTAGCCCACAGCCCCTGATGACGGGCAAAGGTGAATTGTGTCGGGGGTGCCCAGTCAACCAGCACATGGAAACCTGCCTGCACTCTCTGTCTCCCACGCAGCCCCAGGTCCAGTTAGCTGAGGTGCTCCCGACACTGCTGCCTGAACATTCTGCAGCACAGAGGGTCCTGGCCACTGACTGAGTGAGGAGTTGTCTCCTGCAAACTCCCTCCAGACAGGGCCAGGCCACACTCTCCCCACCGACCGCCCCCGTCCTCCCACCAGCAGGCCGAGGAGCGCCTGGCCTTCACGGCAGGGTGGTGCTGGGGTGCGTGGTTGACCGTCTACTCTCTCCCCAGGGCCGGAAGGAGCCGTACTACATCACACAGTTGTTCCAGGCGGCGGACAAGAACCGGGACAACCAGATCTGCTTTGAGGAGTTCCTCTACATCTTGGGCAAGCTGGTGAAGGACTACCACCTGCAGTACCACCGGCAGCTGTGTGCCCACTACTGCACCCAGCACAGCCTCTATTAGAGGGAGTGCAGGGGCCTGCCTCGGGAGCAGTGTGACCTAGCTGTGGGCAGCTGAAGACATAGCCGTGTGTGTGTGTGTGTGTGTGTGTGTGTGTGTGTGTGGAGTGGATGCTGTGAAGGAAGAGAATAAAGCAACTTTGTAGAGACTTCTGGGTGTTGCTCAGTTCCTGGTTCCGTGCATCTGCTCTGGCCCCAGAAAGAAAGGTTTGGTCCTACTCTGAGGATCAGTCATTTTGGGTAGTCTGTGCCCCAGGAGCCCCTGTCTGAGGGAGGAGCCAGCCCTTCCCCAGGAACCCCTGTCTGAGCAGGGAGACAGCCCCTGCCCACAGGAGCCCCTATCTGAGCAGGGAGACAGCCCCAGTCCCCAGGAACCCCTGTCTGAGAAGAGAAACAGCCCCTGCCCACAGGAGCCCCTATCTGAGCAGGGAGACAGCCCTTACCCTCAGCTTTCGGTCTGAGAGGGTGGAGTCTCTTCTCTCGGGGAGCCAGCTCTCTGACAAGGAAATCAGGTCTCACCATTGATGTTCTGGTCACTCATTCACTACACATACCTGATTGGACAGGAGCCACAACGGCAGAAGTTCTCCCAGCTTCAAAAGAGAGCCCCAACAAAGGCGGAACAGCTGGGACAGGACAGGGGCCAGGACAGGGTGGGGAAGATGATGCTGGTAATTAACATGGGTGGCAGGTCCATGGCCAGTCGGTGAGGGAAGATTGTGGGGTGGGTTTTCCATACATTGAGTCAGAGATGGGTCAAACTTAAAGTTGGCAGTGCTGCCTGTCAGTGAGAAGAGTGATGAGTGTAATGTGGGTGACTGTCGATCAGGGAAGGCTTCCTGGTGAGAGGAGGGTTTGGTTTTGTTTCTATTAATAAATAAATGATGATGGATCTGGGTGTTGTTCTGACTCTGGGCTACTTGTGACTCCCTCATCCCTCCCAGCTCAGACCTGCCCCTGCCCTCTCTCTGTGTTGTTTGCTTTTGTCTCTCACCGGGAGCCCGGGAATCTGAGGCAAAATCTCTTGGGAGAGGGTCTCGTCTGCCTTTAGGTCCTGCCGGGTCCATCTTGGTGGGTTTCTTCTCTGAGGATGGTCTGAGAACCCTTGTCCTGAGTGCACTATGATAGAAACAATAAGTTATTTGAAAGAATGATGGGTAATTGTCTGCATCCCTAGGCAGTGATTGGGGGTATCATTTAAAAGGACTTGATTTGGTTCCCTCTGCCAACTGGATCTGTGAACCAAACAGGGAGCAGCGTCCTGCAGGCTGAACTGGAGACCTTTGTTCCTGATCAGTGGAGCTCAGAAGCAGGCCCTCCATGGACGCCATGTCTACACACTGGCTGATCTTCAATTCTCATCATGTAGGGGTCACTGTCACTGGCCCCACTTTCCCTCTGGACCTCCCCTGTGGAGGTCTTATCCTGCTGCACTGAGGTTATGTGTGGCTGTCTGTATCCTCCACCAAGACGGGGACCCCATTCTGTCATTTCCATGGCCCGTGCACAGCCCAACGTCGACACACAGTGTGTGCTCAGTTGTCGTGGAGCGGGGGGTGTGCAGGAATGCGGCCTGTGGACTGCAATCCCATGACCAGAGTCTGCATTGCCTCCTGCAGGCCCTTAGTCACATCCAGAGACTTGAAGACAGTTGGCAGGGTGACTCAGGCCACTTTTGCCCCAGGCCCAGGTGGATCCTTCCTGCCTGTCTCACCTGAAATGTACTGGGTTGCACAGGCCTTTGATTACAAAGCGGCGGCTCAGCCCAGTCCTCCTGCCCCTTCCTGGGGGTTTCTCCACTGGCCCTGCATGCTCTGTCCTCATTTCCTCAGCCACAGGCTTGGGCCTGGTGTTGTGACATGCAGCCAGGACTGAGCTCTTGCCTGTAAACAGAACTAAGTTCCGTTGCCCCATGGGTTGCCCCATGTCCGTCAGTCTGATTACAGGTGCTACCGATTTCCCCTTGTGCTTGCCCAATTCCTGCCACCATCTCCTGCCGGGTCAGCTCAGCCTGGCTCCTGCTCTCCCGGAAGCCCCCAGGGCTGCCTGTCCAGGGGGAGCTTCTCTGGGGCGGCGTTTCATGGCCTCGCTGACCAGCAGGGACTGACAAGCACACGATGCTGGAGGGGATCACGGTTTATGATTCCCTCACTGGACCTGGGGCCTGTTTTCCATCCTTTCTGGATGAAGAAAGCTGTTTCCACCCGGACGTTCTCAGGACAAGCTTCAAGGCAGGCATCTCCTGAGGGGTCGGGGCCTGGAAAAACATCATCGCCATCAATCTCGCCATCACCCTCCTTGAGAGAGGTCAGCGTGAATGCCATCCTGGGCTGGTGAACAAACCCCAAGTAGAATCTCAGAAAAAGCCAGCTTGTTCTAAAGTGTGCGTTTGGCATGTAAGCACCAAAACAAAGCAGGACACAGGCCCGTAGGACCTCAGGTAACACCCCGTGCCTCAGTTTCCTCATTTGTCACACAGGGATAGTTATACCTGTGATGTCCATTTCACGGTGCTGTCAGACGAGTTAGTGGATGCAAAAACACTCTGAAAATATGATGTGCTATTTGGGGTAAGATGCGATTGGCAGGTCATTTAGAAGTGGGCCTGGAGAAACATAGGTAAGCGCCAAGTGCTTGATCATTGGTTGAAAACTTGTCATATTTGACATCATAAGCAGCCCTATTTTCCTATCAAAAGGTTGACTATCAAGGA
This sequence comes from Odocoileus virginianus, assembly GCF_023699985.2. Classification (NCBI taxonomy): domain Eukaryota; kingdom Metazoa; phylum Chordata; class Mammalia; order Artiodactyla; family Cervidae; genus Odocoileus; species Odocoileus virginianus. The sequence continues at coordinate 10,262,473 of NC_069678.1, read as the reverse complement.
AGGCAGACTATATTTGGTGGGTGGGTCTATATCCTCCTTTGTTCCCAAAACACTATCATTTAAAGTGGCTGGGTATGATAAAGGGAGTTTCTGCATGGGATAAGGGCTCGATCAAGTGTTCAATTCTTCATTCATTTATTCCCTCAGTAAGTATTAATTGAGTACTTAGTATGTACCAGACCCCAGGATATGATGTGGTTTCTGCTCTCAAGGGGCCCTTAGTCCCGAAGAAAAGACAGGCAATAAACAGATGAACTCTAATATAGCAGAGCAAATGTGTGATGCAGAAGAGCTTGGTAGAACTGGAGGTGAGAATTCAGTGTTGACAGCAGTGGGGGACAGAGAGTCAGCAATGGACAAGAGCAGACGGTGCCTGGGCTGGGTCAGGAAGGATGAGAAGCACTTCACTGGCAAAGAGGTATTCCAGTCAAGTGCAGGAAATGCATGATGTCACAGTAGGTCATGTCACCCGGGGCATTTGAGACACCGAATGCTGTGTCTCTGTGGGCCTCAGTTTCCTCATCGGTAAAGTGGAAATTATGATAGAACATACTTCACTGGATCATTGTGAGGGTTAAATGGATTGATGTAAATAAAGCTCTTAAACAGTGACAATGGTTCCTGGCACATGGTAGGAGCCCAATAAATACCAACCATTATTTTGCTATTGTTTGTTCTTATTGATTGTTGTTGCTGTTATAGTGTATAGCTGGCACTGCGCTGGGTCCCAGGGAGGCAGAGACAGGTGACCCAGTCTGGGTCCTCAAGGGTTCACAGCCCAGCTGGGGAATCAGACTTATTGACGGGGCAGTGATCATGGTATACGCTCACACAGTGCTTGCTTACTATGTGCTGCTTTAAACGCCTCACATGTGTTCTGTGTGTAAACTTTTAATTAAAATATAGTATCTATTAATAAAAGCCCACACGCCATAAATATTTTGCATCTATTTTTAATGCTTACAACAACACTATCAGGCAGATTTTATTTTGGGGGAGTGGAAGCATTTAGGATTTTAAAATATTTAAATTGTATATATATATATAATTTTGGAGTAGGAAATGGCAACCCATTCCAGTGTTCTTGCCTGAAAAATTCCATGGACAGAGGAGACTGGCGGGCTACAATCCATGGGGTCACGAGCAGTAGGACATGACTGAGCTACATATATATATATATATATATATGACATAAAATTTACCATCCTAACCAGTTTTTAAGTGTCCAGTTCAGTCGTGTTAAATACAGTCCCAGTTGTTGTGCATCCAGTCTGCAGAACACTCATCATCTTAGAACTGAAACTCTGTATCTAAGAAACAATTACCCCCACATCCCCGTTCTCCTAGACCTTGGCAACCACCACGCTACCTTCTGTTTCTATGAGTTCAGCTACTCCAGGTACCTCATACAAATGCAGATATTGGTCTTTTTGAATGTCTTACTTTACTGTCTGTCCTCAAGGTTCACCCATGTTGTATCATGTGTCAAGATTTTCTTCCTTTTTAAAGGCTGAGTAATACCCCATTGTATGTATATACCACATTTATTTATCCATTCATCTGTAGATGGACACTTGGGTTGCTTCCACATTTTGGCTGTTGCAAATAATGCTTCTGTGAACATGAGGTTACAAATATCTTTCTGAGACTCTGCTTTCAATTATTTTGGGTATTAACCCATAAGTAGAATTGCTGCATCAAATGGTAATTTGGTTTTTAATTTTTTGAGGAACCGCTCGATTATTTTCCTCCAGTGGCTTCACTAGTTTACATTCCCACCAGCAGTGCCCACATCCTTTCAAGACTTGTTATTTTCTGTTTTTGTTGACAGTAGACAATCTCATGGGTGTGAGGTGGTATCGCATTGTGGTTTTGATTTGCCTTCTCTAGTGATTAGTGGAGTATCTTTTCCTGTGCTTATGAATCATTTGCATGTCTTCTTTGGAGAAATGTCTATTCATTTGCTCAGTTTTTTAAAATTTGTTTTTAATTGGAAGATAATTGCTTTACAATGTTGTGGTTGGTTTCTACTGTACAACGTGAATCAACTAGAAGTATACATATATTCCCTCCATCGTGAACCTCCCTCCCACCCGTTTTCTTGGGTTATTTGTTTTCTTTTGGAGTTGAGTTGTAGGACTTCTTTCTGTATTCTGGATATTAACCCTTTCTCATATGTATGATTTGCAAATATTCTCTCTTATACTGCAGGTCGGAGGTAGACTTTATTGTAATCTCTATTTAATAATTGAGCTAACTAAAGAACAGGGAAGGTAAGGAATTAGCCCAGGGTCACACAGCTATAAAGTTAATGACAGAATAAAGCCCAAAGGGCTGCAGGAACATGAAGTAGAGAGAAGCTAATCCCATCTGCTTCCTCTAGGAGGCGATGATGACTTAGGCCTTGGAGAAGTATAAGGAAAATTTGGTTTAAAGTATGAAGGATGGAGAGACGGGAGGGGCTTTCTTAGCAGAGTCATCTTCTTGTCAGAGCATGCCCTGGAGCCTGGTGCTCTGCGATCCTGTCTGCACTCCGACACATCTGCACTGGGAAACTGTGAAATGCTTCACATTTCTAAGTCTCGGCTTCCATGTGTATAGACTGAGGGGGCTCTGTGCCCCGACTTTCTGATAGGCATGTTCTGAGGGTCTGAATAGGTTACACGAATGTCAAGTGCTCTGTACAAGAGAAATGATCACAAATCTTCAGCACTGGGACCCAGGTGGTGGGGGAAGGACTCACTCCTCCTGAAATCTGGGGGGAATTGCCCACCTCCTCTTCTCCTCCTAGGGTTGAAGCATTTCTGCATTCTCCAAAAGCGCCCTCCTTCCCCCACCCCCACAGAGTTGTTTTCCTCTATGGCCCAGACTCCTGGCATCACAGGCACATAATCATCCCGGAGAGGATGGAAGCGTCCCTGCTGTTTATGCAGCAGCTCATGCCTCATGCTCGTAGGGGGACCCCAAGCCAGTGTCCATCTCCTGGGACACAGTGACCCCCCTCCCCCCACCCCAGCCTCACAGAACAGAGGTGTTGTGAAGGTGTGGAGACAGCAGCAGAGAAACGGACTTAACCCTTGGCAGCACACATCCCCACTGAGTCCAGTCACACACATAACAACAATAATGGAAATACTCCACCTTCCATTACTAAAAATTCCGTAACAAGGACAAGGGTTCTTAACCTTTCAAAGGCCTTTGGACCCTTTTGACAATGTGATGAACGCTATGGAGGAATGAGCTTATTTGCATGCACTCAAAATGAGGCATTCAACTTCAGTTCTATTTCCGAGATGCATAGAGAAGCCATGCAAATAGCCACAGCAACAGTGCGAAGGACTTAGGAGTGAGCTTCCATGGTTGGCCACGCCAGGGGATGCTAGCAGCCCACAGGCAGAATCTTTACCATGCCCGCTTCCTGGTTTCTCCTCCTGGGCATCACTGCCTGGCACTTGCCTTCCTCCTCCTACCTTTCCTGTGCTGCCCCTCAGGACTTTTCATTCTGCACAGTGATTGCCCCATTCTCCTTGTTGGGAAACTTGAGGCTGTAGCAACACTGGAAGGGAGTTGCTGCCTCTGAGTGGCCCGAGGCCCTGGGCAGCTGGCCAGTTCTGATTGCTATAAAAGGGAGCCGGCACTGAGCACTGCATGTCCTTTGGCAACTCTGAATTGGGGAGACCTGGTAAGTGGAACTGTGGTCTGTCCCACACTGCGGGCTTCCCCTGGGGTGGGCTGGGGAGTGCAGCAGCCTTCTCAGAGGAGGGGAGAGAAAGCTCGCTGGTGTCTGGACAGGGTCCAGAGGAACATGAGCCTGGGGTTGAAGAAGGGGCTGAGGGCTCTGGGACTTTTGAGTGAGGGCACGTTTGGGCCCTTCCTGGGCAGAGGATGAGGACATGGGGAGAGCTGGCAGGCATTGTGTGTGCTTGGGTACCCTGCTCCCTCCCACACCCTCATCTCCATCATCCCACCCCTTCCCCTTGTAGCCAGAGCCCTCGGCTGGCTTTAGTTACTTGGATGGTGCCATCCAAGGCAAAGCCACCCCCGGGGTAGGAGCTTCCTGAGCGTCCCCATAGGCACCCTCCCCACTTCGGGCTTGCCCGGGTGCTCCGTCTTCCAGGTGGCGCAAATCCTTGGACACCATGCTGACGGATCTGGAGAGTGCCATTAACTCCCTGATTGAAGTCTACCACAAGTACTCCCTGCTGAAAGGGAATTACCACGCCGTCTATAGGGATGACTTGAAGAAATTGTTAGAGACAGAGTGTCCTAAGTATATGCAGGTGAGGAGGGACTGGCTATGGTTGGGGCTCTCGGCCTGGCTCTGATGAAGCCCTGGGTCACTGATCTCCTGCGTTGCCCCGCACAGAGAGTCACGCCTCAGCTTCCCTGAGATCTTTACCCTCTGACTTCTTTCTCTCCAATCTTCACAGAAAAAGAATGCAGACACTTGGTTCAAAGAGTTGGACATCAATCAGGATGGTGGAATTAACTTCGAGGAGTTCATGGTGCTGGTGATAAAGGTGGGCCTGGCAACCCATGAAGACATTCACAAAGAATAGCAGAGCTATTGGGCCTGGGGCTAGGCCCCTGGACTCGTTCCTGCAGAGTAATAAAATAGTTGATACCTCAGGTCTCTCCTGATTGCTTGTTTCTATTTGTGGAATGAGGCTCCTGTGGGGGTGGAGGGAGGGTTGGAAAACCCAAAGGAAGAGAAACAAACCTGTGTTGCCCCCACTACCCATCTATCACCAGCCCTCTGTGCTTACCACCTGTCTGCTCTCCTCCCCGTGTTCTTCCCAAACGATGCCTGACCTTTTCCAGACCCACAATCCTGAGTCCTGAGTTCCAGGATTTAAGGATTTTAGAAAGTCCAAGACGCTATAGCTGTGGTATGAGTGATATGGGTGATATATGATATGGGTGATATGAGAACAGGGTGACATAAATAAAACTCAGAGTATTCTCTAAATTTTAATTTCCAGCAAAATGTCTTAGGTGTAACTTTCAGGAAGTTAGGGAGATGACTATGTAGAAGTGTGTGTTGTGTGTATGAGAGATAGAGAGTGATTCTATGTTGTGGTGTGACTTCAGATGGATGCTTAGACATTAAGTAACACTAAAAAGCCCCCTGGCCCCTGCACTTGTAATTTCTTCTAAAGAGGTTTAGGAAGCTTTCCTTTTCTCTCCATTCCCAACCTCTTAACTTTATTCAATAATAAAGGAAGGACTTCCCTGGTGGCCCAGTGATTAAGAGTTTGCCTTCCAATGCAGGAGACATGGATTTGATCCTTGGTCCAGGAAGATAACACATGCTGCAGGGCAACTAAGCCCATGCACCACAACTACTCAGCCCATGCCCTCTAGAGCCCCCAAGCCACAGCTAGAGAGAAGCCCTGGCACTCCAACTGAGACTCAACACAGTGAATAAATAAATAGATATTAAAAAATAAATAATTAATAAAACTCAATGTGAAGAATAGGGTATTCAATTGTTTCCCTGTGGGGTGAATGCTTCGATAATCAGTGACTTTTCTAAAATAACCTCCCCATCATTACTCCGGGTTTCCAAGGGTTTGGTGAAACAGGAGGGCCAGAAAATGAATGGGCATCTCTCACCAGAACCCAGCTAGCAAGCTGAGTTTCCATGCTGCGTTTTTGGGACATTTACCATTGTCCTCACTTAGCAGGAGGGGTGGTGATGTTAGGTGATGTATGCAGAACGGGGTTGGGAGCTGTCGCCAGAGTCTCTATACCAGGGATTTTGACTAGGCCTTTGGTACATCTCGGGGCTTCCTAGGTGGCGCTAGTGGTAAAGAACGTGCCTGCTAATGCAGGAGATGTAAGAGACGCAGTCGGGAAAATCCCCTGGAGGAGAGCATGGCAACCTATTCCAGTATTCTTGCCTGGAGAATCCCCATGGACAGAGGAGCTACAGTCCATAGGGTCACAAAGAATCAGATACAACTGAAATGACTGAGCAAGCACACATGCATGGTACATCTCTGGAACAGAACTGACGTTGAGTACACCATTCTGATTGTATGAGCATATGCTCATTCATTTGAGTCTTTCATCATTGAAAAAGGATGCAAACACCCCTCAAATGTTAAGAACCTTTGTTCTGACTTCTGGATTTTTAGTAATGGAAGGTAGAGTGTGTATTTCCATTATTGTTGTTTTGTTTGTGGCTAGACTCGGTGGGGTGGGTAGGGGTTGGGGAACTTGTGCTGCTAAGGGCTAAATTAATTTCTCTGCTGCTGCCCCAACCCCTTCAGAGCTCTTCTGCTCTGTGAAGCTGGGGTGGGGGCACTGTGTCCCCAGAGATGGACACTGGTTTGGGGCCCCTCCGTGTGCATCTGCATAAACCGCAGGGAGCCTCCCACCCTCTCTGGGAGGATTGTGTGCCTCTAATTCCAGGAGCCTGGGCTATAGAGGAACCCAACTCTGGGGGTGGAGGTGGGGGAAGGAGGGGACCCTTGGTGAAGGCAGAAGTGTTTCAGCCCCAGGGGGAGAAAAGGAGTTGGCCAATCCCTCCCCCTGCCCGCCACTCCCCCAGATTTCAGGAGGAGCAAGTTTCTCCCTCACCCAACAAAATGCCACTCAGATGAACTGGGTCCCAATGCTGCAGATTACTCACCCCAGATCACTGGGCTTTTCCTTTGTGGTAGTTTACTCATGCAGAAATGCAAATGAATAGGGAAAGATTACAGCTTAAAACCCTTATTCACAGAGCAAGGCTTTAATTACCAGCTAGTTTTATTATCAGTTAATGTATTAGTGAAAATGGTTGGCAGTCAGCAGGGAACTGAGACTGGGACATAGAATGGGATGGGGGATCTAGTCATTAAATATGGAGGTGGGCTCCCTCTGGGCAGGCATGGGAAGGTTAGGGACAAAAGTTCTTCCTTCTCAGTTTTCCTGGAGGATCTCTTTATCTATTCCCCAAAGCCAAGTGCGTGCGTGTTCAGTCGGTCAGTCGTGTCTGACTCTCACCTAACTCAGGAGTGTGAACACACTCTTCTACATTGAGGAGGCTCTCATTGCAGGAGGCACCTTTAAATGTGAGCTGCTGGTCCAAATGTGGCCCAGGCCAAAAATGATGGGAAAGGTTGTCATGGTTCACCAAGAAGCATCCCAGGCCTCTCTCAATATTTAGGGAACATAATGGGTGAATGCACAAAAGGGGAGGGCAGCCCCATTCTGCCTCTCAGTTATCCACATTGGTGGTGGTTGTGTCTATGTCTGTCTGTGTGTGTGTGTGTATTTGTATGGATATTTGTATGTGTCTGAGTGGGGGTGAGGGGCAACATATCCCAGTGCCTTTCACTCTCCTTGAAAATGCACTGTTAGACTTGTTGTTAATGGGTTCTTTTGGGTGGGATGATGGTGGGGGATTTACTATTGTTAACTGTGTTCTGCTGGTTGAAAGTCCAATGAGTCCACTTTCTTTGAGTCCTCTCAGAGGACCATGGGGAAGGCAGCCCAGAATGCCCTCTGGAGTTTCACCATAAGTGATGGGCCAGTGATTGTGAAGAACTGCATTGACCCTGAGATGTCAAATGGTTGATACCCAAGCTCATGGTTGAATGTGGGAGGTAGACCAGTTGGCACTGGCTACTTGAAGAATGAGGTGGAGATGAGTGAGGCCATCTTTGGAAGGTCTGTGGAGGAAGCAGGCTTGCAGATTGTAATGTACAAACAAGGCTATGCCCATTACAGGACCTACTGGGCAGAGTCAGACAGGGCTTGTAGCCCAGAGCAAGATGTTTTAGTTTCCTGTTGCCCCAGCAACAAAAGAAGAACAAGGTGGTGGAAAGTTGAGAAATAAGTGACTTAGTAGGAAGCCTCATGTCATTTTGAACCCACAAAGGAGAACTTGGCTCACCAATTGAGGCAGGTCCAGCCTTAAAGGATGACCTGTCTGAAATCCCACTTCTCCAGCCAGGTTCTCAACCCAAGATCTAAGACTCCTGACTTCAGCCAAGTGCCTTGAAGTTGTGACAGAATTATTAAAAAGCACGGGGAGTATCTGGAATTGGGCAACTGGTGTCTAGGAGCTGAACACACAGCTTATTCCAGTGGAGAAGACTTCCTTGTACATCCTTCCACTTGGGAGCCACAGTGATTCTGCTAGGGTCCAGATATCAGCCTAGATTCTGGCCTCCTGACCTAGGGAATTCAGCCTAAATTCAGATGGGCTGAGAAGGGGAAAAAAGGTGTTATTTGCTCAATTGTGTCACCTCTCTGTGACCCTATGAACTGTAGCCCACCAGGCTTCTCTGTTCACAAAATTCTCCAGGCAAGAATACTGGAGTAGGTAGCCATGCCCTTCTCTAGGGGATCTTCCCAACCCAGGGATAGAACCCTTGTCTCCTGCATTGGCAGGTGGGTTCTTTATCATCGAGCCACAAGGGAAGTCTAGAAGGGGAGGGAAGGTGATATCCTTCTGGAAGGCGCTATCCTTCTGGAAGGCAGTGTGAAAGGAAAAAAATAATAATCTCAAACCTGGAGAAAGACAAAATGGTGATTGCTTAAATCTTTGATCTCAGGCTAGAGTTTGCCTGAGTAGAAGCAAGTCCTTGCTGCTTGTTAACCTTCCATCATCTGGCACTTTGGGAAGTGTAACATGGTCAGCACAGTATGTTTGGTTACCAGATCACAATGGATAAAGCAGTAGACAGTTTACATCTGCTTGGTGGGGTAATATGACTCTATAACTTGGCAGAGATGTTAAACCCCTGTGTATTTCCACATGAGACATACTCCATAGCCAACTTTGAGGCTATGAAAAGTTGAACTGAAAAAGGCAGCATATGAGCTCTGTGTGTGTGTGCGCGCGCACGTGTGCTTAGTCGCTCAGTCATGTCCAATTCTTTGCGACTCCATGGATTGTAGCCCACCAGGCTCCTCTGTCCAAGGGATTCTCCAGGTAAGAATACTGGAGTGGGTTGCCATGCCCTCCTCCAGGGGATCTTCCTAACCCAGGGATCAAACCTGTGTCTCTTACGTCTCCTTCATTGGCAGGCGGGTTCTTTACCACTAGTGCCACCTGGGAAGCCCCATATAAACTGTCTACATTTTTTCATATAATATTATGCAAAAGAGAAAAACTCAAATATATACACAACACTGAAACAAGATAGTCATTAGAAGCAATTACTTATCTTAAATTAAGTGACAATTCAGTATTATTCCAGTGTTTAGCTTTGGAAGCAGGAACTGTTGTAGATACAGTCATCATAAAAATAAAATCAAGACAATCACATTTAAGGTTGTTGCTTTAATTTTTATCTCCCTATTAAAAGTTGAGTCATATTTAAGAATCTTAGTTAGTCATTCCTTTCCTGAATGTCTTTATATATTCTCAAATATTCCTCAAACCAGCTTTTAAAAATCTTCTTTGTTGATTCTCTCATTAATGAATTAAAACAAGAATTTTGACACAGGCTCACTATATTTGTTGATAATTTTGCTTTTAAGCACTAGATTTTGTGATAGCTTATCTCTTTTATTTCTTATAGCACCCCTATAAGACTGATAATTGCTATTTCCATTTTGCACATAAGAAGGTTCAGAGAAGTTAAGAAACTAAACAAAATTTATTAATCTGGCAAATGGCAAAGCTAGGATTATATCTGTGGTTGTCTCCAGGCAGGAAACCCTGGTTCAGACATGAGAGTGATTTTCTTCTAGTTGATTTCCAACCTGTGTTTGCAGAGGTCCTGCCATTCCTCTTCTGGCCTTTTTGGTCTCTTTGTCTTTGCCCCCTGTGGTTACTAGAATGAACTTTCTCTCTTGGACTTCTTTCTTCTATCTCTAGGTCCTCACCCTCACTTGGGCCTGAGTTACTGTGGTTATTTTTTTTTTTTTTCCTTGTATGAGCAGTCCGCCAGACAATGACTGTAGAACTGGGGATTAACATTTTGGGTTCCATGAACTCTTAGGGACTGTCCCTCTTTTTGGGTTGGGCAGTCTTCCTTCCAGTTTTAGGAGTGGTGGAAATTTCCATGTGAATAATTCTCTTGTTTGCAAAATCATGGTCTGAACTGACTGCTTAGGTCAGGGCATAGACCTTTAGCAACTCTTTCAAATGATTTGTACTCATTGCTCTTTCAGTGGGCAGAACTTTCTTCTTCCTCTTGAAGGGACCTCATTAGCAGCAGAAAGCATAGAACTATATCCTGCATCCGGAGTCAGAGATTCTTCATCAACTTAGCCCAGCAAGGGCTCCAATCAGTTCAGCTTGCTCAGCATCTTGTTTTGTTATGACACGTTTCCCTTCTATGCTTCCTAGAGCAAAATATCGAACACAAATAAAATGCTCTGGATTTCTTTCCTGCTTTGGTCCTAGAACTCTCCACTATAATGCAATTCATTAAGACCCCATCATAAATGTCATACTTAATGGAAAAATATTAGACATTTTTTTTTGAAGTATAGTTAATTTACAATGGTATGTTAGTTTCAGGTATATAGCACAGCGATTCAGTTATACACACATACATATTATTTTTCAGATTCCTCTCCCCCATTGGATATCACAAAATATTGAGTATAGTTCCTGTGTGCCGTACAGTAAGTCCTCATTGGTCATCTACTCCATCTATAGTTGTGTGGGTATGTTAACCCCAAACTTCCAATTGATCCTTCTCCTCTATGTCCACTTTGGTAACCATGAGTTTGCTTTCTATGTCTGTGGGTCTATTTCTGTTTCATAAATAAATTTATTAGTATCACTTTTAAAGAGTCCATAGATAAGTAATATCATATGATATTTGTCTTCCTCTGTCTGATATACTTCAGTTAGTATGATAATCTCTAGATCCCTCCATGTTGATGCAAATGGCACCATTCCATTCTTTTTTTATGGCCAAGTAATATTACATCACATATATATATGTACCACACCTTCTTTATCCATTCACCTTCTGATGGACGTTCAGGTTGTTTCCACAGACATTAATCTTCAATAACAGGAAAAACACAAGGATGCCTCCATTACCACTTCCATCTAATATTAGTATTGCAGGGCCCTAGCCAATGCTATAAGATAAGAAAAACTAAATGAGAAGTAATGGGAGATCTGGAGACACTGAGCTTGTGGATCAAACTAATACCCCACGGGGCACTCTTGTCACTGCATTTCATTACCTCCTCTGTTTCTCCTTCTGAATAACTACTACTCTTGTATATTTTTTCAGGAATATGTCCAGCCAAGCTGGACTTAGTTCTTCCCTTGAGGCTATTAATGCCATTACTGGAAAACACACTGATTAGCTGGTGTTTCTTAGTTTTCTCTGTATGCTGAGTGGCTTTTTCTGCAGCCTGTATCTGGAACACCCAGGCTTGGAGCAGAATAGAGGGTGCTATACTCTGGGACTCTAGAGGTCATCAGGTATTAATACTGAGTCCCCTCCTCTAGGAAAAGGTTCAGAAATTTAGAAATTTGCAGTCTGAGGTAGGGACCTCAGAAATCATTTTTGACGTACTCCCCTCTTCAGTTACCTATTCTGGGTCTCACAGAGAATTTCCTTTTCAATAAATTTTAAAAAACGCTTTATCTGCCTTCTTTTTACTCCAGAAATATTCTGCCAACTATTCCATGCTATTGAAGGGTTTGGAGGTATCCTGTACAAATCCTTCAAACTCAGCCAATTCCAGCATAGACAATTGACGGTCAACATTACATCTGCCCCATCAACCAGACTTCTGACACAATTCCAGCTACTGTTTCAAAAAGCAACTGGCTCCAATTCCAGGAAAATCAATTGATCCACAAGGCAGATGGGAATCTTCCAAGGAACTTCAAAATGCAATAAGTATGATTTGATCATTTACAGCTATGTGTTTTTATTTTCCATGTTAACTGCTCAAGTTTCCACTATCTCCTAGTAAGAGGCTGTCTGGTATCTCCTTCTTGAGCCTGGGGCTCACTTAGGCTAGTGGGGAGTCTGAGGATCATTTCTGCTCTTATAAATAGCAGTAGTATCTTTTGTGTTTGCTTCTATTTGTTATAAAAGCTGATGTTGAAGGCCAGTCTGCACAATTCTGTGGATGATGCATTTCCAGCAAGCTGCTGGGAAGCCCTCTATAAAGGCCAGGCACTGCAGCCTCTATAGAGGACACTGTCACATGGGACATGGGAAGGTTGGATTTGGAGGAGTTCCAACCAATTTTATTGCTTTTGTGTTTCCTTTGTCACTGGCATGATCTCCCCTTTTGCTCACCTTATTAATTTGGTTTTGGGAAAGTTGTCCTGCCTGTGGATCTGACTGGGGCCAGATGTCTCTCTTGCCTCATATCTCTGGGAGGTTTCTCTTCCCCAGTTGGGCCAGCAGCGATGTTGACTAACTGCCTCCCGGGGTGGGGGGCAGGGGGAGGGTCAGAGGGCAGGTATCTCAGAGCGATTGCCCCATGGAGCAAAGCAGAACTGCTTCAAGACAGCTCTCTGTTTCCGCTATTCTGAAAACAGGTAAACAGCTCCTGTTTCAGGCTTTAATCCATCTGTGTTTGGACACTTGTGGCTGATCCATCACTCATGCAGTTCTCACCTGCAGGGTTGTGGACTTCTCCAGTTCTGGGGCTCTCCAGGCTGGGGAGGGGCGGCCCTTTCTCCCTCTCACTTCCTCTCTTGTTCTCTGACGGGGGATGCAGCTGGAGGCAGCAGAGACCTCTGCTGAATTTCTTTTGGATGTCTGCCTTTCCCCAGCCTGAGCTTTTATTGTCTTCCTCTAGTGTTTCTGCACTGGGGTAGGAAAAGGCCCTGGTGATAACTGAGCTGAATCCTGTGGGGCTGAAAGCTTCTCAAGAGGCCTCATCTCCAGTGTATGTCAGCCTCAGCTTCTGAGACACTATAGACAGATTCACCTAATGGGATTAGGTCAACAGAAAACAGTCATCTTGTCCACAAATAGGTGAGAGGATGGCCATTTTCACTTTCTCAAGGTTTTTGGAGGTTGTCTCAGAAAAAGCTCCTTTTCAGACCTGCCTTCAGAGCTTTGGGATTTCCCATCGACCGATGCCCTGAGTGGAATTCAAAGTCCCAGTCAGGTGCCTTGGCCTGTATGGGGCCCTTAGCTGCTTTCTCCAATGAGATGTGTCTGTCTCTCTTTCCCCTCCTGCTATGGAAAAGAGACTACTGCCCGCTTCCCCCCTCCACCTCCAGAACTAGCCTCAGGGACACCAGTCAGTCTGGAGGGCCTCAGCCCAGAACCTTCTGTGACAGGCGTCCCTCTTCCTCTGACTCGGACAGGTCGAGCCTGCCTGGTGCACCCTTGGGCCCTGATGCCTCCTCCAGCAGTTTCCGGAGCACCGGGTCTAGCGACAACTGTCATCTTCTCAGGTTTCTGGGAAATCCCACTGGGGCCATGTAACTCTTCACAGCTCCAAGTACACCTTTTGTGGCCTCTGCTTCTCCACCACAGTTACGGACGCTTTTTCTACATGAAGCCCATATGGTTCTTGCAGAGCCTCTTGACCTCTTTCATCTCTTTTTTTTCTCTTTCAGTTTTCAGCCAGGTTCCCAGTCCTGCCTGGAACGCATGCTCCTCTGAGGCTGTAACGTCAGCTTTCATCAACCACACTCCCTCTTCACAACGGACTGGCTCCACCAACCACTCTAGGTTGGGTCAGAGCCTCATTGTAGCCTCATTCCCAGAACCCACTGATCCAAGCAATGTGGGCCTGCCCACATTGAGCTTCTAGCAAGAGGCTCAGAGTCTTAAGAAATTCAGTCTGAGGTAGAGAAGCTAATAAATCATTCTCCCCCACCTCCTATACTGCACAAAATGTAGTATTTGCTTTATTTAAAATGACTGATTTTGGATTTCCCTGGTGGTCCTGTGGTTAAGAATCTGCCTGCCAATGTGGAGGACATGGGTTTGATTCCTGGTCTTGGAAAATTCCACATGCTGCTGGGCAACTAAGCCATGTGCCACAACTAAACAGTCCACTCTCTGAGAGCCCACACTCTGCAACAAGAGAAGGCATGCCCACGAGAAGCTGCAGCTGGAGAGTGACCCCTGCTTGCCACAACCTAGAGAAAGCTCTCGTATAGCAACAAAGATCCAGGGCAGCCAAAATAATAAATAAAATTTTTTAAAAATTACTGATTTTTTTTTTGTAGTAGCAAATCACCTTTTTTCATTAAAAGGCATTTTATTTTATTAAATTGAAGTATAGTTAATTCACAGTGTTGTATCAGTTTCTATTGTACAGCTATTCTATTGTAAGTGATTCAGCCACACACACACACATATATTCTCTTCCCCCCCATTATGATTTTCCTCAGGATACTGAATATAGTTCCCTGTGTTGTATAGTGTGGCCTTGTTGTTTCTGTCTTTAAGTTTGCACCCGCTAATCCCAAAGTCTCGGTCCAACCCTTCCCCCGTCCCCCCGCCTGCACCCCGCCCCCCCATCACCCCCGCCCGGCAACCACAAGTCTATTCCCTATGTCTGTGAGTCTGTTTCTGTTTCACAGGTAGGTTCATTCGTGTCATCTTTTAAATTTCACATATAAGTGATACAGTATGGCATTTGTCATTCTCTTTCTGACTTACTTCACTTAATATGAAAATCTCTAGTTCCATCCATGTTGCTGCAAATGACATTATTTCATTCATTTTTATGGTTGAGATGTATTCCATTGTATGCATACCACATCTTCTTTATCCACTCATCTGCCCATGGACATGTCTTGGCTAGTAACAATCATTCTTAAAGCATACTTGGCTGCTCTACTAGTGTGTCTGGCGAAGCTGAGAGAATTACATTTTTCAGCAAACAAAGAAGTTATTTAGTTTCCTCCTTCTCTGCTTTCTGGAGTACTTTACCAATCACTTGGTTTCTGTCTGGGGGTACTAAAGGCTTCCTATAGAGTCACAGCTACTTGCTGCTTTGTTTTTCCTTATAATGAACTTATATGCTATGTATAGTCTTTTGTATGTCTCAAAATGATATGGAATGCAGTAGTAAGCAGGGGAACAAAAACAAAACAGAAGCACTCTTCTGGAGTTCTTCAGGCAGTCTCACCCATTTGAGCTGTATCCTAGGCAGCAGTGACTGCTACTGTTCAGTGGTATAAAGTTTCAGTCCTGTGAGATGAAAAAGACCTACAGATCTGCTGTACCACACGGTCAGTTCAGATCAGTCACTCAGTCGTGTCCCACTCTTTGCGACCCCATGGACTGCAGCATGCCAGGTCTCCCTGTCCGTTGCCAACTCCTGGGGTTTACTCAAACTCATGTCCATTGAGTCAGTGATGCCATCCAACCAACTCATTCTCTGTTGTCCCATTCTCCTCCTGCCTTCAATCTTTCCCAGCATCAGGATCTTTTCAAATGAGCCAGTTCTTCGCATCAGGTGGCCAAAGTATTGGAGCTTCAGCTTCAGTGCCTATATAGTGCCTATGGTTAAAGATACGGCATCATGCACTGAATCACAAGCTGGAATCAAGCAAGATTCCTGGGAGAAATATCAACAACCTCAGACATGCAGATGGTACTGCTCTAAAGGCAGAAAGTAGAAACTAAGGAGGAACTAAAGAGCCTCTTAATGAGGATGAAAGAGGAGAGTGAAAAGCTGGCTTGAAACTCAACATTCAAAAAACTAAAAATATGGCATTTGGTCTCATTAATTCATGGCAAATAGAAAGGGAAAAGTAGAAGCATGGCAGATTTCATTTTCTTGGGCTCCAAAATTACTGTGGACAGTGACTGTAGCCATGAAATTAAGAGATGCTTGCTCCTTAGAAGGAAAGCTATGACAAACTTAAACAGCATATGAAAAAGCAAAGACATCACTTTGGTGATATAGTCAAAAGTCCATGTAGTTAAAACTATGGTTTTTCCAGTAGTCATGTATGGACATGAGAGTTGGACCATAAAGAAGGCTAAACACCAGAGAAGTTATGCTTTCGAACTGTGGTGATGGAGAAGACTCTTGAGAGTCCCTTGGACTCCAAGGAGTTAAAATCAGTCGATTCAAGAAAAATCAACCCTGAATATTCATTGGAAGTACTGATACTGAAACTCCAATACTTTGGCCGCCAGATGCGAGGAGCTGACTCATTGAAAAAGACCCTGATGGTGGGGAGGACAAAAGGAGAAGAGGGCAGCAGAGGATGAGATGCTTAGATAGCATCACCAACCCAATGGACGCGAATCTGAGCAAACTCCAGGAGATAATGAAGGACAGGGAAGCCTGGCGTGCAGCAATTCATGGGGTCACAAAAAGTTGGACACGACTTAGTGACTGAGCAACAACAACATCATGTACTCAAATGTTTGTTAAGATGGTAATCTCACTGTAAGTGTTCTTACCACAAAAACTGAAAACAAAGCCAAAGCCACTCAAGGAAGTTTTCAGGGGTGATGGATGTGCTTATGACCTCGATTGTGGTGATGATATCACCAGTGTTTGAAAATGTCTGAATTCATTAAGTTTTACACATTAAATATGTGCAATTTTTGTATATCAGTTATGCCTCAATAAAGCTGTTTAAAAAATAAAGTTAATTTCATCTGAAAAAGTAAAAAGAAAGAGAGCAGTGTCCTCGGACGGGCTCTGCCACGCCCAATTTCCTAACATAATCACAGCCTTGTATCAACATCGGTTGTCTAATTCTGAAGGGGTAAAGTAGCCCATGACACTGAGTAATCTGGATGTGATTTCAAAATAGAATTGTGACATGATTTGTTCAGTGCAGGCTGAACACAGCACTACAAGTATCTTATTTTCTTGCCATTTCATGCGCCTACCTGTCTAGTTTCTCCTCCTCCTGCAGCCTCCCCATTCCTGAAATTCCCAAACACCCCAGTGGCTTTCTAACTCCATTGGTTGGATCTGTTCTGCCTCCACAAACCAAGGAGATAGGGGGCTAGGGTCTCACTAGTTGTCCCCCCAAAGCAGTTGCTTCTTGTGGTTGTAAGCTATGGCCACTGAAACCTGGTCTGTGCAGTCTTAGGGACACGTTGCTAGCCCATTACTGCAGAGATGTGCTATGGGGTGGGAGGGGGGAGGGGTCTGGGTCCTCATTTAGGCGGTAGCTGTTGCCATGGTAACCATGCTAACACAAAGCATGTAGTGGAGTCTAGAGTACTGAATGGAGATCACTAGGCTAGATTACAAAAGATTTTATTTCAGAGTCCTTGATAACCTCTTCCTACCTTGGGGCTTTGATCCTGGTCATCATAGCCCAACTTGACAGCTTTTCTAACAGCCAAGTTTGGGAATTGTGATGGGAAAGTTGGGGGAAGGCATAGAGGAATTGGTGTCTCAGTTCCTAAAAACCCTGAGATCCTTTTTGAAAAATGCTCCAGTGATTAGCTTTGCATTCTAGAAAAAAACTGAGGGAGAGGTCTCCCTTCCCCTACAGACAGAAAAGGTTTTTGTCCACTTGCCAAAACTGAGGTTAAGGCTGATAATTTATTTTGTTCAAACAACAAGAAGCAATGCCTCTGCTTCCCTCCCCTTTATAGCTCTGTCACCACCTTATCAGAGAGCCTTTCCCATCTGTGTCCTCCCTAGACTGTTCAGGGAGGGCAGGTTCATGTCTGTTCTGTTCGTGGCTGCTTCCCCCAGTGCCTGGCTAGCAGTGATCAGCAGATATGAAGGGCTTAGGAAGTGTTTGCCAGGTGAAGGAACCCATGCTGCCCTTCTGCTTACCACTGCTCAGGGTGTTAGAGTTGATCGGAGCCTACTTCCACATCTCCAGGAATGGAATCCTATTAGACTCAGAACTTCCCATCCTTTAGAGCAGGGGTCCTCAACCTTTGGAATCTAATGCCTGATGATCTGAGGTGGAGTTGATGTAATAATAATAGAAATAAAATGCACAATAAATATAATGAGCTTGAATCATCCTGAAACCATCCCCCTACCGTGGTGCACGGAAAAATTGTCTTCTACAAAACAGACTCTTGATGGCCGAAAGGTTGGGGACCACTGCTCTTAAAGCAATGTCATCCCCTTTTCCCCCCTATCTTTGCTTAGCTGGGAGTTTGTTTCCCTCCCAGAGAAGCATCTTTTAGAGAGGGTGCCTCTGTAAGGGCAGGCACTCATATTTATTGTCTCTACCCAGAGCTGGGCTCTGGGATAACTTGGAGGGTGAGCCCATCCTGGTGGGCTGCAACCTGCCCCTTCTGGTCACCCTGCCTCACCTTCAGCTCTGTGTGTGCCCCTCCCCTTGTGAGTGTGACTAACAAAGTCATTTCAGCTGCTATGAGTGCTTTGTGGGTAATTTTAAACTTTGATATAATTTCAGTTTGATGTAATTTACTTTGACAATTCCAAACTCACAGAGAAATTACAGGTGCAGTACAAGAAATTCCCATATATGCTTTACTCAGATTTATCAGCTTAAGTCACTGTTTCTTTGCATTATGAAAATTTAGAGAATATACATTGTCAAGGTGTTTACATGATCACATTCAGTTTAATTCTCTTGAAGATCTGTCTTCTACTTTAGAGCATGTATTTGTTTCTCACTGAGGTTAGAAGTTAGAATGAATTCATGTTTTTGTTAGTTAACATTTTCCTTGATGTGCTGGGTTCCCCACTGTTGTCATGGTATTTTGACTAACTTCATAGAAGGAGTTGTGCAGGTGAATCTCTATAAATTTGGCTCAAAATTTATTTGAAAAGGTTGCTTCTTGTTGTACAATATCCTATTACTTTTTGTACAGAGTGACTTTAGAGGCAGGAGTATTTTTTTTTAATAAACCTCCCTTTATTTTTAAAGGGAGGTTTTAGTTTACAGCAAAATTGAGCAGAAAGTCCAGGTAGTTCTCATACACCCCTTAGCCCTCTCTCCCCCACCTCCACGGTTACTGACATCTGGTAGAGGATGAGATGGTTGGATGGCACCACCGACTCAATGGACATGAGTTTGAGCAAACTCTGGGAGATAGTGAAGGACAGGGAAGCTTGGCATGCTGCAGTCCATGGGGTCACAAAGAGTTGGACACGACTGAGCAACTAAACAACACCATTTGCTACAGTTGATGAGCCAACATTAATGCATTGTTGTTAACCAAGGTCCATAATTCACATTACTGTTCAGTTTTCGTGTTGTACATTCTATGGGTTTTGACAACTGTGTAATGACATGTATCCTCCATTGCCGTATCATCTGTATCAAATTATCAACAGAAGAGTTGCCCATACTCTTCATCCTCCTTGGCTGCCATGAGCATCAGCCTTCCTACACAGTCCTGACCTTGAGGAGTTCCTGTCGATGGGGAGGCAGGGCCAGCCCAGGGGCCAGCCAGGAGGTCACCAGTCTCTGGAATACCCTTGGGAACACCAAGGCCAGCAGCAGGAGGGAACATTGCCCGGGCTTGGCCTTGCCCCTTGGGGCCAATCCTACCTTTTCGGCGGGGTCAGGGGGGAGAAGGGAGGAAGGTAAGGCAGATACCATTTTTCCGCATGCCAGGAGCTGTGTCATTCGCCTGCTGCATTGGCTCCCTCGCCTTCTGAAAGGCATTGCGGGTCCACAGATGTAGGGGCTGGTGCTCAGGGGGAAAGCTGGGGGGTAGCCTCCCCTACAAGTGGACCCTTGTCAGGACACAGAAGAGGAAGGTCTCTTTGTTTTGCTGGACACCCCCCCAGTGTCCAGGCGCTGGGCCCTGGAGGGCTGGCTCTGGACTCAGGTTCATGCCTGCTGGGCTAAATGACCCATATCTATGCTGGGTGGGTAAAGGTAAAAGAAAAACCAACTTAAAGATCGCTCTTTACTGTTTTCAAGCCTTTTCTCATATATTCTATCAGCTAGCCTCATAACCACTCTGGGAACTCAAGGAGGCTGGTGAGTTGACTGACTCACGCACATGGAGAAGCAGGCTCACAGAGGTCAAGGGCTTGCCCAAGGGCACAGTTGGGTCCCTGGCACTCTTCTCACTGTGGCCTGCCAGGCAGCCCTGGTTCGCCCAAGGCCCCATTCCAGTGTGGAATCCAAGCCGCTAGTCTTGACCTGATCAGTGCTCAGAAATCTCCCACCTTCATGTGTGGTGAACTGTGTGTGTTATGATTCAGGAAGGTGTCTGAACCCATTAGACTCCAAATTCCTGGAGGGCAACCACGGAATTCGTGCTGCTCTGGGCCCAAGTCTGACACAGTGAGCTGGGGGGTGTGGAGGAGTGCAGAAGAAACGATTTTTAAAAAGGCTAATCAAGAATTGACTGTGTTTTAAAAAAAAAATGGAAGACAAAGATCGGTCTGATACAAGATGGCATCATTCACCAAAATCTAGTGTTTGTTTTCTATAAAAAGTATGAGCATGTGTTATTTTTACAAGAAAAAAGCAACCATTCTCGTTTTAAGGAACAATTACAAAATGGCAAAGGTTTTGAAAGCAAACAATCTTGAATTTGGCACTTAGAAAAGTTCCTTAACCTCTCCAAACTCCTTTTCTTCATCTTCAAATGAGCAAACCATTACCACTCACCCCACTGTTGGAGACAAGGCTGTTTGGAGAATTAGGTGAGGGTTCACGTAAGGCGGTGCCTGGCATGATGTGAGTGGCCAACACAAGCCTACTTTTAAAAGGAGGGGATTTCCCTGGTGGTCCACTGGTTAGGACCTGGTCTGTCACTGCTGTGGCCTGGATTCAATCCCCAGTCAGGGAACTAAGATCCCAGAAGCCGGGCAGCATGGCCAAAAAACAAAAACAAAGACTTTGGGCTTTAAAACAAACAAGCAAACAGCTTTAGTTGTTTGTTAGACTTTAGTTCAGAAGCTTTTTTAGATGTATGGAAAAATTGAGAAAAATTGGGAAAATAATATAGGCAGCTCCCATAGTCCTGCATAGCCTCCCCTATTGTTAGCATCTTACATAGTGTGGTATATATGTTACAATTAATCAATCAGTCTTGACGCTTTATTATCAACTGAGTTCTAAGCTTTACATTCAGATTTCTTTAGGTTTTTTTTTTTTTTTTTGGTATGAGAAATGGCATTTTTTAATTCATAAATACAAATATATAATTACCAGAAATAGTTTATATGGCCAAAAGTGAAGTCGCTCAGTCATGTCCGACTGTTTGCGACCCCATGGACTGTAGCCCACCAGGCTCCTCCATCCATGGAATTTTCTCGGCAAGAGTACTGGAGTGCATTGCCATTTCCTTCTCCAGGGAATCTTCCTGACCCAGGGGTGGAACCCGGGTCTCCCTCACTGGGGGCAGACGCTTTACTGTCTGAGCCGCCAGGGAATCCCACATGGCTAAAAGGGGGCATCAAAAATAAATCAAAGCTGTCAAAAGCAGAGCAAACCAAACAGGACACAATGAAGAGAAAATAACTCTGTACGTACTCTTCAAAATGCTGGGCCATCCGCAGCCAGCCTGGGCCTGGGTTCCTGCTCTGCCTGCAGAAGCAGCGCAAGGGGGACCACAGACAGGTGAGGAGAGCGCAGCATCCATGCCCATGGTGCACACACAGCTGTGCGCCCTCCTGCTCCGGCAGCTGTTGCTCCGGCAGCCCAACCTGCCTGACCCTTGGGATAGATTTCTTTAGTTTTAAACCAGTGTCCTTTTTCTGTTTCAGGATTACACGTCCACTTTGATTGTTTTTTATTACCATTCTTGTTTTTGTTGTACAGATACTTAGCAAACGCCTCTCCCCAGCCCTTCCCTTTCTGGGTAGGAGCCACGCAGGCATTGAAACTTGTTCTCTTAGCCTCTTAACAGGAAGCAGGGAACAGAGCTCAACCTGCAGGCTGGGTCCTGCCCCAGGGCTGAGAAACATGATGGGCACATGTGTGTGTGTGTGTTGGGGGGGTGGGGTGGGGGGAGTGTGGGTGTGGCAGGGATGGGCGTTCTATTTCAGGATGAGCGTGACAGGTGGCATGCACCATGGGTGCAATCTGAGCTGCCTGCATTGCAGTCAAAGCCACAGCTCTGAAGCTTCTCTTGAGCAACAGAGTATCCACCAGCGCTCACCCCAAGATGAATCAGAGATGTTTCTTCACCAGAGGTCAAAGGTGAAGCCTGATTTATAAAAACCTCCCTAGCCCAGCACTCCTCATCACCGCTGTGCACACTCTTGGCATTCCAGACTTCTCTGCAGAGGGGTAAGTGTCCTTTCCTTGGCTCAGCCCTTGGGGCCACAACTCCTTGCCATCTGAACCCCCTCTGGCTGACTGCACTTTGGGACCAAGGATGCCAGCTCTTGATCTGACAGGAAGACCCAGCCTCAGGACTTGGGAATGGCCAAGGTGGGTGGGGTGGCCAGCATGTGGAAGGGCCCTAAACTACCATCGCTTGGGGAGAGGAAACAGTCTGGGCAACAGGACCCTTCCCAGTTGAGCCTGAGTGACCAATACTCTTTGAATTATACTCCCCAGGAGATGGGGGCACTTGGAACACGTGACAGTTAAGGCTGATTCTCTTATACTTCAGGTGGTATCGTATGTCCTCCCCCCTATTCTATCCACAAATAAGAACATTCACTGTGGGTCAAATAGAGCAGCAGACTCGGGATAATAGCCCTTGTCTAAACCATTAATGAGGAAAGAGGAGACAGTGGAACTGCGGGGTTGGGGAAGCACTGCCCAAGACCTCCCTTGTCTCCTAAAGGTGAACGTAGGTTGGTAAGATGACTAAGCTGGAAGATTACCTGGAGGGAATCATCAACATCTTCCACCAGTACTCCGTTCGGCTGGGGGATTACGATACCCTCATCAAACGTGAGCTGAAGCAGCTGATCACAAAGGAACTTCCCAACACCCTCAAGGTATGGGAGGCTCCTCTCTTGGCAAAGTTTCCCACCGCCTTGCTCTGAAGGTGGTGGCCTGAAGAATGATGGCGGGGGCAAGGACTGGGGTGGGTTCACCCCAGTTTGCGCTCCCGAGGATGTTTCCCAGCCCCTTCCACCCGCAGTACAGGGGGCCACCTCTCTCTCTCTCTCTCTCTGAATAGCTCTCACCATCACCTTAGGCTGCTTCATTCCTTCCTCTCTCTGTAAAGTGGAGAGAGGCAGGGCCGGGCGGGGTTGGATTACTGAGTTATACAACATCTTCCAGGTTGAGACTTGGTTCTAGGATGGCTCAAGACAGCTGCTTCTCTTCTGCCTTCCATTTTCTCATACTGGATTCTCCCACATAGTTTTGGCTCATGAGTTACTCGTCCCTGGCTGCCCTGAGCTGAGTTCTGAGGGATGTGAGGCCTGAAGAAAGTGGAACTCACCACCCCTGCTTTCTTTTCCCCCAGAACACCAAAGATCAACCTGCCATTGACAAAATATTCCAAGAGCTGGATGCCAATAAAGATGGACAGGTCAGCTTTGAGGAATTCATAGTCCTGGTGTCCAGGGTGCTGAAGACAGCCCACGAAGATATCCACAAAGAGTAGGAAGCTCT
Organism: Odocoileus virginianus; assembly: GCF_023699985.2. Lineage (NCBI taxonomy): Eukaryota > Metazoa > Chordata > Mammalia > Artiodactyla > Cervidae > Odocoileus > Odocoileus virginianus. The sequence continues at coordinate 10,239,114 of NC_069678.1, read as the reverse complement.
TTCCAGCAATGTCCCCAAGAAGATATTCCCTTCTCCTCCCTGAGGCTGCCTTACCTGAGGGAAGAGAGAATTAATAAACATACTTTGGCAAAGTTCTTAGCAGAATCTGTGTCCTGTTTTTTCTTTTGCCAAACTTGATCCTTCCTCACCCCTGCTGTTCTGACAAGCCCGATTTAGACTTCTGAGACCCCATCTCTGTCTGCTCATTTGTTCACCAACAATTTACTAAATCTCTCTAATTTGTTCATTTATTCAACAAATATTTAGTGAGCATCTATAATAGCCAACGATCAAAGACATGAAGTCCTCATCCTTTTGGGGTTTTCATTCTAATAGGGAGGGAATTGAAAATGAACCAGCCAACAAACGACTAAGTATTAGCATACAAATGCATCCTGTGATACACTGGTAGGTAATGAAAAGAGATATATAGAAACCTAAAGCAAAGGATTATAGGGCAGAGGGAAGGACAGGGTTCCTGGTTTAAATATGTTGACCGAGGGATGCATTTGGGCAGAGATTTTGAAAGGATGGAGAGCAGCTTGCGGATGTCTGGGGGTCAAGAGCTCCTGTAGAGAGAGGTCGAGGCCCTGAGACAGGCTTGAGCCTGACCTGCTCGATGGCCAGTATGGTGGCGGGAGCAGAGCTGAGGCGGGGCTGGTGGGAGGTGAGCGCCTGCAGGAAACAGGTGTAGGGAGCAGGGGCTTACAGTCTGTGGGGAGGACCTTAGACTTTGTGCCAAGTGTGCTAAGGAGTCACAGGGGGTTTTGAGCAAGAGAGTGAGATGATTTCACTTATGCTTCCTGTACAGATCATGAAACTTGGGGCAGATTTGAAAAGGTGGAGGAGAAAGGGAGACAGGAGCAGGAGGCAAGCATGGGTACGTGGGAGGGAAGACTTCTCAGGCCAGACTCCCTCCCCACACTGATCTAGGCCAGGTTCTTCGTGACATGGTCCCCTAGGACTGTGCTGCTCTCCTGCCGGGCTCTTCTCTCCTGCTGAGATTCTGTATCCACTGGGGTGCTTCTTTGTTTAATGTCTGTCTCCTGCATTGACAGGGGCGTGTGCAAGTAGGTGCGGTGTCTCTGTCATCAGCACTGTGCTTGGCATGAAGTAGTTATTTCAGAAATATCTCTTACAGAAGTGAGTGTATGAGGGCTTACCTGGCGGTCCAGCAGTTAAGAATCTGCCTTCCATTGCAGGCAGGCGACCCAGGTACCATCCTGGGTCTCACAACAGGGCTCACAAAAAAAAGTTCTCATCCTGAATCAAATACCCAGTGCAGTTAAAAAAAAAAGAATGAATGAATGGAAATCGTTTTTGTTCAGTCACTCAGTCTTGTCCAACTCTTTCTGACCCCATGGACTGCAGTGCACCAGGCTTCCCTGTCCTTCACTATCTCTTGGAGTTTGCTCAAAACTCATGGAAATTAATAGGCTATTGACTTGATTCCCTATAAAAGGTCCAGGGTGAAACAGGAAGGAGCATGGAATAATCTCCCTAGGGGCCAAGTGTCAGGTTCCCTAGTGAAAAGTGCATTCCATCTGAATGGGAAGAAGTTAGTGGGGGCCTCCCTGTCCACCATCCCCTGTCAAGTACTCAGTCAGGTCTGGGATAGATGGCATGCTCCTTTGGTCCAGATATCAAGAGGTCCATTTTGTCAAGAGGTCAGAATACCCGCATATTATGGGTGCGTGTACCCTTGGAAATTCATTTGTTGAGGCTCTAACCCCTAGTGTGTTGGTATTTGGAGGTGGACCCTTTGGGAGGTAATTAGATTAGTCATGAGGGTGGGACCTTCACGGTGAGATTAGCGCCCTTATAAGAAGAAGAATAAAGATTTCTCTCCATGAGCACACACGGAGAGGAGGTCATCTGAGCACACAGCAAGTCTACAAGCCTAGGAGAGAGCCCTCACCACACCCTCAACTCTACTTGACAGCCTGATCTCAGGCTTCCAGCCTCTAGAACTGGGAGATTAAATGTCTGTTGTTTAAGCCATCTGGTTTATGGCAGGGCTTCCCAAACTTCAGGCTGTGAACTGGTACCTCCTGTCAGATCAGTGGCAGAATTAGATTAAAAATAAAGTGCACAAGAAAAGTTATGTACTTGAATCAACCTAAAACCATCTCCACACCATGTCCATGGAAAAATTGTTTTCCATGAAACTGGTCCCTGGTGCCGAAAAGTTTGGGGACCTCTGGTCTAGGGCATTTGTTATAGCAGCCTGAGCAGGATGGGGTACCGGGAAAGCAGCAGCCAGGGCGTAGCCTCAGGCTCTGACAGGCCCACCTGCCTCCTCTTCAGCAGTAGGAATGGGCCAGGAGGGCAGAGTTTCTGACACCATTTTAAAAGATTAGGTAACTTGCTAGAGCACAGGTATGACAGATATGAGGAAAAGTGAGCAGAGAAACTTCATATTGGGGCAGAGGTGGGTTTGTATTTTGGTGCAAAGCCGGGCAGAGATGATGTGTAGAAAGCTGGGATTCAGTACTGAGGTCGGGAAGTGATAAGTCCTGGCCCCAGAGGCCCCAGGGTTGGAAGTTTGCTGGACTGTCCAACAGAGGAAACCACTATGTCTGTGATGTGGATCTGAGGCAAAGTTGAGGCTGGAGGAGATTGTGGAAAGTAGGAACCTGTGGAGACCTCTCCTGGGGATGAGGCTGGGGCAGAGGATGAAGACGGGGATGGAGTGGGACTGGCAGAAGATGAAGGACTTCAGTACCCAGAGAACGTGGTCTTGGAATGAAGGCTTCCATCGCTGAAGAATGAGAAAGGAGGACTACTCAGGGAAAGCCCTCATTTTCTGAGTGGCCTTGGGAAAATCACTTTGCCTCTCTGGGTCTCTGTCTTCTTCGTTTTTGAAGAATTCAGAGGAATTTTGGAAATTCATTTGAAGAGTTTAGACTAGGTGAACACTCAGATATAATTCAATTTTAACGTTCTGAGATACTTGGATGGGATGGAGAACTTAAAGTAGGATCTAGGAAGATGGGAATCAGGGTATTCTTGGGCAAAGAAATGGTAGTGGCCTAAGTATGAGGATTAAGGTTATATTTCCGGATTCAGATCCTAGTTTTACCTTTTACTAATTGTGAGACCTTGAACTAGTTACTTAAAATCTCTAAGCCTCAGTTTCCCAATCAATAAAATGGAAATAACAGCAGCATCTTTCCCAGAGTTGAAGTGAGGATTAGATAACCTAGCAAAACATGCAAAGCACTTAGCACAGCTTCTGATGCCAAGTAAGCACTCAGTAGGTGTTAACACTAACAGTAAAATGCTAATTTATATGGGAAGGCCACTTGCCAATGCAGCAGACGTGGGTTTGATTCCTGGGTCGGGAAGATCCCCTGGAGGAGGAAATGGCAACCCACTCCAGGATTCTTGCCTGGGAAATCCCATGGACAGAGGAGCCTGGTGGGGTCACAGAGAGTCGGACACGACTGTGTGACTGAGCCCAGATTATGTGACAAGGGACATAAAGGGCACGCTCCCGGGAGCTCTGAGCGCACCCCTACCCTTTGGGAGGATACCTTGGGCCGGCACACTGCCGCACACCGTGAGCTAAGTTTACTTGCACATGGGGACTGTGGAGGTCAGGAGAAGAATCTGGATTCAGGGAGATGGCCACCAAGAGCCCCCGGGGCTAGCCTGGCTAGGACTTGTCATTTAACTTGGCCCATATGTAAAAGTCTTCAATGTTAAAAAGAAGCAAACCAGATTGTGAAAATCTGATGGGCAAGACCTGACTTCCTCTGCTTCTCTGATTTCCCTTGTTACTTAACCCAGCCCCAGGTAAGCAGAAGTTCAATTCTTGCCCTTTCAGCATTAATCTGAGGAATCTTTCCTTAATCCTCCCTCCTCCCCACACCTGCTCCACCCAAGAACACTAATGAAAAGCACCTCCTTTGTGCTCCCAGGCACATTATGCTTCTCATCACCTTTGTTTTACGGCCACAACTTAATATGGAAAATAGCTACTTGGGTGTCTGTTGCCCTGTTAGGTTGAAGGCTCCTTGCAGGCAGGGGGCCTGCAAAGGGTTTGACACAAACATCAGGCTCAGTAAATCCCTTTAACAGCCTCCAACCTGATTCCTGTGCTCCAACTCTGGGTCCCCAGTCCCTTGTCCACGCAATAGCCAGTGTGACGCCCAAACATAAGTCACATTGTGTCACTACCTGACGAAGACCCTGCAGACTTTCTCCAGTGCTTCTTGTCATCCAGGTCTCATTCTCATTGTCACCTCCCCGGGAAGCCCTGTCTGGTCCCCCAGCCCAGTTAGTAGTTGTTCTAGCATGTCTTCCTCTTATTGTGGCACTCATCCGCACCTGCAACGATCTATTTCTTCTTCTTTGGCTTGTTTCTTGCCTGAGTTTCCCTGAACAGAAACTCCAGCCGAGCTGGGACCTGCCGTATTTTGTCAACTTGTGACAGTGTCCTGCCCCTTCCGTGATTCAGTGATGCATATTGATTTAGTAGAATCAAGTTACTGTTTGCTAACTGAAGGGAACAAGAGCTTTTATAAAACGAAAGTGAGATGCTCGTGGCGGTGGTGGGGAGGGTGGGGGGACCCGGCAGCAAGTACACCCCATCCCAGAGGGCTTTAGACTCCTCGCTGTGGAGAGAAACCCTTTCTCCAGACCTCGGCAATATTCGAAGGCAGTTGTCACAATCCCCTAGAGCTTCTCTTTTCCAGGCTCAATACCCTCAGCCCTATCTATAACTGTTTCCCTGTGTAATCTCCTTCCATTGCTAATGGGCATCTCAGAAGCTGAGCATCTTTTGCTTAGGAGGTGTCATCCCTGGTGAAATATGACCCTGATTATACCTCAAAGGCATTCCCCTCCCAGACAATACCCTACTTACTTGAGACTGCACCTGAGGCCTGAGATCAAGAGGCAGAAAGTACCAAGTGAAGGAGATTCAGAAAGAGACTCAGAAAGAAAATTGTAGGAAGGGAAGAGAAAGAGAGGAGGCAGGCTAAGAGGAGAAGGAAGAGAGGAGGGTGATGGATGGAAGTGGACTGCCCTGTGCCCCATGCTGGAATCCTGCTACCCTGGTGCGAACACCCACTACTCTGCTTCACCCCTCGCCTGCCTCAGTCTTGGTGTTAGGGGAAACACTCGGGCTGAAACTGCCCACCCTGGCCAGGCACCGTGGTAACCACTCCTGTGAGTTATTTTATGACAGGAGGTCCTGGTAAGGAACATGAAATTAACAAGCCACTTCAAATCAGAAGAATTCAGGAAAGGTCAAAAGGAGATGAGCATCCTACCGACCTCCCAGAATCCTCCTCATTGGAATATATTTGGAGTGAGCAACGTGTGCACCACCAGGAAGGACCCTGAGTCAGAGAGACTGGCCAGAGACAACCTGGAAACTAACCCCATCACCATAAATCCCGAGACTTTGAGCCATGCGGCAGAATAGTTCTCCTGGGTCCCCTTCTCCACCCAGGCGTCCCCTCCCAGTAAAGTCTCTTGCTTTGTCGGAACGTGTGACTCCTCGGACAATTCATTTCTGAGTGTTAGACAACAGCTCCCTTTAGGGCCCTGGAAGAGGTCCCCCTTGCCTGCAACACTGGCAATAGTCTCCCTCCTCACTCTACAATCTCACTGTACTTGAGACAATTCTGGGTTCATGGGCAAGTGTGGGAACTCACAGAGAAAAGGGAAACCTTGGGAATGCGCACTGGAGGCCCGTCTCTCCCCCTACCCCGGTGACCACTTTCCCTGTTTAATGTGTGCTGGCAGGGACCTCTGAGGACAGAAGCTAGGGGTCTAGTTCAGCCAGGGGATTGATCAGAGTCTTGGCATAGACGAATTGTTTCAGCCCAAGTCCCAAGGAGAAGTAGGGCTTGAGCAACCAATTGTTTCAGTTCCTGCTGTCATTTTGGTAATTGAAGTGTCAAAATCCATGACACAGGGCTTTCTAAAACACAGGTTTTCAGCAACTGTGGGAGGAGGCAGGGCACTGAGGTTGGATTCTGGAGTTTACTTCATGGCAGGGCTTGTGTCAGGCTTGTGTAAGATTACCTCAGCCCACTGGTGAAAGCTGAGGCCTTTCTTCCCAGCAAGGTCTTGGGAAACATCATGCAATTCTCTTCTTTTTCCTGTAGAGGTGGTGGGACACACCTGCCTTGCTGACATGGGGTCTGGGTAGTTTGAGACCCTGGCTGAAAGCATCATTTCTCTGAGAAGCACCACCTCGGGCTCTCCTAGCCTCACGTGGACCATTGTGCTGCCTCCTAACCTGTCCCATTTCTGCCCCAAGTCATCCCCCACACAGCAGACTTTACCAAAGTATGAGTATATCATTTCCCTCTCCAAATCTCCACTGCTGCTTCTGCCCTCTGTTTTCTGGAAAGTGTAGCTCCCTGGCCTAGTATCCCCCCCTCTCCTATCTCCCACCTCCTTCTCTTCTACGTCCAGGCCTTTGCACATGGGCTCTTTCTCTGAAGCCCTTGCACATTTATCTGAGGATGCCTGCAGCCACCAGCCTTAACTCACCCCTCCAGGAGACCATCAGGTGAATGACGGCCCTCCCATCAAAGCCCCACAGAACCTTACCCCTCTCTGGCCTTTGATTTTCTATATCAGACTCATTTAAGAGGCTGTCTTGTCTGCCCTGCAGTCCTGGGAGTTCCTTAAATGACAGAGTGAAGCCTTATTTATTGCAGGGGCCCCTTATACAGAGCCTGACATACAATAAGTCTGTTTAAGAAGACAAGTGAATGACAAAGGAATTAATCTCCATGCCCAGTTCTGGAAGCATTCTGCACCGCCCAGGTCCCAGAGCATATTCTGAGCATCATTAAGCCTCTGGGCAGTGTCCTGCAGCTGGTGGTGCCCTTGTACTTCCTCACCCCTCCCAGAAAGGTATGTAGAAGTTCAGGCTTCACTGCCAAGGAGGGCAACTCCCTCTTACGGGAATTGGGGGACAGGCATCTGACAAGAGGCTTTCTGTTCTTCAATCAGCATAATGCTGGGGAAATCCCAAAGCTTTTGTTTCTCAAAAGGACTCATTAATCATAGAGGTAGTCAGCATTTCTCACCTGGAGTGGGAATCTTAACCTTGACCCTGATGCTCTCATTCTTTGTCTGAGGGAAGAAGATGACTCCCTTCTACTCCATTGAACCACTTTTTTGGAATAGGAGAAGCTAATCGGTTGGAAGGGCTAAGTCACCCTTCCATCAGGTCAGCTCTTTTAACAAAATCCCTCAGGCTCTGTGAGAGCGGTTTGCTGTAACACCTTACCCCCTGGGATCTAGAGCAGCCTGCTCCTCTCAGACCGAGCTAGCAGAGATAAGGCAAAAGTGGAACCTTTGGTATCTAAGAAGCTCTGTCCCCTATTGTTCTGAGCCCAGCTGCTCCACAATCTCCGGCCTTCAGGTTGCCAGACCATCGGCACACCCCTTATGTCCAAAGTGGTCCCCACCTCACCCTCTCCCCAAGACAGCTCCAACTTCACCCTCCAGCCCCCACGGGGCCCTAGGACCATCATATCTTCTCTTGCTCATTCAAAATGCTCCCGAGAGTTTATTCCATGCTGGCACCTGGGGGCAATCAGCCATTGCCCCTGCCTCTCGATAAGGGGTTACAGTTCCCTGGTGCAAGTGCAGAGGGAGACATATCGGAGAGTCCTGTGGGCCTGGAGGAACAAGCCCCCATGTGCTTGAGGAAGGTGGGTGGTCAGGAAAGGGGAGGGGGCAGTGACACAGGCTCTAGGCCCTCATGGCCATTAAAGGACTCACTAGAGACCTCAAGGTGAGGAGAGTATTCCTGGTGCAATCATGCAGAGCCTGGGGAAAGCCGGGATGTGATTTAGGGAAATGTTTTGAAGAACTGATTGGGTAGCTATGTGCATGGATGGAGTTAGATTTATTCTGTGCCCCCAGTGGTGTGGGAGGAAACCAGGGTTCATGCTCAGCAGGCACGAGGAGACAGATTTTGGCTGATGTAACAGAAGACTTTCTAAGTGTCGGCACCAAAGGAGGACGTTCCCTTTCCTGGAGGAGTTCGGGCAGGGTGGGGCCAGCTGCTTGGCAGGGAGAGAATCACTCAAATGTGAGGGTGGGACAGGTTGGGCTAAACCAACAATGTTCAAACTTTTTTCAGGACAAACTCCTTTATTCAGATGGAAGCTTCTAGTGTGCAATAGTTGAAGGCAGAACTGGTAAGACCGAATAAAGCTGGGGAGGGGCTCCAGAATCCCATCCCCTCACTGCCCTTATCTTGCAGTTGGAGATGCCATGAGGATATACAGAACCTTTGGTATTTTCTCCTGGTGATCGAGGCTTTGGGGACATTTTGCTGGTTTTAATCCTACTCCCTCTCCCTCCTTTCTTCACATTACCCCCCAAGAAGGGATCATGGACCATGTAGAGTATTTTAGGACATCTGTACAGTCAGTACTGGTTGAGAGCCTACTGTGTATCAGTCACTACTCCAGGTGCTGGGAATAAACTAGAAAATAAGACAGATGCCATGACTTGCCCTCGTGGAGTTCCCAGTGCAGTGGGGAAGCAAAGTCAAAGACATATTTCTGGCATGTTGCAATAGGTAATGGTGGATGGAGGGGATGGGGGGAGCCTACTCTATCCGAGGCATCTAGTCCGGGCCAGAACCCAGGCTGTGGTTTTTCCAGTAGTCATGTATGGATGTGAGAGTTGGATCATAAAGAAGACTGAGCACTGAAGAGTTGAGCTTTCGAATTGTGGTGCTGGAGAAGACTCTTGAGAGCCACCTGGATAGCTAGGAGATCAAACCAGTCCATCCTAAAAGAAATCAACCCTGAATATTCATTGGAAGGATTGATGCTGGAGCTCAAGCTCCAATATTTTGGCCACCTGATGTGAAGACCTGACTCATTGGAAAAGACCCTGACACTGGGAAAGATTGAGGGCAGGAGGAAAAAGGGGTCACAGAGGATGAGATGGTTGGATGTCATCACCGACTCAATGGGCATGAATTTGAACAAACTCCAGGAGATGGTGAAGAACAGAGAAGCCTGGCATGCTGTAGTCCATGGGGTTGCAAAGAGCCGGACATGACTTAGGGACTGAAAAAACCTCCCAGTTGCCAGGCCAGCTCTCATTCTCCTGCACCAAGCAGCACAGCGGGGACTTAAGGGTGGCTTAGAACGGCTGTCAGGAGATGTCTCCCCACTTATAGGGTGTCCTGGGCAGGGAAGGGACTGGGACCTTCTGAACTCTGCTCCCCAAGCTCACAGCATGGAGTGCTTCCTGGAAACACCCCCATACTCTCAAGCAGGAGCCCTGACATCCCTGTCGCCATAGCAAAGGCTCTTAAAACAGGATGTGCAAGGTCCATGGCAGGCAGGTTGCAGGGAGCTGGAATCTGAGCATGGTTCCTTGCTTCATGCTCAGCATTGGGGAAGGAGCTGCAAGATCCAGGCTTCAGAGAAGATGGATTCAAGGCTCTCTGCCATCTTCACCAACCACCACTGTCTGACCCTTCTCCATGTTGTGCCTCGCTTTCTTTACTTGTAACCCAGGGGATGGATGCTGTTCATCTTTGCCTGCCCCGAGCCCCATCCTAATCCTGTCAGAGTTCTCTCTCTGCTGAAAGCACAGGGCAGGAGGATGAGCCTGATTCGGGCTCTGCTGTTTGGAAGGCTCACCCCAGGCCAGTGATGACCCGGAAGAGGTTGAGCTCAGGGCAAGCAGCGAGGGCAGGGGGTCACTTGGGTGTCTCTGAGGTGAGCGCCTGGGTCTGGAGGCTGCTAAGGCAGGGAACCTGGGAGCCAGGCCAGGCTGCAGATTCACAGGGCAGCCAGGGCTTCTGCTGCCCTGAGCTCTTAGCTACCGACAAGGCCCGGAGGAACTCCCGCCCCCTGCAGGAGCTCAGCTTGCCCTGGAGTCTTAGGATCAGAACCTGCAGGCCCGAGAGGCTCCCCGGACCCAGTGTCCCTCCTCATGGCAGTGGTTGGGCCTCATGGCTGCAGATCCAGGGATGGCTCTGGTTTCTTCTAGCGGACAGGCTGGGCCCTTGTCATGCTCCCATCCTCCTGGGGCCAGGGTTCTGCTCCCCACCTGTGTGCACACCTTCCCTTGTGTCCATGGGAAGGACTCTGGGTCTGCTAGAGACGCCCAATGCCCCCATGGATTCAGAACTCCATCTGTGGGTAACATCCCATCTGTCCTTGACTCCAGCGTTCCTTCTCAGACATGCTCTGTCTGCGTGCACATCTGGAGGACTTTCAGAGGCCTAAAGGTCTGGTTCCCAGGTGGCTCAGTGGTAAAGAATCCACCTGCCAATGCAGAAGATGTGGGTTCGACCCCCGGGTCGGGAAGATCCCCTGGAGAAGGAAATGGCAACTTGCTCTAGTATTCTTGCCTGGAAAAATCTCATGGACAGAGGAGTCTGGCAGGCTACAGTCCACGGGGTCACAAACGGTCAGACATGACAGCACACAACACTCACACACTCAAGGTTCTAGTAGGAGAGAGGGCTGTGTGCACAGCATTGGGTAAAAGGGGCAGGGCTGGGTTGGGACGTGGCTGGAAGGTTGAGGGGAAGGTATAACACCTGTTTCCTTCTGTGGTGACAATGGCCAACTTGAGCATCTGCACTGGGAGATCCTGAGCTGGGGTGAGGTAAGGGGCACCTGAGCAGGGGGGTCTGGGCTCATGGGGGAGGAGATGGTCCAGGAGATGAGCCCAAGGGACTCAGAAGAGACTCACCGTTTCTCTGCTTCTCTTTTTTGTTATTACTGAATGAAGAAGTTGAGGCCCAATTAAGGCCCAGGACTGTCTGATGCCCAGACTTCTGGGAAGGTCAGGTTGGGAGAGGGGAGGGGGAAGAAGCACGCAGAGCACTGACTGGGAGGAAGACTTTATTTCACCCCCATCACCCTGCCCCACAGCAAAGGCAGCCCTGAGGCTCTAGGTGGGCAGCGGCTGGCCTCCTGATTAGTGGCTGTGGCCGTGACCACCGTGGCTGTGGCCATGGCCGTGACCTCCGTGGCTGTGGCCGTGGCCACCCTGGCTGGGGCATGGGCCCGAGCCACCCTGCCCGAAGCCTGGCCCGTGCCTGTGGCCATCTCCTGGGGGTGCGGTCTTGTGCATCTCCTCGTGGGAGGCTACCGTCAGCTTGGCCACCAGCATAATGAACTCCTCAAAGCTCAGCTGCTTGTCCTGGTTTGTGTCCAGGTCCTCCATGATTTCGTTGATGACTTTTTCATCCTTCTTCTGCTTCTGCAGGTGGGAGACACGACATGGGGCGTCAGGGCTGGGTGTGGCCAGGGCTGGGGATGGGGAGGAGCACTGCAAGTGACCCGATGGCAGAGGCACCGGGACAGTGGGCTTCTGGGCCTCAGTTGCAGCATCTATTAGCCACGTTCTAGTTCCTTCTGCACACAACCCAGGCACCACGATTCACTCCCTTATACAGGAGAGGATCCGAGGTCAAGTGACTCGCCCAAGGTCACGCAGTAAGTGCAGCGGTGTCTCCTCACTGGGTTCTTACAGCAATTATAGAGAGACTTGGAATCTTCCCTGAGGAACACCTGAGCAAATGGTCTTGCAGAGGGTAACTAGCTCGTGCAGATTGCCAAGGCTTGGGAGTGGAAGGGAGGACACCCACGTTATGATCTGACCCAGAGCCTGGACTTGTCCCGTTCTCACCGCTTCTGTCAGCATCACACCCTCCTCTCCCCTCCCTCTCCAGGCTAGTGACCCTCATTTCAGCCTGTAGGGTGGGGAAGCATCTAAGGGAAATGAGATGGTGTGATAAGTGTGCAAGGAAGGGCATGAGGGGAGGAGCCAGGCCCCCCTGGGTTCCAGCTCTACCCCCCACTGGCTGGGCAATTTTGCTGTCTCCTCTTGCAGTGCTTCACCAGGATCTCCTCTTCTGTACGTCTGCCATTGTCGTGGCAGAGCTCTCACTCCTGAGCAGACCCTGGGCAGGGGCCTGGCTTTCCCTCCTGGCCTATCTGCTCTGCATGTAGGGGGTGGTGGATGGCGTGGAGTAGGGGTCACACAGACGACAACCTTGCCCACACAACCTCTTGGCTGTATCGTCTCTTGTCTCCCCTGACCCAGAGTCTGGCTTGCTGAATTCTGCCCCTGCGGGGAGCTCTCAGTGTCCCCCGGCTCTGTCCACTACAATTCTCTACCTTACCAAGGTGGGGAGGGGCCCCAGGCAGGGCTGTCCACCTATTCTGGGCTATCCTGCTCCAGGAATGGAACTGAGACTGGGACTTACATGTCCCACCCTTCTGAGCACAGCACCTGTGTCCCCCAAGTCACCAAATTTGTAAAGAAAACAAAAAGATCCAGTGGAATGAATCTTCCTTTTCTTAGAGCTGCCAGATCATTTTCAGATTAGGGAAATTAACTAACATGTTATGGAGTGCTTTGTCCACTCTTGCTGGCCTGGGTCCCTTCCCAAATGCTGTTGATTTGTTTCCTCCCAGAGAGCCTATGGATTAGAAAAGTCCTCTTGGGTCTTCTAAGTTCATCTGATGCTTGCAGTCTCATTAGCTTCCTTCCAAGGGTCGTTGTCACTTGCTTCCCCTAGCCCCTTCCCAACACTCAGGTTTCAGCTCAAAGGTCACACCCTTGGAGGGACCCTTCACGTACTTAACTAGTTACCTCTCTCCTGCCCAGTCCACACTGCCCACAGCGCTCTATTGGCAGTGGATCTATCTGTCAACACGTGATTGGTCAACACGTTTGCCACGTGTCTCTCCCCTTGAGACAGTGGGTCCCTGTTGGCCACTATGTGCCCTGCCTGGGACGGAACCTAGCACGCTGCACAAGCTGTCTGTTGGTGCCACCTACTGTGGACCACCTCTAGTGACAGGGTCCAAATCCTGCTCCAAACACGGAGCCCACTGCCTTTGGAGGCTGGGTTGAGGGGCAGGAACATCTTCCTTGATGGTTGCAGATTGTATCCCCATTCTCCATCCTTAGCCCAGACTGACTCAGGTCTGCCAGGAATCCAGCCTTACCTTGATAAAGTTTGGCAGCTCTTTTTGCACCAGCTGTTTGAATTCTTTCTGCATCAGGGTGTCCGGGTGCCCTAGTCGTACGGAGTACTGGTGGAAGATGTTGATGATGGCTTCTATGCTGCATTCCATTTGAGACATTTGGTCCGCCATCTTCCTGCCTTCTGTTTGAGCAATGGAGTAGGGTGCTTAGAAGACTGTCAAGCTTCCTTGACCCTCCTACTGTCTGCACACAGGAATGAAGAGGAAAATACAGAATGAAAAGAAATTGGGGACTGCAACTGAACTGGGAGATGACCCAGTTCCAGACATGAGAGGAATGGCTTATAGAATGTCTAGGGAATGCCCCAAAAGAAAGCCTTTGAGGATAACAGAGCATGACCTAAGAAAAAGGGAAGCAAGATTTAAAGTGAGCAGTCAATCAAGGAGGGCTTCCAGGTTTGAAAGGAAGATGGGTAAGGGGGGTGAAGAGTCAGTGGGCAGGCTCCGGCCCCGGGAGAGCTGGTAGCTCACTTACCCAAGCCAAGGAGCCACGCAGAAGGGTTTGAAAGCAAGATGCGGGCCCAGTTTTTATACACCACTGATCCAGACAGCCCTCTAGCGTGAAGATTGCTTCATAGGTGAGCCTATGTGGTAACCCCAGGCTGGGCTGTTTCACTGCCAGGAAGGGGGCTGGGCCAGGACAGGAAGTGTTCACAGAGCTCTTTTTGACTTTTTGTGAAATTCCCAGCCCTGGCCTGGAGCTGGTTTGGGAGGAAGCTGGTTGCTTAGTCCACTTCCCCTCCACCCCACACCCCTGTCCCCCCTGAGTGAGGTGGGAAGCACTCTGCCTCTCTTCTGGGACCCCTCTCTCAACAACCACCAAGGTTGTGCTTCCCGTCTGTGATAGACAGGGGCTGCTGGTGGGCTGAGGACCCCCGAGGTGGCCAACCCACTCTGGCTCCCCATGTGGCTGAGCCTTCCTGCGCCTGTCTGACTCTGGCTCTTAAGGGGGCGAGGGGTCTGCCTCCATTGTTCAAGCTGATGGAGGAAGTGCAGACAAGAGCCTGCAGCCATCCAGTGCGGTTCCCTCCTCAGTTAGGAAATCTCTGTTTTAGACTATGGGGGCAAGGTCGCCAGGGTGCCTCTTGTGTGTGCGTCCACAGCGCCCCCTGCTGCCTCTGTCAGGGCATGTTTCGCTCTGGACCAAGGATCTGAGACCCAAGCTTACAGGAACTAGAGACCCGGAGCCAAGTGGCGAAGCCGTGTGGGCTAAGAACCCAGAGCACTGCCAGAAGTGTGACTTGTGGCAGCAGACATGGGACCTCTGGGTTGCAAAGGACTAGAGCTTGGTGGGGACAGTGGCGAACCAGAGCATTCCTCACTTGAGGGGGCCGCTGTTACTCATCCTCAGGGAAAGGCAGCCACGTGAGAGAGTGGATCTTTTGTTAATGGACCTCCCAAAGGTTCAGGAAATCTGATTTTTTCTGTGAAAACTCTTGCTTATAAGATTCATCAACTACTTTTAAAGGAAAATAAAAACGTTAACTAGGAAACATGGTATGTGCTGAACAAAGCATGGTTGCAGGCCAACGCCTGAAGTTCTTGTCTTTCAGGTCTCTCTCCTCCATCCTGCTGAGGTTCCCCGAACCAGGGATGTGGCCTGAATCACCTCTGCGGTTCCAGGATGGAGCAAGAGCCTGCTCGATAGGTGTAGAATGAACAGTTGTTGAATTAATAATTGCAGGAATGCACAAATAAATGGGCAAATGAATGAGTGTGAAATACACACAGGTCTGTTTGTTGCCCTATGACTTTCTGCAGAGATGTTGGCTGGGACCATGCAGTGTGGGTTAGGATGGAAGTGACTGGGTGGGAGGAGGAGAGTAGGGTCAGTGGTTGGTGGAGTGAGCAGCTGGACAGGGCTTCGAAACAGGAGGGAGTCCACACTTGGGGGTCCTGCTTTGGCAGTGAGTTCCCTCATGACAGAAGGTGGTGGCAGGGGACTTCCCTGGTGGTCCAGTGGCTAAGACTCCATGCTCCCAAGGCAGGGGGCCTGGGTTTGATCCCTAGTCAGGGAACTAGATCCCACATGCCACAGCTAAGAGTTCACATGCCACAGCTAAAAGACACTACACGCCCTAATGAAGATTGAAGATCTTATAACTAAGAGCCTGTACAGCCAAAAAAAAACACAAGGCCTCGGTTGGCAGACCTCATGGTCCCAGGCTAACCCAAGCCTGGGTGAGGCCGAAGCTGAGTTGTAGAGGCTGTGACCTGGGCAGGCTATTTCTGGCTTGGTCAATAAGTGCCCAGATGCCACCCAGCCTCCTCATTGCCAACCAAGGCCAGAGGTTGGAAGGAAAGGGTGGTGGGAAGTGGGGTCTTCTAGAGGAACATTCAGAGCCTCCTGCGTGGGCATGAATTGGGACAGTTTTCCTGGTTCTGGACGGTGGGTATGGCTTCCTCAGCTGTGTTAAAATCACATAAGCCAACAAGGGAGCAGGCAGACGCTCAGCAGCTCTAGACCTATCAGTGAGCTTGGTCCCCTGAGGCCACGACCAGGAGGGGTCAGTATCCTTCCCCCTCTGCAGGGTTCCCAAGCCTTAGTCCTTTTCCCTGACTCCCTCTTGCTGTCTTCACTTATGTGATTTCTGGGAAATTTTCTTTCCCCATTTTCTGTTCCTTGGCTCCCGTTTTTCCGGTCCTTCTCCTCTCCTATTTCTTGTGGAACCTGGTTTTTGTTCTCAGTGTGTCCCTGAAGTTCCAGATCCTTCCAGAAATTGCTGATGAATATCTCTGTGTGTCCCTGTTGACCTCCTCTGCCTCGCGGGAATCCCTCTGAAACAGGAAATAAAGGGCTGTCACATTATCACCACGTTGGCATCCTAATGGCTGGCCTTGGGGTCCCTCTCCCTCACTAGCTTATTAACTCCTTTTACTCATCCCTGGGTGATTAACTGTCATCTGAGAGGCGCCTGATAAACGTTTGCAGAGTAATACGTGACTGACATGGCTTTGATAGAAACTACGCTGAGAAGATGATCATTTCCTGTAATTAAGAAATTGTGCAGCTCGGGAAAATGCAGAAAAGGAAAATAAGGAAGTGGGGAGGGGTGAAGGAGATATGGAGATAAGGGAGAGTCCGCGGGTGAAAGGCAAGCTGGGATGATCAGAGTTCGTGCTGCCCCCTTGTGGCCTACCTGTGTCAGGACAGCCTGCTGGGTTCCTTGGGCCCCGATTCTTTTTATTTTTTTTTCATTTATTTTTATTAGTTGGAAGCTAATTACTTTACAACATTGCAGTGGTTTTTGTCATACATTGAAATGAATTAGCCATGGATTTACATGTATTCCCCATCCCGGTCCCCCCTCCCACCTCCCTCTCCACCCAATCCCTCTGGGTCTTCCCAGTGCACCAGGCCTGAACACTTGTCTCATGCATCCAACCTGGGCTGGTGATCTGCCTGATTCTTAACCTTTCGGTTTTCAAGGCCCTTTCACACTTGACAGATTATTGAGTGTCTAAAAGAGTTTTTGTTTATATGGGTTGCATCTACTATTATATACAATATTATACAATTTAAAATACTTATTAATTCACTTAAAATAGTATCAGTAAACCCCTTATCTATTAACATATTTTTAAAGTAAGAAATAATTATATTTTCAAAAAAAGGCTAGTGAGAACAATGATATCATTTGTTACATTTTTGCACACCTCTTTAATGTGTGGCTTATATGAAGACAAATGGACTTTCCTACGTCTGTAATCAGTTTGCTGTATGTGTTGTTTTCTTTTTCTTTTCTTATTTAAAATCTATTTTTAATTGAAGGATAGTTGCTTTACAATATTGTATTGGCTTCTGCCATATATCAACACGAATTAGCCATAAGTATACATATGTCCCCTCTGTCTGGAAGCTCGCTTGCACCTCCCTCCCCATCCCAGGCCTCTAGGTTGTTACAGAGCCCTGGTTTGAGTTCTCTGAGTCACACGGCAAATTCCCATTGGCTCTCTATTTCACATACGGTAGTGTATATGCTTCCATGTTACTCTCTCCATTTGTACCACCCTCTCCTTCCTCCCCACCCCACCCCCACCCCACGTCCATTGTTCTCTACCTCTGCGTCTCCACTGCTGCCTGCAATTAGGCTCATCAGTACCGTCTTTCTAGATTCCATATGTATGTGTTAATATATGATATTTGTTTTTTGTTTGAAGATATGAAGACAATCAAACCTCACACTGATAAGCAGTTGAAAAGAGGAGAATATATTAATAGTTTTTAAAAGTTGTTGTTGAAATGGCAAACCACTCCAGTATTCTTACCTGGAAAATCCCATGGACAGAGGAGCCTGGCAGGCTATAGTTCCTAGGGTCTCAAAGAGTCAGATATGACGGAGCCTGCTGCTAAGTCATGTCAGTCGTGTCCGACTCTGTGCAACCCCATAGGCGGCAGCCCACCAGGCTCCCATCCCTGGGATTCTCCAGGCAAGAATACTGGAGTGGGTTGCCATTTCCTTCTCCAGACTGAGCCTACACTCATATAAGTACAATAAAATTTGTTGTGAATATCCTTCTTTGATAATTCACCAAAACTCAACAAGCAGACGTTTTGAAAGGGTTATCCTAGAATCTCAGACCATATTAATGAATTCTTTGTTACATTAGAATTCATTGGTCTATCACAAAATATAAATGGTTTCCTATGATTCTGTAACAATATACTGGTCGTTTGGAAAAGATTGATTCACTGGGTTATCCACATCTTCCAAATGCTGACACATTTCATTATCTAATAAATATACATATGTAAAAATCACACTTATTGATATCACCACTGATCTCATCAAGAAAATCTTTACATTTTGAGAGACTGTCAAACTCATGGTGGCAGAGCCAAATTTTTCAAAGTTTAATTTTTGCTTGAAAGTTCCAGTTTTATTACACTAAACATACATCTGAGTCTCTTTTTCTGTTTTGCATATAGGGTTATCGTTACCATCTTTCTAAAGTCCATATATATGTGTTAGTATATTGTAATGGTCTTTATCTTTCTGGCTTACTTCACTCTGTATAATGGGCTCCAGTTTCACCCATCTCATTAGAACTGATTCAAATGAATTCTTTTTAATGGCTGAGTAGTATTCCATGGTGTATATGTACCACAGCTTCCTCATCCATTCGTCTGCTGATGGGCATCTGGGTTGCTTCCATGTCCTGGCTATTATAAACAGTGCTGCGATGAACATTGGGGTGCACGTGTCTCTTTCAGATCTGGTTTCCTTGGTGTGTATGCCCAGAAGTGGGATTGCTGGGTCATATGGCAGTTCTATTTCCAGCTTTTTAAGAAATCTCCACACTGTTTTCCATAACACCTCCTGTTGGTTTTCCTTGAAGTAAAAGTTTAACTCTGTTCATTTTCAAGATAAATGTCTGCCTTATATACTGTAGCATGAGTATCCACAATTGAGCTGTTATTTGTTCCTTCAAGTAAAAAATGGTGTTTCTATGAAAAAATAGCTCACTTTACCCTTCAATCATGCAAGTGCTTTTCCTTGAGACAATCATGGTTGAGAGCTAATAAAATGAATAGCTTTCATTGCTTTATCAAGAACATTTCTCAAGTGAAAAACATTTTCGTTTTGAAAGAATACAGCATGAGGAATACAGTGACTGCTAGTGCAGTTTGCTGCCGCCTGCCTGGTTCCCGGTAAGATACTAATAGTCCGACCTACTATTGTTCTAAGGTCACTGGTGTAAATATCAGCACAGTGAGGAAGGGGAGGATCTGGGGATACTTGGTTGGTGGGAGGTTTCTTGTGGTGGGTGGTTCAGGGTATATTATTATGGACTGCAATGTTAAATCATGACTGGAAATAGTCATGACCTCATGGAGCCCCTGCAGGGTCTTAGGAACCCCCAGGATCCTTGGAACATTCTTCGAGAACCACTGTCTCAGTCAATATGTTACTTGAAGCAGCTTGTGTGTCTGTCTGCTTTTCTTTTTCCTTCCTTCTTTTCCACAGAAGGTCTCTTGGAAGAAGCCAGGCTGGATGTGGGGCCTCTTGGCCCAGGTGAAGAGTGAGACAGGGACCCTCAGCAAGGTAGCTGCTCTGGCCAAGGAGGGGTGAGAGATGGGGAGGTGACCAGCGTGGGGCTATTCAACTTAGCAGGCCAGTTAGGACTTTGGTCCTAAGCGCACAGAACTAGAGAGAACTGCCTGCTCTGCTGTCTTCCCCCTCCTGACACCCTCTGTCCAGAACAGGTGTTTTTCCCTCAGGGAGCCCCTCAGCCTGTTAGTCTCCAAGAATTTGCTGGTCTCAGGATGGACCTGGGCTCACCTGCTTCCCCTCCTCTCTCCGGCAGCCACCACTCACTCAGTCTCTGCTCAGGGTTCCCACCTCCCATAGCCGTCTGCAGAGGGGAGCCATTCTCCTCTCCCTAACCCGATGCTCTGGGGGCCACGGGCCTCCTCTCTGAAAGCTTTAGTGTTGGTCAGCCTGGGAGGTGGAGGCCTGGGAGACGGTGTCACGTGACGCTTCCTCCACGAAGGCTCAAGGGCTCCCAAGACCAGAGCCTCGGACTGTGGAGGAGACGTGGAGCATGTGAGGTGATAACTGTGGCTTTGAGCTGAGAGTGGCTGAGGGGCTGGAGTATCCTGGCTTGTGGGAGGCTTCTTGGGTGGGTGGCAGTCTGATGCAGAGGTGGGGGTGGTGGGTGAATGGTCCCCTTGGCCGCAGAGTGGGAATCAGTTCTAGTGATAAGGACATATGTGCATCACCTCCTGGGACATACTTTTCTACTTTATCTGCCTGCTGCTGGTGGGGCTGGTGGAAAGGGGTGGGAGGTGGGGGTTGGGGAGCAACCTCCATCCAGAACCTTCAGACTCCTGGAGCAGATCTGTCCCCACAGGTAGAAAGTTCCCAGAGGTCAGGACGTGACCCCCAGGTCCCACAGGCACCCCTGGGTTTGCCAGGCTTCCTGGGAGCCTTGGGCAGCCGCACCCTTTCCCAGGGAGGAGGTATCTGGGATTATTCACAGGGCGGGTCCCTGCTGTCAACACCTGTCTGGTCTTGATTTTTCTCGGTGCTGTGGACTATAGAGGGAGCCGCTCAGAGCCTGGCCCTCCTCCTTGCCCCCTTTTGTTAGGGCTCCTGGCCTTTCTCTTCTCTCTGAAAAGCCAGGGCCCAGTCTCAGTTCCCGGGGAGAGAGTGCCCTCTAGTGCCTGGGAGGGTGAAGACTGAGGAGGAGGGCAGGGCCAGAGGCCAAGCCTGAAAGGAGGCCCTGCCAGCCAATGAGGGGTGAGCCGGCTGCAGCTTGACCTGTGGAGCTGGGAAACAAGGGACCCACAGGTATTTCTGAGTGTGTGTGTGTGTGTGTGTGTGTGTGTGTGTGTGTGTGTAGCTGTGTTTCTTCTTGAGAAGCCCTCTCTTATCAGAAGGACAGGACTCCACCAGATGAAGTGTAAAGATCAGGAGTTTTGCTCTGCTCTGTTAATAGGCCCCTCCCCCTCCTCAGCTCTTATATCCCCTCCTCTTCCCAATCGCAGTCTATTCCCAGCTGGGAAGAAATTCTCTGCATTAGACCCATCGAAGTGAGTTTGCATTTTTCCATTCTGCTACCCCTAGTCCCTGGTAGCTCAACTGGTAAAGAATCCGCTTGCAATGCAGGAGACCCTGGTTAGATTCCTGGGTTGGGAAGATCCCCTGGAGAAGGGAACGGCTAGTCACTCCAGAATTCTGGCCTGGAGAATCCCGTGGACAGAGGAGCCTGGCTGGCTACAGTCCATGGGGTCGTAAAGAGTAGGACACGACTAAGCAAACTTCACGTTCACTTTCACCCCTGGACCTTACAGCCCTCTTCTATAAGAGTGGGGGTTAGCAAGTCTAGATTGCAGGCTTGGTGTGAGGATTAAATAAAGCATGTGTGAGTGTCTACTCAGGCCTCACACATGGTAGGCACTCAATGAGATCTGGTTGCCCAGGTAAACAGGATGGGGGTGTTTCCTCATTCAGTGAGCACCTGACATGTGCTGGGGACCCAGAGAAGCCTATCCAGGTGCTAGCCTTCAGGAGGGCAGATGGGGCCATGCAGTAGGGTGGGTGCCCCGTTTGAGGGGTGAGCACAGTTGGGGTAACCATCACTGTCTTTCATAGAGCCGAGGTCTCTCCTGTGTCCTGGAATCACATGAAGATGATGTGGTGGCTTCTTGTCTTCTCCGCTCTGGGTCTCGGGGCCTGGGGTGAGTTTTCTTCATTGGCTTAGAGAGTAACTAAGAAAGATCATCCTACAGTCTCATAATAGGAAGTCTTTAAATGCCTGCTCTCTGTTAGGAGGATGGTAGGAAGTCAGAGCAGGAGGACAGCTTTGTATTTAGAGCACAGAACTTGGAGTCCATAGACCTGGATGCAAATCCTAGCCCTGCCTCCAGCAATGATTTTAAATAAGTTAGTCACCTCTTGAAACCTGAATTTTCCCACCTGAAGACTGACACAGGTTATGATCTATATTTATTGTGAGAATAGAATGGGGAAATGCACTGCTGGAAGGACTTAGCACTTGAGCAATGGGGCAATGATTCTATTTGCAATATTATGTAAGCCTATGACTGGGGTTTATGGTTGTCAGTGAGAGAAAGTTCCTTCGGGGTGGGAATCTGTTGAAATCCCCAAAGTCCCTCCCACAGGAGCATGGACATAGCAAATGCCCCCAGAATTAATCCCAGAGGAACTGACTTGATTTGTGCAGAGAATTCCAGTCCCTTCTGGGCACAATTTGTCCCATTGCTTCCATTAGGCAAAATGCATATAAGGAGAGACTTTGTGGTTTTGAAGTGCCTGGATGCATTTCCAGGTGGTTTTTGTTGTTTTTGTTGATTTTGCCAATTGTGTGTGGAGATGTGGCTCATGAGAAAAGGACAATATTTCTGACCCCCTGCCCTTGTCTGTTTAAAACTTCCTGGGAGGTTACCTGGAGCTGGTGTTGGAGAAAACCAGGCCTCGCGATACTGCTGGAGGTGGTCCTCTGGCCCCGCAGGGGCTTCCTGAAAGGACTCAGAGATCTGAGGAGGCAGAGGGTTGTGGAGAGGAGCCTGAGCCGCTGCCAGAGAGGACTGGTACTGGGGCTCTCTGAGGGCTGATGTGAAATGGAATGTTCCCTTACAGGTGGTTCCTCCTGGGATAAAACACAAGGTAAACACCTATCCGAGGGGCTTCAGGACCTGCTTGGCAACATCTCCCAGCTCATTGAAAAAGACAAACGGGGTCTCAGTGGTGAGGAGGTTTGAGGACCAGCTGGGTTTCTCTTGGGACCAGGCACTTAATGGTGGGATGGGGTGGTTGGGGCTAAGACACAGGAATACCTCCCTGGGTTGTCTTAGGCCTTGGCAGGGAGGGAAGGGGGGAAGGGGAAGTGGGGGTGCTGCTGGGAGGGGCCAGAACCCCAGGAAAGGGAGGTGCAGTCTGTGCGTTAAGGCCCCCCTAGCCTGAGGTTGGAGACTCGCACTTTGCCCTCAGGAGTCCCCGGACTGAAGGGGAGTCACGGGCCCTGCCTGGAGGGCCCCCCAGGTTGAGGAGGAGATGCCCCGCTCCAGGAGTGCTGGGAGCAGGGCGAAGGAAGCAGAGTCCCGGAGGAAACTGTCAGTGAGCTTGGAGAACTTGGAGGGCAGCAGCCCTGGGGTGAAACTGTGAGGGGCCCCTGGGGGCTTTCCTTGGGGCAAATGGTGACACAAAGGCTTCCTGGATCAGAGCAGGGAGGGACCCTCAATCAGAGAAGGTCATCCAGGTATGAGGGCCAAGCACCTAGGCTGCTCTGGGTGGGCGCAGTCCCTGCATTGGAGTGAGTAGTGAAACGGAAACATGGAGGCAAGAAGAGGAGGCTGTGCCCGCCTGCCCACAGAAGGCCTCCTCCTGCAGCCCTTCTGCAGCCACCACAGGGCAGAACTGGCCTCGGCTGGTGCGGGTGGCCCAGGGGCCCAAGGTGGCAGTAGTGGAGCAGGGTGTGCCAGTGACACCCGCGTGGCTCCCCTGCAGGTGTCTCCACCATGGTCTCTCGCAAGCAGTGGGGGGCAGACGCCGTTGCCTGCAGTGCCCAGCTGGCCCTGCCGGCGGGCTTCCTTGTCACGCACCACGTCCCTGGGCTGGAATGTCACAACCAGACCTCGTGCAGTCAGAGGCTGCGGGAGCTGCAGGGCCATCACGTGCGCAACGGCTGGTGTGACATAGCCTACAAGTAAGAGGCTGGGCTGGGGGCATGTGACCCAGCGCTCCTAAGGGTGCCTCCCTCGCCCCTTCTCTTCTCTAACTGTTTCCCTCATTTTCTGGGTTGTGGTTGTACCTGGTTAATAATGAATGCAATGAAAAAATATCCTATAAAATTCCAAAGCCTTTGAAATTTTCTGTGAGGTTCTTGACTTTGAGCTCTCTTGAAAGGAAGCAAGGAAGTTTAAGTGATGACTCTACTTTCCGTTCGCCTCCTAATGGTTCACACAGCACATCCCAGGTTAGGAATGGCTTCCCCGTCTGTGGGTGCATGGGTGCGTTTGCCCCCTGACAAAGTGTGAGGTTGGCTGGGCGGGTGTCACCATCTCCATGTTACAGGCGGGGGCACCGAGGAAGGGATCGAGGTCACACTGCTGCTAAGTTGTGGCCGAAGCCCCTTTGCCCTCTGATCCTTCCACTACAGTGTGCATTGGGACTTTCACCTCAGTGAGGGAGGCATCCTCTTCTTCCCCTGCTGGTCACTCTAGCAGGCCCTCCTAGTGCCCAGGACCCAGTTCCTCAGCCCACCTCTGACTTCAGTTCATTGTGGATGATTCCCGTGTGTGGGAATGGCTTCCCACCTCAAGAGCACCTGCATCTCTCTGCTTTTCTGCTTCAGGCTTTCGTCCAAGTCCCTGACGGTGAACCCCCAGGGAGGGCAGGCTTTGTGGCTAACTTCTTAGTCCCCAGCCATCTGAAGGGACACTTTTAAGTACTTCTCTCCTTGGAAAGTCACATGTCAAGGAGCGGGGTGCTGAGCCCCAGGTGTCCATGGGGAAGCCAACCCAATCCTTCACACTTTGTCGAGTTTCTTCCTGTCTCACTCCCCTGGCCCCTTCAGTCTGGCTTCTGGGGTCTCTTCCCAAATAAACTGACTGCGTCCACATCCTTGTTTGCGGTGCTCCCTCCTGGGAAGTCTAGGTAAGAGGTTACCCTGGCAGAGAGAAATCACACAAACAGCCTGTGTGGAGATCACAGACACACAGCATTTTGGAAGGAGGAGGAGAGCCATGTTTGAGGAAATGTAGAGGCTGAGAAGGATCTTATACTGTTTGGTTGGGTCTGGGGAAGCCTCTGGGTGGCAGCTCCCGGACCCCATCCTTTTCAAGTGTGCAGGATGATTTATACAAAACCCAGCATCTGAACTGGGGATAGGGTGAGGAACACGGGAGTGGTCCTTCTAAGGATGAGTGTAAGTCACCTTGTCTATCCATTGTCTCGGATGAATCCACGCAAATTCCCTCTAGTGAACTTGGTTTGGCCCTTCTCCCTTAGGAGGCTAGGCTGGGGCTCCTCTTGCAGGGGTGTGCCTGGGGCCAGCCACCAAGCCTGGATTTCCCTCTCCACAGCTTCCTGGTTGGGGACGATGGCGGGGTGTATGAAGGTGTTGGCTGGAATGTCCAAGGTGTGCACACCCAGGGCTACAACAATATCTCCCTGGGCCTCGCCTTCTTTGGCACCAGCAAAGGTAATGGTCACCCCAGCTGTTCTTCTCCATGGAGTTAGCTAGTTCTTTTTCTCACACTGTCTCTCCACCCTCCTCACACTGGTGATGACACACCCTCTCCTGCAATTCTCCTCTCCCCTGACTTCCGTGAACGGTCTTCCTCCTCCTGCTCTGGCCTCCTCCCAGCCTCCTCGCCCCCTGGCCTCTCCATCCTTCCTCCAGGGAGGAAGGCTCAGGGAAGGCTCTCCATCCTTCCTCCTGCACCCTGGTTCTGCTCCCTCTCTGGTCTTAGGAGGATCTGGGCTCCAAATCTCACTCTTGCATCAAAGACTAGAACACCTTCTCTCTAGCTCAGATGCTTCTGTAGTATCAGGCCTTGATTCTGACCAGCCACTTCCTCCTTCCATCTCTCTCTCTGTCTCTCTGAGACTTTCTGTGCAATTTTTAAAAGCCATGTTGGGGCTCCAAACCCCAAGTCTCCTCCATGGTCCTCTAGTCTTATTGCCACCCTGCCCACCTGCATCCCAACATACATCTATTGAGTTTCTGAATGTTTACAGTTAATAAGTGGGCTTCCCTGGTGACTCAGTGATAAAGAACTCATGTGCAATGCAGGAGATGAGGGTTCGATTCCTGAGTTGGGAATATCCCCTGGAGAAGGGAATGGCAGCCCATTCCAGTACTCTTGCCTGGGAAACCCCATGGACAGAGGAGCCTGGCAGGCTACAGTCCATGGAGTCTCAAAAGAGTCGGACATGATTTTGCGACTAAATAACAACAACAGTTAGCAAACATCTAGTTTCTCATGGCCCCCTCCCAATATCTTTTGAGATGGCCCAGATAAGTTTCATGACTACTATTATAGTAGGTACAGCCTAAGTTTCAGAGAGGTAAGTGACCCAGGTGACATAGTCGTAAGGAGAGGAATCAGAACACAAGCTCATCCCTTCCATTTCCGCTCCAGGGCAGCTTCCGGTTTGCCAGAGGAGTCTTGATGTTCAACTTGGTTGATTTCCGTGACCACTCTTTGCCCCTGGGTGTTACCTTGTGAGCTGTGGGATCTTAAGCTCAGTACTTCTTGGCAACCTCAAGTTCCTCTTTATGAACAGTGGGGTTCATCATAGCGTCTGCCTCACAGGCTTGATGTGGGGATTACAGCGGTCACTGCAGGCAGAGGGGCTGGCACATGCCTGAAGGGCCCTAGTGATGGGAAACCCTCACGCCGCCAGGGGGCGTTAGTGAGCACGGGGCTGCCATCCAGCTCTTCCCCAGGGAGACAGATAAACGGAGTCTCGGTGGATCTTTGGGAAAGGTCTTTCCAGTCACCAAAGCTCTGTCCAGGCGGACCCTTGAGTTCCAAGCTGTCCGACGCTCAGGATGAGCCTGTGCCCCGTCCTCCCCCTTCAAACAGCTATGCGGGGGCTGGCAGGACATCTCGTCCTCCCCCACAGAACTCTGCTACTCAGGCCAGATTGAGGCTTCCTAAGGATCACTGTCTTTCAGGCCACAGCCCTAGCCCTGCCGCCCTGTCAGCCATGGAAGGTTTGATCTCCTTTGCTGTCCGCAAGGGCCACCTGTCACCCGTGTACATTCAGCCACTCCTTGTGAAAGGAGAGAGCTGCCTGTCCCCTCAGCAGAATGCAAGTGTCAAGGAAGGTAAGACTTTCAATCTTTTTTTTATTTTACTTTATTTTTTTCATTTATTTTTATTAGTTGGAGGCTAACTGCTTTACAATATTGTAGTGGTTTTTGCCATACATTGACATGGATCAGCCATGGATTTACATGTGTTCCCCATCCTGATCCCCCCTTCCACCTCCCTCCCCATCCCAGCTGGATGCATGAGACAAGTGCTCAGGGCTGGTGCACTGGGAAGACCAAGAAGACTTTCAATCTTAAAAAAAAAAAATATATTTTTTTTTTTTTGCAGTGCTGCATGATATGTATGGATTTACATGTGTTCCCCATCCTGATCCCCCCTTCCACCTCCCTCCCCATCCCAGCTGGATGCATGAGACAAGTGCTCAGGGCTGGTGCACTGGGAAGACCCAGAAGACTTTCAATCTTAAAAAAAAAAAAATTTTTTTTTTTTTTTTTTGGCAGTGCTGCATGATATGTGAGATCTTAGTTCCCTGACCAGGGATCAAACTCATGTTGCCTGTTTTGAAAGTATGGAGTGTTACTCCCTGAATCACCAGGGACGTCCCTACTGACGTCTTACTGGACCTCCCTCCAGATTCACTCCCACTCACTTTCAAATGCCATTGGATGTGACTTTTTCAGTCAGGCACTCACTGGAGTTGTTCTTTTTTTTTTTTTAATTATTTTTTAATTGGTGGAAAATTGCAATTTTGTGTTGGTTTCTGCCATAAAATAATGTGAATCAGTCATAGTTATATATATCCCTTCCCCCCTCCCACCCCTCTAGGACATCACAATGTGCCAGGCTGGGCTTTCTGAGTTATTTAGCAACTTCCTGCTGTCTATTTTACCGATGATAGTAAATATATGTCAATGCTGGTTTCTCAATTTGTCCCACCCTCATCTTCCCCTGCTGTATGTACAAGTCTGTTCTCTACTAGGTTCATCAGTACAATTCTTCTAGATTCCATATATATATGTTACTATATGATACCTATTTTTCTCTTTCTGACTTACTTCACTCTGTATAAGAAGCTCTAGGTTTATCCATCTCACTACTACTGATTCAGATTCATTACTTGTTATGGCTGAATAATATCCCATTGTATAAATGTACCACAACTTTTTTTAAAAATACAAATTCATCTGTTGATGGACATCTAGGTTGCTTCCATGTCTTGGCTATTGTAAATATTGCTTCAGTGAACATTGGGGTACTTGTCTTTTTTATAATTGTGGTTTTCTTGGGGTATATGCCCAATAGTGGAATTTCTGGGCCATATGGTAGATTTATTCCTAGATACTTAAGGAATCTCCATACTATTCCATTTGTTTTCTGTAATGGCTGTATCTATTTACATTCCCACCAACAGTGCAGGAAGGTTCCCTTTTCTCCATACCTTCTCCAGCATTTACTGTGTGTAGATTTTTTGATGATGGCTATTCTGACTGGTATG
Source organism: Odocoileus virginianus (assembly GCF_023699985.2). Classification (NCBI taxonomy): domain Eukaryota; kingdom Metazoa; phylum Chordata; class Mammalia; order Artiodactyla; family Cervidae; genus Odocoileus; species Odocoileus virginianus. The sequence goes on along the minus strand of NC_069678.1, from coordinate 10,211,348 downwards.
AATGATACATCATGGTAGTTTTGATTTGTATTTTTCTCATAATGAGTGATGTTGAGCATCTTTTCATGTGTTTATTCGCCATCTGCATGTCTTCTTTGGAGAAATGTCTGCCATTTTTTTTTTTTAAAATTGCGTTGCTTGTTTTTCTGATATTGAGCTGTATGAGCTGCTCGTGTATTTTGAAGGTTAATCCTTTGTATGGGAAACAGTGGAAACAGTGGCAGACTTTATTTTTTTGGACTCCAAAAATCACTGCAGATGGTGACTGCAGCCGTGAAATTAAAAGAAACTTACTCCTTGGAAGGAAATTTATGATCAACTTAGACAGCATATTAAAAAGCTGAGACATTACTTTGCCAACAAAGGTCCATCTAGTCAAGGCTATGGTTTTTCCAGCAGTCATGTATGGCTGTGAGAGTTGGATTATAAAGAAAGCTGAGCCCTGAAGAACTGATGTTGGAGAAGACTCTTGAGAGTCCCTTGGATTGCAAGGAGATCCAACGAGTCCATCCTAAAGGAAATTGGTCCTGAATATTCATTGGGAGGACTGATGTTGAAGCTAAAACTCCAATACTTTGGCCACCGGATGCGAAGAGTTGACTCATATGAAAAGACCCTGATGCTGGGAAAGATTGAAGGCAGAAGGAGAAGGGGGCAACAGAGGATGAGATGGTTGGATGGCATCACCGACTCAATGGACATGAGTTTGAGTAAACTCTGGGAGTTGGTGATGGACAGGGAGGCCTGTGCTGAAGTCCATGGGGTCACAAAGAGTCGGACACGACTGAGCAACTGAATTGAACTGAACCCTTTGTCAGTTGCTTCGTTTGCAATTATTTTCTCCCATTCTGTGGTTTATCTTTTCATGTTGTCTATAGTTTCCTTTGTTGTGCAAAAGCTTTTAAGTTTTATTAGTTTCCACTTGTTTATTTTTGTTTTTATTTCCATTAATTTAGGAGGTGGGTCAGAGAGAATCTTTCTGCAATTTATGTCAAAGAGTGTACTGTCTATGTTTTCCTCTAAGAGCTTTATAGTTTCTGGCCTTACATTTAAGCCTTTAATCCATTTTGAGTTTATTTTTGTGTATGGTGTTTGGAAGTGTTCTAATTTCATTCTTTTACACATAGCTGTTCAGTTTTCCCAGCACCACTTATTGAAGAGGCTGTCTTTTTCACTGGAGGCAACTGGCCACCCAACTCTCTGAAACCTTAGGGCTGGCAAACCTTGCGAGGGCCCCTCCAGGTCACCTACTTGTCCCTCGGATTCCTAGAATGATAGAGGCATGGCACTCTGCATAGTCTACCGTGTGTTCACTCATTTCTGCATCGGTTATTTACTGAGCACCTGCTCGTCCCTGAGGATGTATCAAGAAAGCAAACACACAACAGCAGTGCCCTCATGAAATTTCAATCAAGATGGCAGAGAAGCACAATAAGAACACAAACACTTAAAATAGTTGGCATGTTACATGGTGAAATGGTGACAAGTGCTATGAAGGGAAAAAAGCCTGGCGAGGGATAGGATATACCTACACAAAGTGCAAATGCACCTCTTTCTGAATACAAAAATTATCAGTAGAACCGCATTAATAGACCAAAGAGCTTAAGGTATTACTTGTATTGACTTAAAGGAAGAATTTAACACAATTCAAGGAAGATTAAAAGCAGATTTGGAGTTTAACAAGCAGCGACATCAAAACCAGTACAGTTAGAAGGGAGTTTCCTGGCGGTCCAGTGGTTAGGACTCTGTGCTTTCATTGCTGGGGGCCCCGGTTTGATCCCCCGTTAGGGAACTTAGATCCCACAAGCCATATGGTGTGGCCTAAACAAACAGTATAGTTAATAGGCACTATTAACCTTTTCTTGGACTTAATAGAATTTTAAAGAAAGTTGGAATTTTGTGTTAGACCTTGGAGTGAATTTGATCTCTGCCTTTGGATGGTGTCATCTGCCAGTATTAATAATTGCTTACACTGACAGTTTTGTGGACTACAAGTGATTCTTAAAGACATGTTTTTAGATAAAAATTCAATCGATTTCTCCAAAAAGACCCTGTTACACACACACACACACACACACATGACAGTTGTTCAGATAAATAAGTACACTTTGCAGTAGGGATAAAGCATCCATGTCCCCTCAAGATCAACATTCCCATTCTCCTTTGGGTTCTGATTTTTGGGGTTGTAACTGGTGATTCTTGGTTCCTGCACCTTGGAAGGCAATTCCTATTCCCAGATGGGCCGCTGGGAGCTACTGGGCTCTCCAGGTCCGTAGTCACGGTCAGGGCAGGATGCTGAGAGGGTGGGCGGGATGTTCAGTAGTAAGGTGGGTGACCTGAGCGGGCACATACATGTTTTTGCCTCACTGCAGCTTGCCCACTTATTGTCCAGCGGTCTGCTTGGGATGCCAGGGAGACCCACTGCCCCAGGATGAACCAGCCGGCTCAGTATGTCATCATCATCCACACCACGGGGAGAACCTGCAACAAGTCTGATGAATGCCGCGTGCTGGTCCAAGATATCCAGTCCTTCTTCATGGATAGATCAGACTCGTGTGATATCGGGTACAAGTAAGTGTGCCTGAGGCTGTGAAGGCTTCTCGTCCCATGGGGGTGTATACTGAGCCTGTGAAAGGAGTGGGAAGAGGAGCTAATATTTACTGAGAGCCCAGCATAGGAGAGGTGGTCCTTCTCATTCACAGATTCCTCACCAAGCCCTGGGTGGGCCTTATTTAGGCCTTATTTGAGCACGTTCTCAAAATGTGTGTCTTTATTATTTTAACTGAAGTATAGCTGTTTATAATGTTTTGTAAGTTTCAGGTGTTCAGCAAAGTGGTTCAGTTTTATACATACATATATATTCTTTTTCAGATTCTTTTCCCTTATAGGTTATTCAGTTCAGTTCAGTTCAGTCACTCAGTTGTGTCTGACACTTTGAGTCCCCATGGACTGCAGCATGCCAGGCTTCCCTGTCCATCACCAACTCCCACAGCTTGCTCAAACTCCTGTCCATCGAGTCCAGGATGTCATCCAACCATCTCATCCTCTGTCGTCCCCTTCTCCTGTCTTCAATCTTTTCCAACTTTAGGGTCTTTTCAAACGAGTTGGTTCTTCACATTGGGTGGCCAAAGGATTGGAGCTTCAGCTTTAGCATCAGTCCTTCCAATGAATATTCCGGACGATCTCCTTTAGGATTGACTGGTTTGATCTCCTTGCTGTGCAAGGGACTCTCAAGCATCAGTTCTTCAGTGCTCAGCTTTCTTTATGGTCCAACCCAAATATACGTGACTACTGGAAAAACCATAGCTTTGACGATATGGACCTTTGTTGGCAAAGTAATGTCTCTGCTTTTTAATATGCTATCTAAATTGGTCATAACTTTTCTTTTAAGGAGCAAGTGTCTTTTAATTTCATGGTTGCAGTCACCATCTGCAGTGATTTTGGAGCCCAAGAAAGTGAAGTCTGTCACAGTTTGCATGTTTCCCCATCTATTTGCCACGAAGTGATGGGACTGGATGCCATGATCTTAGTTTTGTTAAAGCTGAGTTTTAAGCCAACTTTTCCACTTTCCTCTTTCACTTTCATCAAGAGGCTCTTTAGTTCCTCTTTGCTTTCTGCCAAAATGGTAGTGTCATCTGCATATCTGAGGTTATTGGTATTTCTCCCAGTAATCTTGATTTCAGTTTGTGCTTCATCTAGCCTGGCATTTTGCATGATGTACTCTGCATTTAAGTTAAATAAGCAGGGTGACAATATGTAGCCTTGATATACTCCTTTCCCAATTTGGAACCAGTCAGTTGTTTCATGTCCAGTTCTTACTGTTGCTTCTTGATCTGCATACAGATTTCTCAGGAGGCAGGCAAAGTGGTCTGGTATTCCCATCACTTTAAGATTTTTCCACAGTTTGTTGTGATCCACACAGTCAAAAGCTTTAGCATTGTCAATGAAGCAGAAGTAGATATTTTTATGAAACTCTCTTGCTTTTTCTATGATTCAATGGATGTTGGCAATTTGATTTCTGGTTTCTCTGATTTTTCTAAATCCAGCTTGAACATCTGGAAGTTCTCAGTTCGCATACTGTTGGAGCCTCGTTTGGATAATTTTGAGCATTACTTTGCTAATGTGTGAGATGTGTACAATTGTATGGTAGTTTGAACATTCTTTGGCATTGCCTTTCTTTGGGATTGGGATGAAAACTGACCTTTTCCAGTCCTGTGGCCACTGCTGAGTTTTTCAAATTTGCTGACATATTTACTGCAACACTTTAACAGCATAATCAAGATTTAAATACCTCAACTGGAATTCTATCACCTCCACTAGCTTTGTTCGCATTGATGCTTCCTAACACCCACTTGACTTCGGACTCCAGGATGTCTGGCTCTATGTGAATTATCACACCATTGTGGTTGTTTGGGTCATGAAGATCTTTTTTTTAATATAGTTCTTCTGTGTATTCTTGCCACCTCTTTTAATATCTTCTGCTTCTGCTATATGTTAGGTCCATATGATTTCTGTCCTTTATTATGCCCATCTTTGCATGAAATGTTCCCTTGGTATCTCTAATTTTCTTGAAGAGATTTCTAGTCTTTCACATTCTATTGTTTTCCTCTACTTCTCTGCACTGATCACTGAGGAAGTCTTTCTTATCTCTCCTTGCTATTCTTTGGATCTCTGCATTTGGATGAGTATATTTTTCCTTTTCTCCTTTGCCTTTAGCTTCTCTTCTTCTTTCAGCTATTTGTAAGGCCTTCTCGGACAACCATTTTGCCTTTTTTGTATTTCTTTTTCTTGGGGATGGTCTTGATCACCACCTCCTGTACAGTGTCACGAACTTCTGTCCATAGTTCTTCAGGCACTCTATCAAATCTAATCCCTTGAATCTATTTGTCACTTCCACTGTATAATCCTAAGGGATTTGATTTAGGTCATACCCGAATGGTGTAGTGGTTTTCCCTACTTTCTTCAATTTAAGTCTGAATTTGGCAATAAAAATTCATAGTCTGAGCCACAGTCATCTCCTGGTCTTGTTTTTGCTGACTGTATAGAGCTTTTCCATCTTCGGCTGCAAAGAATATAATCAATCTGATTTTGGTATTGACTATCTGGTGATGTCCATATGTAGAGTCATCTCTTGTGTGTTGGAAGAGGGTGTTTGTTATGACCACACAATATTAAGTATAGTTCTCTGTGCTATACGGTAGGTCTTTGTTGGTTATGTCCTTTATGGACAGTAGTGTGAATGTGTGTCCTTTTGAAAGGTCAGATATTGACATGATGGAGACCAAGGCTCTGCTGAAACGGTGCTATAGGACATCAAATGCAGGGAAGATTGTAAAACCTGTAGAAAGGAGCATCTAAAGATTATGCATTTTTCACATAATCACCTGCCACTCCTCAGCTTAGGCTCTGTCTCTCAGTTCAGCCCCAACCTGAAGTTTGTCTCCCTCATATTAGATTCTTCTTTGCATCTGGAAAGTATCATTCTCCTTGGGGAGGACATCTTTCCTTACACAGGAAGATGAGGTGACCGGGAGCAGCCAGAGAAGAAGCAACTGGGAGAGTGCAGTGCGACAGAAGCTAAGAATGTTTGAAGAGGTGGGAATTGGCAGGGCCTCTGGAACAGAGAGGTCAGGGAAGGCAAGGTCAGGGAAGTGTTCTCCTGTCCGGATAGTACCTTTGGATTTCTCTAGTGGCAGAGTCTGTAATCCTTTTATAAAGAACACATGGACATAACAGAAGAGTGAAGACTTCTTGAAGGATGCTTTCAGAGACTGAAGATAAGATGTTTGGGGTTAGATACTATCTCATATCTTGGACTTAGCATCTGAACAACAACAACAACCACAAGCACCACCACCACAACAACAACGTCCTATCAGAAACAATTGCACAGAATTTTAAATCTTAGGGTGGGTTTCTACTAACCCAGATGGCGTATTTGTGCACGTGAATCAAAGGAGCTAATGAAGCTGGATTTTAGTCCCTACTTGTCCCCAAGCCCAGGGCAGCTATGTGCAGGGACTCTGCCTTAGATGAATTTACCACTGCTTGATATGTACTCCTGGGCTGACTGCCTCTCCTCTCTCCAATCCCTGGTAGTAACATCGTTTTCAAGGTAGGAGGAAACTTTTCCTCCAACATCTATTACCTATCAGGATGTGTTTTGCTGGGCCCTGCTATGCAGAATTATTCCCAGTAGGAGGAGGGAATGGTGGGATTTTTTACCAAGGTCAGGAGCCCAGCAAGGGGAATAGGTGGGTCCAGGAGTGGGTTCATGGTCTTTCTGGATGGCAGCTGAACCAAGGAAGTAGATGGGTTAGTCCTGGGACAATATGTCAAGTGAGAAGAGGGGAGTTAGGGTCTCATCCTGAGGAAACCCCCACATGCAGGGAAGGACATAGGACGATGAGGTGATGAGGAGCAGCCAGAGAAGAAGCGACTGGGAGAGTGTGGTGTGAGGGAAACTAAGAATGTTTGAAGGCAGGGATTGGCAGGGCCTCCCGAACCGAGAGGCCAGGGAAGGCAAGGTTGGGGAAGTGCTCTGTTTGTCCTTAGCCGTGGGGAGGCGTAGGTCATCTCTGGGCAACAGTTTCACTGTTAGGGCTGCAGGGGTTGAAAGCTGTCGCTCTTCCTAGTCTGTGAGCTACCTGCGGCAGTGGTGCTGTGCTGAGGCCCGTGGGCTCATGAGAGAGGATTGTTGTCAAGAATTTTGTCAAATCATTGGTAGGCTGAGATCAACCGTGGTTGGATATCAATAAAAGCTATAGATCAGGGCTGCGGTCCATGTCCCCTGCCCATGAGAGCTGGCTGACCAGCATGACACTGGCAAGGACTCTTTCTTTGTTGCACAGTGTTTAGAACTTGATAAGCTAATCAGTGTCTGATGAGTAGACATGAATGAATGAATGAATGGGACAGTCTCAGAGTGCCTCTCTTTCATGCCCTTCTCCATCTCCCCTGGCTGTCCTCTAGCTTCCTTGTGGGCCAGGATGGCATCATCTATGAAGGAGTAGGCTGGAGTGTCCAAGGCTCCCACACCCCTGGCTACAATGACATTGCCCTGGGCCTCGCCTTTATGGGCACCTTCTCTGGTAAGTGGATGCTTCGGGCAGTAATGGTCATCGTGTGGTATTTGAGGGAAAGCGTCTGACGTGAAAGACAGTGGTGTCAGACACAGGTATCATCTTAGTGGCTGTGTGTGCTGGATTTAAATGGCAACCCACTCCAGTGTTCTTGCCTGGAGAATCCCAGGGACGGGGGAGCCTGGTGGGCTGCCGTCTATGGGGTCGCACAGAGTCGGACACGACTGAAGCGACTTAGCAGCAGCAGCGGCAGTGTTAGATTTACCCAGTTTCAGATTTAATGTTGAACTAAGTTCAGTGTGACAGGTGGCCTCTGAGACAGAATTCCACCCTAAATTTACATCTTTCACACCCAAACAAATGCCTCTTTTTCTTCTGATATCCAAGACACATTAAACAAGGAAAGAAGATCTTTGTGTATGTTTCTGATAAGTTTTACCATGACATCCATGTGTGGACACTTGCCTTATTTGCCAAACACACAGATGAGCCCTGTTTCTGCATCCAGAGTGCACGCTGAGAATTGCCATTGCTCAGAGACTTGATCAGAGTTTGTTTAAGCTCAGGGGCCTTTTGTGGAATCTCTGGGAGGAGAAGGCTATGTCACTGGGGGCTAATACTAAATTGGGCCTTGGATAGGGGAAGGTGTGAGCCAGGAATATGCCTGGAGATGTTGCTGGGCATGTGAAGGTGAAGAAAACACTACATGGCTAATGCAGGGTTGCTCAACCACAGCATTATCAACATTTCAGGTCAGATAATTCATTGGTGCTGAGGAATCTAAAGTCTTGACTTGGTTTTCTGTCTGTAAAGTGGAATATACCAGTTTGGTGGTAAAGGTGGGTTAGTGGGATCTAGGAGTGTGTCCTGCCCTGGAACAAGCTCAGGAATCCTATAACTGATGAGTCCGCTGTGTTTTGCAGGTTCCCCGCCCAATGCCGCAGCACTGGAGGCAGCCCAGAACCTGATCCAGTGTTCCGTGGTCAAGGGGCACCTGGTCCCCAACTACCTGCTGCTGGGGCAGAGTGATGTGACCAACGTTCAGTCTCCTGGGCGGGCTTTGTACAACATCATTAAGACTTGGCCTCATTTTAGACACTAGCGAGCCCCTTTTTCTCCCAAGACCATCCCCTTCCCCAACCCCACCTGCTGGTCCGCCTCTTCCTCTCCATTCTGATTCAACACCTGTATCCTCTCCTTGCCAGCCCCATCCTGTCCCTCCTGTCTCAGGTTAGTATGGTCATTTGCTGCCAGCATCTCCCAGAGTCCCTTGAGCCCTGTAGTTGGATGCTCCCAGCCCTCTGAGTCTGGGCCCAGTCTTCCTCTTTCCTCACCTTCCTCTCCTGCCACCCATGTCTTCAGCCAGGTGAGCTTTCTTGTCCCCAGTACACACCCCTCTCCTGGTGTGCCTTCTCCTGCCGTCTGCCTGGCAGCCCCAGCCTCACACATGACCCAGGTCAATGTCCCAGCCCCTCCTCTCTGTTCACACACTGCCTTGCCCTGATTTCGATGCAGCCCTTATTTCAGGGCAGTGATTGTTTACAGACATTCTCTCCACTGGGTTGTGAGGTTGCCCAGTTTAATTCATGTCTGTGAGTTCAGTTCTTCAGCAGTGTCTAGAATTTAGAAGATGAGACAGATATTTATTGGAGAAATGGATGAATAAAGGGGGGTGGGCCAAGTCCCTGCTCCCCTTTCCAGTTTGCTGGACATACCCTCTTTGGGCAAGATTTGCTGGATCTTGGACAGCCCCCCATCCTGCCAGCATTCTCTCTGTTCCATTCTTTTCCAATCCGAGGCTCAGAACTGGCTCTGGTTGCTTGTTTCTAATGGCTGCTGTGTCTCTAGGGTCCCATGTCCCCATCCTCCCACACCCCTGTGAGGACAGGACCGTGTACTGCTCCAGGCCCAGGCCCAGGCTGTCTCCACACAGGCCATCCAGCACCTCCCCACATAGGAGATGCTCATAGATAAAAAAAAATTATAAACTAGCACCTCAGATCCAGCTAAAAGTATCAAGAAAATCATATAAGATAGGAAAGAAAAATTAACTAGAAGTGTAAAATAGGAGAAATCGGGTAATAGAACTCATGAGAGAGTAAGAAATATAGTAACCATTTCAGAAATGACCAGGTAAAAGGAGGAAGATAAAAAGTCAATGCACATAACATATAATACCTAAGAAGAAAACGAAGATCAAATGAAAGAAAAAATTAAAAATCCAAAAGAAATAAAAAACAAGAGTAAAACAACTAGAGGGAAAGTAACCAATATAGTTGATAAGCAAAGGAGTTACAAGGTATGTATAACTGAAGTCCCTAAACAAGAAAACTAAAATAAGGAAATAGGACAAATACTAAAAACTGTAATTCTAGAAAATCTTCCTGAAAAAAAGTTTTGAAAATTTGCTTTTACTTTGTATTTAAAAAAAATGACTCACAATGATGAATAACAGGGTATATTAAACTAAAGGGTTTTCAATAAAACATTTCCTTTGGGCATTCAGGATAAAAACCGAAAATGTGACAAATGAGAGAGAAAAATGTCATCAGACTTTTTGACAACATTTTCAGCTAAGAAAAAATGGAAGAATATATTTAAAATGTAAGGAAAAATGTGATAATGTGATCCAAGGGTTTTATATTCAATAAAATTGAGTTTCAAATACAAAGGTTACAAATAAGCTCTCATCAACATGTAAAAACTCTGGGAATATAGTCTCATGAACCCTTCCTTAGGAGCCTACAAGATAATGACCTCAAACAACCAAAATAAGACATTAACATAATGACCAGAGATGAATATTAATGTATGTGCATTTGTAAATTAAGACTAGATGAGGATTATCAAAGTGAGAGTATAGTATGTAATGGTTGTGAGTGCTAACAATGTAGCAGATTACAGAACTGAAAAAAATGTGGAGGGAATGAGAAGAGTGTCTGCAAATTAACTTTTAATCTATTTAGTAATAATATTGTTGGTGCTAATCTTTGTGTTATTTTTATATGAAAGTTTACTGTGAGATGTGGGATCAAACAAATGAGCTAATATGTGATATTCTAATTCCATCATCCCCAGTGTTTTTGAAAGTCAGATTCTCAGGGTGGAAAAAGGAGATACAGACTAACCTAGAAGAGGTTAAGTAACATACCAGAGCACTGGATTTGAATTGAAAATATAAGGATAAACTCACGAGGTGCTTATGAACTCATGAAGTGCTTCATCTTAACATTTTTAACCAGTGTTTGGTGAAGAGGTCTGGAAACTCTGATCAATCCAGTAGCAATAAGTTAGCATAAGATTGTGAGCTGAAATTACAATATCCCAATAAAAGAAATCAGAAGTTCTTGGAGAAAAAACTGATTTTGTGTCTGGGGATAGAAAATGTGCAAGATAAATGTGAAACATTTTCTCATATCAGATAACAATGAAGCCAAAAAACATTTTCTCAGTTTGGGTCAAAAGGTCTTGGGAGACTGCTGCCCAATGGGAGAATTCCAATGTCTACTATCTACCCTATGGGACAAGCTGAGCATCGAGAGCAACAGTAATTTCTATGGTTTGAGCTCATTAAATTTAAATTCATAAGTTCATAATGATACAAAATGCCTAACTGATCACCTTTGGAAAACTTGAATCCACTTATTTATTTGAAAACCTGTAAAAAGGGGAAAGAAAAAGCACCTATTCTGCTCTTCCTATACAAAGAACATAAGTGAATAACCAAATGGTAGAGAAACTTCACCAAACTTCACCAAATGTTCACACGTCAAGTGTAAATTTCCTGGTGGTTGGTGAAAAGGCCCTTAAAGTCATGTCAGACACTAACCAGTTACTGAGCCACGTGCGTTTCATTTAGTATTTCCCTTATAACATGACATTTGTAAAGGATACTGTTGGGTGATTGTTACTTGCGATGGGAGGACAGAGGTTCTTGGAGAAATAATTGATTCCAATACAAGATATATATGTGATCTATGAACAGTTCAGAGTATGCCTATCCCCACAGAAATGTTGGGGAAGCTCGGCTTAGATCTTAGTTACTGTGAGGCCAAATTTAATTCTCTTTTTACTTTCATATCAAATAATGATGATACTGAAATACTTTGGGCTAGGCTAGTTGAGAAGGGATGGGAACTTACATTGCAAGTAAGAACTTAGAACACTGTGGATATAATAAGATAATCAAATGTTCAAATATCTTTAGGGTGTTTAGAGTAAAGGTGAACCTCTTGTTTTCATATAGTACATGGTTGTTTCATCTGTAGGTGCTCTGGAGTGAGGAGAACTTGCCAGGGAATTGACATACGGATTCACCAAGTTCCTCCCTTCCTCAAGAGGAGAGATCCAGGCAGGAGAGATCCTTCCTTGAGAAAAGAAGAGGGCTGGAGGAAGGTGGTTTGTGCTCTAAGAGTCATGGAGCTGTGAACCTCAGGGTCTTCTCATATGCATTCACTCTTCCCCTCTACTTCTTGGGAAACATCTGTTCATCTTTTATGTCCCAATTCCAGCATCACTTTCTCACAAATGTGTTCAATGCCCTGCTCTTTTCCACACAGCACCATCATCATTAGAGATGTTGTGTTCATTTGATTGCTTTGCGCCTCTCTTTCCCACTAGGATGCAGACCTCATGGGGCAGACATGGTGTGTTTTTCTCCCTGGAATATCCCCAGGTCCTAATATGGTGTCATGAGCACTGGGTCACCCTGGTAGCTCAATATTTGTTTCACAAATCAATGTATAAATGTTCTCGATTTCTGGATTGTGAGAAGGATCTCATATTCCAATTACTACAGATTGAATTTTGCTATAGATTGGCTTTTCTAGTAGTCTGTATGGATATGAGAGCTGGACTCTAAGGAAGGCTGAAAGCCAAAGAATTGGTGCTTTTGAACTGTGATGTTGGAGAAGACTCTTGAGAGTCTCTTGGACTGCAAGGAGATCCAACCAGTCAATCCTAAAGGAAATCAGTCCTGAATATTCATTGGAAGGCCTGATGCTGAAGCTGAAGCTCCAATACTTTGGCCACCTGATGTGAAGAACTGACTCATTGAAAAAGACCCCGATGCTGGGAAAGATTGAAGGCGGGAGGAGAAGGGGATGACAGAGGATAAGATGGTTGTATGGCATCACTGACTCAATGGATGTGAGTTTGAGCAAGCTCCAGGAGATGGTGAAGGACAGGGAAGCCTGGAGTGCTGCAGTCCATGGGGTCACAAGGAGTCAGACATGACTGAGCAATTGAACAACAAAATAGATTGAATTGTGTCTCCCTGAAAATTCATGTGTTGAAGCTTTAACCTCCAAGGTGATGGTATTTGGAGATTGGACCTTTGGAAGGTAATCAGAGCTAGATGAGATCATGGGGGTGGGGCCCTCATGAAGAGATTAGGGTCCTTATAAGAAAAGATATCAGAGAACTCTATCTCTCTCTCTCTCCCCTCACTAGGTCAGGACACAGTGAGAAGACCCCAGGGCCTGAGAGGGTTCTCTTGTCTAACAGTTGGAAATGAACTGTCCGAAGAGACACATGCACTGACAAAGCAAAAGACTATTGGGAAGGGGCGCCTGGGCAGAGAGTGGGAGGGGAAGGGAAGCCAGGAGGACCCTCCGCCATGTGGCTCACAGTCTCGGGTTTTATGATGATGGGATTAGTTTCCAGGTTGTCTCTGGCCAATTATTCTGACTCAGGGTCCTTCCTGGTGGCACACACATTGCTCAGCCAAGATGGATTCTAGCAAGTAGGATTCTGGGAGGTTGGTAGGACATGTGGTGTCTCCTTTTGACCTTTCCCAAATTCTTCTGGTTGGTGAGGACTTGTTAGTTCTGTGTTTCTTACCAGGACCTCCTGTTATAAAATAACTCATGCAAATGGGTTCCTATGATGCCTGGCTAGGGTGGGTGGTTTCAACCAGTTTTTCCCCTAACAGCTCCAAGCCAGGAAGACAGTCCTTACCCAAAACTGACCATGCTGGGGCCTTGATTGTGGACTCTAGCTTCCAGAATTGTGAGAAAATAAATTTCTGTCTAAGTCATTCAGTCTAGGGTATTTTATGGCACCCCGAATTAAGACTCCTATATACCTCAATATTTTATTTTAAATCTCTAGGTTTTAAAGTAATAGTGGCTATGTTAATTGAAATGCAAAACTAAACATAATATGCAAGCCCAATAAAGCATGTCTCCAAGCAGTCAGGTACAGCTTCTGCTTTGTAGGGTGGTTGTTGGTGTGCTGGCCTAGCCTCCCACTTCTGACTTTGAGCTCCTTGAGGGTGGGGGCCCTGTCTTCTTCCTCTCTGGATTCCACACCTCTAGCCAGTGTGAGGCATAGCCAGTTGGCAGGGCTTCCGGGAGGCTGGGCTGAGGAAGCAGCTGGCGAGCCTTGGGCAGCCGCACCCTTTCCCAGGGAGGAGGCACCTGGGGTTATTCACAGGGCGGGTCCCTGCTGTCAGCACCTGTCTGGTCTCACTGATTCCCTCTTGGTGCTGTGGACTGTGGACTGCGCAGAGCCTGGCCCTCCTCTTCCTCCCCCTCTCGTCCTTTTGTTAGGGCTCCTGGCCTTTCTCTTCTCTCTGGAGAGCCAGGGCCCATTCTCCATTCCTGGGGAGAGAGTGCCCCCTAGTGCCTGGGAGGGTGAAGGCTGAGGAGGAGGGCAGGGCCAGAGGCCAAGTCTGAAAGGAGGCCCTGCCAGCCAATGAGGGGTGAGCCGGCTGCAGCTTGACCTGTGGAGCTGGGAAACAAGGGATCCACAGGTATTTCTAAGTGTGTGTGTGCACGCGTGTCTTCTTGAGAACCCCCTCTATTATTGGAAGGATTGGACTCTATCAGGTTACACAGTTAACATGGTGGAGAAAGTTCCCCTGATCTCCACTCTTGAATTCTTCCTCCAAATAAGAAAACTCTCTACTTAAATTGTTCTAAATGGGTTTGGTTCCACCATGCCTGGATCTTTCTTGCCAAGGCTGTGGGTCCTGGGATCACCTCTACCCAGTTTCTTTCCTTTCTGACTAGCCTGGAATCTTTGTCTATTATATCTCATTTGTCTCCTGTTCTAATATTTCATCTTCATTTTAAGTACAGAGAATACATAGCAATATGAGCCATGGTGGGCGAATTGTGGCTGCAGCCTGTCCTGCTGGCTAAGTGTCTGCAGTTAGAGGTAGGGGTGGGAGACATCAGAAATTCCTGCCTTGACATGATCAGGGGTTGGGCTCAAGCTTTTCTACTTCGGCTGTGTAATGTGACAAGCTCAGGACAGCATTTGCTACTTTATCATTCTTGGTTGTGGAAGCACTATGATCAAGTGACCAGAGTCTAGACCTTCTGTTGACCAGAACTGATTGCTGGTTTCTAGGTAGTTTTGCAAGACGCCAGCTTCTTTTCTGGGAGACCAGCCTACGGGGCTTCCATTTTGGGCAAGTGAATCCTTGCCTCTTGTTTGACCGAAGAGGGAAGCTCAACACTTTTCCACATTAGGTGACTCCCTTCCTTTGTGGAGGACTCATTTGTCATCAGGACACAGTTTTCTTGAATCAATGGATTCCTGGATGTTAATGGCCGAGAGGTTGCTTGTACTGATCCAGGAAGCTCTTGTATGCTCATTTTTAAACTGAGGTTCTAAACATTTTCCATCTGAGAACTACTGATGATAACATAAAATCTCTTGAGGGCAGTCATCTACCCCATTTGATCTCAAACTTCCCTCTACAGTTTCTTAGTAGGATAATTGGGAGAACAGTTGATGTTTTGGTTGACATCTCAGGGAGTCGATATTTCATTTGGATTGAGTTGAAGTAAGCAATTCATTTCTGCCTGACACAGCAGAAAATATTTATGCAATGGAAAGGACATAATAATCCTGGAGGTTAACCTCTTGGACCCTTGTTGTGAATCTCCATCATCAGAAACTCAAGTAGATTGTGGAGAAGTTCCAGGCAGAGGCTTTCAAGTCAGACAGATCTGCCCTTTCTAACTGGGTAACCTTGGGTTAGTGACTTAACCTCTCTGAAGTCCAGTTTCCTGATGATAAGTACAGGTCTCATAGGTCATTGTAAAGATACTTAATTAATAACTGTGAAGTCCTCCTGGAGAAGGAAACAGAAACCCACTCCATATTCCCGCCTGGAAAATCCCATGGACAGAGGAGCCTGGTAGCTGTACAGTCCATGGGATCATGAGATGGACATGAATTAGTGATTAAACTACCACCACTACCTCAGCAAATACTTGCAATATAGGATGTGATCAGTAATTGGTAAATAATGCTATTAGTACCATTCTCACTTGAGAAGAAGTTAGGTGAGCATCTGTCAGGAATCTTTGCGAATGACGCCCGCCCCTAAGAGAACTTGAATATAATTTGTGTCCTACTGTTGTGTGAAAATTGTATAAATTTCAATTATGTTCAATTGATTCACAGTGCTTTTCAGGTCTACTGTAGCCTTCTATGTCTCTGTATATTCATTCTGTTAATTTTTGAGAGTTTGATATTGAAACTCCAACTAAAATTCTTAATTTATTTACTTAAAAAAATTAAAAAAAAATTTTATCTATAGTGGAACTATATGTAACCTTGTTCTGTATTTTCCAAGCCTCCTGTAAATCTGTTATCATACTTTCATAATTAAAAAAATAAAAATAAAAAAATAGGATTACGAATATCTTATGGGGATTTTATAAGAATTAAATACAAAATAGCACCACTAAGATGTAAAAACATCCACACAGAGTTTATTCAAATAGTTACTCAAGAATTTTAGAAATTATCTGTGCTGGAAATCTGTAGATGAGGCACCGGGCTCCTAGGAGGGACCATGAACTCTCAGGGTCATAGTAGGCTGGTGGCTAGACAGAGGTGTTAGCTCACCTTTATTGAGCATCTGCTAAGGGTCAACCTTGCCTTGAGGACCTTGAGAAGCCTCACCGGGTGCTGGCCCTCAGGAGGTTCGCAGTTTGGCAAGGAGGCAGACAGGGGCCATGCAATTGGTAGGTGCTCTGTTTGAAGGGTGAGGATGATTGGTCTAACTATCCGTGTCTCCCCCAGGGCTGTGATCCATACTCTCCCTGTTGGTGACCTAAGACCACACGAGGATGCTGCTATGGTTTCTTGTCTTGTCTGCTTTGGATCTCGCAGCCTGGGGTGAGTTTTCTTTT
This sequence comes from Odocoileus virginianus, assembly GCF_023699985.2. NCBI lineage: Eukaryota > Metazoa > Chordata > Mammalia > Artiodactyla > Cervidae > Odocoileus > Odocoileus virginianus. The sequence continues at coordinate 10,195,111 of NC_069678.1, read as the reverse complement.
ACTAGGTCACAAGTGCTTTTGGCATCAGCCCCAGCCTGGTTTTGTTTGTAAATTATCCTTTCCGGGATCCTCATCCCTCCCCATCAGCTATGTTCCCTATCGGCAGAGTCCAGCTCAGGTGCCCCATCCCCAGCTGAGACGGGCTCCAGTCCTCAGCAGCCTCTCCAGCCTGCCCGTACAGTTTGGTGTCAATGTCGTGGTCAGGCATTTGCTCCTGATGACTTCACAGAAGGACAGAACCTCAGAACCATGATGGAGACCCTTAACAACTTAGTCTTGTAGACAGAGAAACAGGCCCCATTGTGGCAGTGACTTGCTCTAGGTCATCTGACAATTTGGGGGCGGATGCAGAGTCTAGTGGTTATGAACATGGGGCTGGAGTCAGACAGCCTGGCTTGGAATCCAAGTCCACAGCCTAAAACCCATATCATTTTAGACAAATAACCTCTCCGAACCTCAGTTTCTCATTTGTACAGAGGGAGTAGTTAATTTGCTTTGTTTATTTCACAAAGTTGTTTTAAGCCACAAATGTGGTAGTGCCCTTGAAAATGCTTTGTTAACTACAGAGCTGGTCTGTGGGCGACATTGTTGTTCCAGTGACATTGCCCCCATGACCTCTGGTACTGAACAGATAGAGGGGAATGAGGCATATTTGTGATGATTTTGTGTCTGTGTGCTCAGTCACATCAGTTGTGGTCTGACTCTTTGCTGCTCCATGGACTGTAGGCTGCCAGGCTCCTCTGTCCATGGGATTCTCCAGGCAAGAATACTGGAGGGGGTTGTCATGCCCTGCTCCAGGGATCTTCCGGACCCAGGGATCGAACCTGAGGCTCCTGCATTGCAGGAGAATTCTTTACTCACTGAGCCATCTGGGAAGCCCATTTGTGGTGATTAATTCTCCATTAATCCTATCTTTAAAAAAAAATCAAGTTGGTAGGGCAGTCACAATGATCTGTAAATTTCTGTATTTCAAGAACCTTGCCTGGATCACTAGGTGCTTAACGTATGAATACATGTTAACATGATGACCATCTTGGTATGTGACCCTTTGATCTATTAATACATATACAGGTGAACTGGGAATGAGCTGCCCAGCTGAGGAGACAAGAGAGACTGCATCGAACCTGAAATGAAGGGAGGCTTGGGGAGGCTGGGGAGGGTGGGAGGGGCAAAGGCCTCACTGGGGCAGATGTGAGAGGGAGAGGCAGGGTGAGGCCAGGTGCATCTGTGGTTTTCCTCTTTCTTGTTTCCTAGAGGAAGTCAAGTTGGTCAGGTGGGAAGTTATCTGGGGAGACCCAGAGGCTAGGGCTGTGGGGTCACAGGAGGAACATGGAACCCTTGCCTCTGAGCTGGTCCAGGTATTTTCCAAGGACCAGCAGCAGGTGCAGTGTTCCTTTGCAGGGGATTCCCTGGAGTTGTCCTGGAATGAGACCCAAGCCAGGGGGCTGTTACAGGAGCTTCTGGACCTGTTTGTTGGCATCTCACATCTCATTCACACAGGTCACAATGGTGAGGCAATTAGTGGGGGTGCTGCCTGGGGCTTTTTAGGGAGACAGAAGTGTTTCTTAGAACACCACTATGGCTAGGCGGGGTGGAGGGGGTAGGGTAGAACCACAACTCCTCCCATGGATTGTCCTGAGTCCTTAGGCAAAGGTGAATTCCAGAAGGGAGAGGAAACCCAGGGAAAAAAGACAAGGATCCCAGTCTCTAGCTCTCAGGGTAGAGATACCACTTCACTCAGGCAGTTCCCGGGAGCTCCCAAGTAAGGATAATGAGGGAGCCCTCGGGGGTCCTGGGGTCCTGGGTGGGGCTCTCACAGCCTTGCCCACAGTGCATGTTCATCTGAAAGAGGGAATCCCCCACCCCAGTGTTCGTGGGGCTTCCTGTGGGCTCTGGCTGGGGAGCTGCTGGTTTCAGGAGAGTGACAGAACTTTCCTGAGGAGCCTGGTGGTCTACAGTCCATGGGGCCGCAAAGAGTTGAACAGGACTGAGTAACTAACACTTTTACTTTCACTTTCAAACAAGAGATGGAGAAGGGAAGGGGAGGCTGTGGTGGTGCCGGCCTCCTTCTGGGGCCTCTCCCATCACAGAGGATTCAGGATGGCCTGGACAGCCTATGGAGGGCTGGCAGGGCCTCAGCATACCAGCCTATTTCCTCTCTCCCCTCCCCCTAGGTGTGCCCACCATTGTCTCCCGCAAGGAGTGGGGAGCGAGATCCCTAACCTGCAGGGCCCAGCTGACCCGGCCTGTGGCCTATGTCATCACGGACCAGATCACGGGGATGGAATGTGAGGAGCAGAACGCGTGCAGTCAAAAGCTGAGGGGCCTGCAGTCCCGTTCCGTCTACACCAAAGGCTGGTGTGATGTGGCCTACAAGTAAGAGGCTGGTGGGGTCCCTGGAGCCCATGTTTGAGTTCTCCTTTTGAGGGAGTCTCCTGTTCCCCCTTCTCTGTGTTTCTTAATCTCCCATTCATGTTGCTTTTCTAATGAATAAAAAATGCTAATATAAACAGAATCCAAAAGGGTCATGAGGAGGACCACTGTGAGCCACATATTCATATGTGGTCTTGGCCGCTACAGGTTCCAGGAAAGAAGCGAGGGAGGTTGTGTGATAAGTACAGTCTCCCCCTTGAAGCTCGAAGAACATTTCAATTTACGAAGGTCTTTACAATTATTACTCAAGTAGGCCCTCCCTGCCACCCTGAGGAATGGGCAGGAGAAATATTACCACCCCTGTGTCACAGGTGAGGATGCTGTGGTCTGGAGAAGTTAGAGAATTTGCTGAAAGTCACTCAGAGAAGGAGTGTGAACTCAGAACTCTTCCCAGACTGCCTGCTAGTCCTGCCTTGCTCCACTTCTGCTCACAGACAGGGCTTTCTCCACCAGGTACCTTGAAGGGCCACCTCACAGTGAGACTGGGATCCCATAGGAGACGTACCACTGGGGATGTGGGGAGGAGGACCTGTGAATGTGTGAGGCAAGGAGAGGCTCGTGTTGTGCACTGAGTTCGCTCTCTGAGGATCATCAGCGGAGTGGATGCCCAGAGCCTCCTCTTTCCCCCTTTTTCTTTATAGAAGAAGAGAGAGAGGGAATGGTGCTCTCCTGCCTGAATTCTAAGGACAAGTATAAAGGCTTTCTGAATTATCCACTTTGCGAAGGGCAACCCGCATCTTATGCTTGATTTATTGAGATTGCAAATAAGTAAGGGCAGCTGGAAGCCCCCACTGGAGTCACCGGAGCCCCAGAGGGCCAGGGTTGGGGGTCTTCCCGTCTGCCCTCTGTGGGGGCCACGTTCCCTACAGCTTAGCTGCTGAGCCTACCGTGAGTGCCCCATCACCCTGCTGTTGTCACTGCTGGGCTGCCTGCTTCAGCCACGGCGTCTTGCAGTCAGGTTTCTGGGGTGACAGGGTAACAGTCTCTAGTTTGTACGAGGCAGTTGCTATAGCCACAGGGACTATTCACTTTGGACTGACCAAAGGCTGCAGGGACAGAGTACCTCAGTACCTGAAAGTACTGTGGCAAAGCCAGGGACACGGTGGACACATGAGGCCCCCACCTGGTCCTCAGGCCGATGTCACTGCAGGGTAGGAGTTCTGTTCCCCTTCATTCCAGGTCTTTGGCGACTTTGGGGAAATGTTCTTTCTGTGCTCAGTTTGCTGTGGAAATTCATGACCTGTTAAAAGCTGAATGTGTAAGAGTTGTGAAAATAAAGTTTTTAAGACTATAACTGGAATGTGGAAGATGAGAAAGTTATAAAGAGAAGAGGAGGTAGAAGGGAAAAAAAAAATACTTTGGCTTCAAAAACTAAACTGGGAAAAGGAACATCCTAACCAAATTTCTGTGATAAAAAAGAGCTTAGGGATTCCTAAGGAGAAACTGAAGAAAATGTTAACTTAAAGGAATCCCTAAATTCTGATCAACTGTTTTCAACATACAAGTGCTTGGTCCTATAATTTAAAAACATGACCAATGGATTCTCATGCCCTTGAACTAAAGTTCTCAGGTTCTTGAGAGTCACACATTGGAATTCTACTTTGAACCAAATGAGTATTTTTAAATTGAGATTCTGGGAAACACAGGTAAACTAAGTCACAAGAAAATTAAAGACATATTCCTGTATCTCTTGGAAGTCTAAAATGCATTATCCCACTCCCTTTCACTGTTATGTCATTGTAACATATGAGCCTCTAGAACTTTTTGCATTCTGGGATGGGTGAGAAGTTTTCTGTGACAGAAATTTGCATTTAATCATGTTTCCTTGCCTGACAGCTTCCTGGTTGGGAATGATGGCAGGGTGTATGAAGGTGTTGGCTGGAACATCCAAGGCATGCACAACCAGGGCTATAACAACATCTCCCTGGGCCTCGCATTCTTTGGGAATAATCTAGGTAATGGTCACCCCCCTGACCCTCTACCAAGGAGTTGTCTACACTGTCTTCCGTCACTCACTCTTGTCTTTTCAGCCTACATCATGTTGTTCTTTCTGATGATGGTGTCTCTCTTGAAGTTCTTTTCTCCCTTGGATTCTATGATGGGGCATTTTTGGAGTTCTTTTTTTCCTCTCTGGTCTGTACTCCTGTGAGACCGCTGAAGAGAACACTGATACTGCTTGAGTTCACAGTTATTGCCATCACTTTGAGAGTCTGAAAAAAGCGAAAGTTGCTCAGTCGTGTCCGACTCTGTCTCCAGGCCAGAATACTGGAGTGGGTAGTCTCTCCTTTCTCCAGGGAATCTTCCTGACCCAGGAATTGAGCCAGGGTCTCCTGCATTGCAGGCAGATTCTTTACCAACTGAGCTATCAGGGAAGCTCTGAAGTTGATAATTAGGAACTGGCAGATGCAGAAAAATATGGCTTCTGTCTTCCTCTAGTGTCTCCCATTGGTAGAGCCCAACCAGTGGCCAGCAAGCAAGGAAGTCTGGGAACTGTAGTCTGCAGGTTTCTAGTCTTCAGCAAAGCACCGGAGAGCACAGAGTAGGCCATGGCTGATTCATGTCAATGTATGGTAAAAATCACTACAATATTGTAAAGTAGTTAGCCTTCAATTAAAACTAATAAATTAAAAAAACAAGCCAACAACAAATAACTGGCACCTGCCAGGATCATCATCTTCCAAGTGGTGCTAGTAATAGCATTTATCTCAGAGGTTTTCTGTGAGGATTACGTGAGTTAATGGATGTGAAGAGCACTTGGCCTCCTGTCTGATTGTGGAAGCTATTAAATAAATACAGTCATCTTTTCTGCCAAGCTAGGGCATTCCTGACTTGGTCAGGTGGGCCTCCTACAGGTAGCTTTCACTGTCTCCGAGTGACTCCACATAGTGATGGAGTGGATAAAGCACTTGGAAGAAGTCACCAACTTGGTTTCTAAGAGCTGTGTGTAAGTACTTCTTTGTCTCTTAGCCTCTCTGTCCTGGCTACTGGGCCAGTTTTTTCTCTTCTCATCCATCAGTTATTTAGGCTCAAGGGGTCAACTTATCCTCCCTCTACATCTAGACCAGGTTGGAACTTTTTGCTAACAGTTCTGTGCTCCATGTCATCCTCTCTCAGGCAGCAGTCCAAGTCCCACTGCCTTATCAGCCGCAGAGGACCTGATCTTCTATGCCATAAAGAAGGGTCACCTATCACCCAGGTATATTCAACCACTTCTCTTGAAAGCAGAGAGCTGCCTGGTCCCTCATCAGCCACTGATGCCCAGGAAAGGTAAAGCCTCTCTGTCCTGCCTCATCTTCCTCCCAGTTACTATCCAGGAACAGTAGGGAATGCTTTTTCTTATTGGTATTCATTGGTTTCTCAGACCAAGAACATCTCTTGCTGAGATCTGGAAAATTCTAAGAGGGCACCTTCCTGGCCTCTCCTTTCCACTGGAACCATATAGCCATGGAACCATTCTTGACATAAATATATATGTACACATGTCTTCACTCAGCGAATATTTACTGAATTCTTCTAGGTACTGAGGGTGCAGCTGTGAACAAAACAGATAAAACTGCACATTTAAGTAGAGGAAGATAGAAAATGAATCAATAAGTAAAATGTATATGAGGTTAGATGACATCAGGGTTACGGAGAAGAATAAAGCATGGAAATGGGGTGGGGTAAAAAAAAATATATATATATTTGTGTATATTACATGAATACACATACACACACAATCTCTGTCTCATACTCTCTCTCTCTCTCACACACACACCTCCTTCTAAAAGCAAAACAAGTCAACCTTCAACATGACCACAGCACACTGAGAAAAACTTGGGTTCGCAGATTACACTGACATGAGTTTGAACAGTCCAAGAAGTTGGATAATAAAAATCATGCACTATTTTGGAAAGACAAGCAACAACCTAAAACCAGTACGATTATAAGTGCTTTCAATAGTTTAACACTCTCTGCTATAGTGGATCTTGCCAGGGACTCAAGAATGTTTTCTTATTAAGCTTTTTAAGTTGCAAATCTTTAAAATTTATCTAGCTTTCAGACTGGTGTTGTCTCCATTAATAACACTTTTACGTGTGTAGAATTCTTTAGAGATTTCAAATTACCATATGCATGTGCTCAGTTCAGAAAGTCAGCTGATTTCTGCTCATTGGTCTTATTATGTAAGTACACACATCTGCTTTTATTTGCAATGCATATTCAAGCATGTAGGTATCAGTAGTCTTTTCCCTTCTCACATACTGATTTCCATAGTTGTTATCAGAACTTGACTTTTGCCTCTGCCCCTTGGCTCCAGCTGCCTGACCGAGACAATCCCTATCTAGACTTTGCCAGAATCCCACAGAATCCCGCACATTAGGATGTGTTAGTGGTTACCAGGGGTTGGGGAGTCTGAGGAGTAATCAGCCTGCAGTTGTGAGAATGTCCACATCTGGGCACATGCGATTTTGCATCGCATTGTTTTTTTCCCCCTCCACAGCTTGCCCCAACATCATCACAAGGTCAGCTTGGGAAGCCAGACAGACACACTGCCCTACAATGAGTCTCCCAGCCAAATATGTTATCATCATTCACACTGCTGGGGCAACCTGCAACATATCCATGGACTGCCGGATCCGTGTCCGAGATATACAATCTTATCACATGGACACACAGAACTTCTGTGACATCGGATATCAGTAAGTGGGACTGGTGCAAACTTGGTGCTTCTTTTCTTCAGGGCTATAAGAAGGAAGGCTCGGGGAGGGAGCCAGTGTTTGCCAAGCTCTTCCTTTGTGCCAGGTGCTTTACATAAGACATCATCTTTTTATTTGTGCAGGATTCTGGACTGAGCATTCTTCAGAGCCTAGCTAAGGTTTAGTTATCTCCCCTGGGCATGTTCTCCATGAGTGGTTGGGAAGACTCTGAAAGGAAGATGTTAAAACAATAGTGATAAATCAAGAGTATGAGACCCTTATGGGAGGCTGTCAACAGACCATGCCTTTTAAATGTGATCCCTTCCAACCAGCCAGCAGCCCAGACCCTACTCACCCCCTGCTGCCCTTGAGCCCAACCCCAAACTTGCTCTCTCTGATGTTAGAATCCTGCAATACCTCTGCTATTGCTTACTCCGTTTATAGACACAGGAAACTTTAACTTCTCTGGACTTCTTTTGCCTCCTCTCTGCAGTAGGGGAACAATACCTTATCTATTTGATAATACCAAGTGAACTAGAACAGTGGGAAGCTTCTTAGGCATTCCCTTGGAATTTTCATAGAAGAAATTTAGGGTTAGAGTATGATAACTTTTAATTATTAGTACTAATTTTAACTTTATTGGCATCTAGTTGATTTACAATGTTGTGTTAGCTTCAGGTATACAGCAAAGTGATTCAGTGACAACCTATAAAAGAATAAATTAAGAAATAATTTATTTATTTATTTCCTGGCTGGTCTGGGTCTTCATTGCTGTGCAGGTGTTCTCTAGTTGTGGGGAGCAGGGGGTGCCTATTCTCTAGTTGCGATGCAGGCTTCTCTTTGTGGTGGCTTCGCTTGTTGCGGAGCACAGGCTCTAGAGCACAGGCTCATGGTTATGGCTCATGGGCTTATTTGCTCCACAGCGTGTGAGATCTTCCCGAATCAGGGTCAAACCTGTGTCTCCTGCATTGGCAGGTGGATTCTTTACCACTGAGCTGCAGGGAAGCTGTGACTTAATCACAACAATTGTTTGAAGTCTCAGGCGGCTTTTCTTTTGTGTATGTCCTGGGGGCTCAGCTGGTAAAGAACCCTCCTGCAATGAAGGAGACTAAAACTAAGATCATGGCATCCGGTCCCATCACTTTACGGCAGATAGGTGGGGAAACAGTGGAAATAGTGGCTGACTTTATTTTTCTGGGCTCCAAAATCACTGCATATGGTGACTGCAGTCATGAAATTAAAAGATGCTTACTTCTTGGAAGGAAAGTTATGACCAACCTAGACAGCATACTAAAAAGCAGAGACATCACTTTGCCAACAAAGGTCTGTCTAGTCAAGGCTTTGGTTTTTCCAGTGGTCATGTATGGATGTGAGAGTTGGACTGTGGAGAAAGCTGAGCTCTGATGAATTGATGCTTTAGAACTGTGGTGTTGGAGAAGACTCTTGAAAGTCCCTTGGACTGCAAGGAGATCCAACCAGTCCATCCTAAAGGAGATCAGTCCTGGGTGTTCATTGGAAGGACTGATGCTGAAGCTGAAGCTCCAGTGCTTTGGATACCTGATGCGAAGAGCTGACTCATTGGAAAGGACCCTGATGCTGGGAAAGATTGAGGGCAGGAGGAGAAGGGGATGACAGAGGATGAGATGGCTGTATGGCATCATCGACTCGATGGACATGGGTTTGGGTGGACTCTGGGAGTTGGTGATGGGCAGGGAGGCCTGGTGTGCTGCAGTTCATGGGGTCGCAAAGAATCGGACATGACTGAGTGACTGAACTGAACTGAGCTGAACTGGCTTCGATCCCTGGGTTGGGAAGATCCCCTGGAGGAGGGCATGGCAACCCACTCCAATATTCTTGCCTGAGAATCCCCCATGGACAGAGGAGCCTGGCAGGCTATTGTCCTTGGGGTCGCAAAGAGTCGGACATGACTGAGTGACTAAGAACATGTCTCATTCTGGGCCGGCTCCCTTTCTCCTCTGAACTGCCATTTTAAAAACAGCCTTTGTAAATAGGAGAAAACTATGGCTGCATTTTACAGGACTTTCCACAGCCTTGCTACAGTTATTAAGCTTAGTTAATAAAGAATTAAATGTGGAAATTCCAAATGGAAAATGCCAGGACCTGAGGGAATGTTAGTTTCCTTTCACATTCATTCTTTGGGGACTGGCTTGATTTCTGTCCTTTGACTTTGGAGGCCTGTTATGGTGCTCACTCCCACTGCAGCCTCAGGATACAGCATCTGTCACTCTGTCACCAACTCTGCTCGGTATGGACAAAGGGCCCTCTCATTCATCATTTCTTACTTTTTCACCAATATTTATTGGGGTATCCCTGGTGGCTCAGCAGTAAAGAACCCACCTGCAATGAAGGAGATGCAGGTGCAACCCCTGGAGAAGGAAATGGCAGCCCACTCCAGTATTCCTGTCTGAAAAAAACCATGGATACAGGAGACTGGTGGGTCACAGTCCATGGGTTTGCAAAGAGTCAGACACAATGGAAGCAACTGAGCACGCATGCGTGCTACGTGCTTGGTGTTCAGCAAGATGAATTAGCTCCTTCCCTTGGGGAGGAGAGAGGATAGTAAGCAGTCATGACGATTGTGAGTGTTGGCACTGGGATGGATGAGTAACAGAATGTGCCAGGGTGGACCTCTAAGAAGACTTTGGAGGACTGCACGGTATCACAGCAGGGCTTCAGCAGGGAGAGGCATCCACACTGGGACATGGATACGGAGTGGAGGTCAGTTAGGCAAAGAAGGATGTGGAGTGTTCCAGGCAAGAGGGAGCAGCACATGAAAGGGCCTGGAGTCCAGACAGAGCACAAATGAAAGAAGCTTGCGTGCTAAGTTGCTCCAGTCACGTCCGACTCTTTGCAGCTCTATGGACTGTAGCCCACCAGGCTCCTCTGTCCCTGGGATTCTCCAGGCAAGAATCCTGGAGTGGGTTGCCATGGCCTCCTCCAGGGGATCTTCCTGATCCAGGGATCAAACCCATGTCTCATATCTCTTGCATTGACGGGAGTGTTCTTTACCATTGGCACCACCTGGGATGCCCACAAAGAAGCTTAACTCCTACCTAAAATAGACTACAAAGAGGGGGATGGTGAGAGGGAAGGCTGAAGAGGCTGACAGGAGCCATAGCACAGGGGTCTGGACATGGGTCCTGACAGGCTGACTCTATTTGAAAGGCAACTGGAAATCCCTGCCCTATGAAGGGATCTGTATTTAGCAAAACCACTCTGGGGGCTGTTTTAAGCATGGATTGGAAGGAGGTAAAACTCTGGGCAGACAGCTTTTACAGTAATTCAGACAGCAGGTGATGGTGACCTGGAGCAACATAGCAACTGTCGGCATACAGGTAAGTGGAGAAATTTAAAACAGGAGAAATGGTTGACAAGCCATTGGATGGGGCTGGAAGAGGGAGAGTGAAGCATTCAGTCTGATGCCCAATTTTCTGGCTAGGCAATTTGGAAGAAGATGGGTTTGTTTGGACATGTTGGCTTTTAGAGCTTGTGATTGAGCTATGGCTTCCCAGCTGGCTCAGTGGTAAAGAATCTGCCAGCCAAGCAGGAGACATAGGGATGCGGGTTCAGTCCCTGAGTTGGGAAGATCCCCTGGAGAAGGAAACAGAACCTACTCCAGTATTCTTGGCTGGCAAATCCCATGGACAGAGGAGCCTGGGTGAATACAGTCCATGGGCGGATATGAGTCAAAAGTGGGCAAAAGTGTTGAACATGACTTAAATGACTAAAAAACAACAATTGGAGTTATAAGACTGGATGGTTGTCCAGGGAGAATATATTGAGTGAGAAGAGGGAAGGGGTGAGACCAGAACCCCAGGGAGGAGAACCAGGGAAAAGAACATGTCAAGAAATTAGTGGCCAATAGGATCAGAATAAAAATCAGTTTTCATTACTAGTGTCAGCATGTGGCAGTGGACTGATGTTGCTGTCATCATTGCTTGTCACTGTCTGTCTTCATTTCTTAGGTTCAGGGACTGTTTTTTTTGCCTTTTTGTGTCTGTTCACATTAATTAACACATATGGTAAGAGTAATAGTAATGGTAATAATAATAATAATAGTAAGTGGATGAAAGAATGAATTAATGATTCAAGGAGTGAATGAAGCCAGTTGTACCCAGAGTAATTTTCTCCTTTTCCCTTTGCCTAACCTTAGCTTCCTGGTGGGCCAGGATGGTGGTGTGTATGAAGGAGTTGGCTGGCATACCCAAGGCTCTCACACATACGGATACAACGATATTGGCCTAGGAATTGCCTTCATAGGCAACTTTGTAGGTAAGGGGTAAACATGGGGCAGAGGGACTCTGGATGATGAAATATTATGTGAAATATCTGGGAAGCAATGGGGATAAGATGCATTGTGGTGCTTGACAGTGTCAGTGGGATGCTTAAAGCAAGAGGCAGGTCCCCAAGAGTCCCTCTCAGGCAGAACATTTCCACCAAATTCACCTGTACCAATACCCAGTTCTATCTGTCTTTAGAGCCATGCCCAACGCAAGCATGGAGCAAGAGAGAAAAAAGTCTTTTGCAAACTTTGGTGTTTTCATAGCACTGTTGGCAAATGTAGTGTCTTCCTTGGTAACCATGGCAACCACACTGGGGAGCATCACTATCTCTTATGGACAAGCAATGAATGGTCTGGTGCTGCCATGTCTGCCCCATGATGACTGTTGAGAAGTGGTGTGTTGAGCTGCAGTTATTTTTCAGAGAGGCTTTGAACTTTCTAGAAGGCAGAATCAGGGAGCACAAAGACCTTGTTTTCCCAAGAAACTTACAGGAATTTGTTGGCTATGGTGGTGATGGGGACAGAGGGAGCCTGGGCTAGGTGCTTGTCCCTGCCAAAAGCAAGTAACCTTGAGACCCTAGTTATTGCTGGGCTAAATGTGTTTTGCAGAAAAACCACCAAATGCTGCAGCGCTGGAGGCAGCTCAGAACCTGATCCAGTGTTCCGTGGTCAAGGGACATCTGGTCTCCAACTACCTGCTGGTGGGGCACAGCGATGTGACCAACATTCTGTCTCCTGGACGGGCTTTGTACAACATCATTAAGACTTGGCCTCATTTCAGACAATAAGGGAACCCCAATTCCTTCCAATACCACCCCCACCCTAACCCTGGCTCCTGAGTCTCCCCTTCTTCACCTTCCATTCTGGCTCAACACCTGTGTCCCCTCCCTGCCAGCCCCATCCTGTTTCTTCGGCTTCAGGTTAGTATGATCATTTCCAAACTAGTATGATCAGTTCCATATGATCAAACCCCATAGTGGGGCATTCCAGCCCTCTGAGTCTGCACCCAGCCTCCTTCCCTCCTCACCTTTCTCTCCCCAGCACCCACCTCCTCACCCAGGTGAGCCTTCTTGTCCCTTTGTACACACCCCTCTCCTGGTGTGCCTTCCCCTGCCATTGTTGTAGCCATGCATTCCGGAAAACAAACTCACTCAGAATGACAGTGCAGTTTACTATACCAGCGGGCCCAAGGCAGAGTTTCCTCTTAGCCAAGGACTCTGACTGACTTTTGTGAAAACCTTATATACCTTAAGTGTACTGCTCAAGCCCACAACCCCAAGTTCCTTAAACCTAGCCTGGAAAGTCTTAAAGGGAGATACAATCAGGTTACAGCCATGATTCACAATCAGAAGGGTCAGCTGGTTATGCATTGTAGCCTACACCAATGAGTGCCATAAAGATTACAAAAGTGATTGACTACATAGGGGATTAATACATTCTTTTTGGTGACGGGAAATCTTGGTATGGAATCTTGTGTTTATCAGTCCAGGAGGCCAGTTCGGCCATAGGTATGTTATCCCCATGGCTACCAGGCACATAGTCCAAAGCTCACTGAAAATGAGAGATGGAGTTTCCTTCTTTTTCAAGATGGAGTCAGCTCAGCCTGTTCCTTTCCTTGCTCGCCGTCTGCCCAGCAGCTCCTAGCCTCACACATGACCCAGGTCAACAACCCAGCCCCTCCTCTCTGTTCACACACTACCTTGTCCATATTTGTATGCAGCCCTTATTTCAGGGCAGTGATTATTTATAGACGTTCTCTCCACTGGGTTGTGAGTTTGTCCATTTTCATTCATGTCTGTGTCCTCAGTTCTTCAGCAGTGTCTGGAATACAGAAAAGTGAAAGTGAAAGTCACTCAGTCATGTCCCGCTCTTTGAGACACCATGAACTATACAGTTCATGGAATTCTCCAGGCCAGAATATTGGAGTGAGTAGCCTTTCCCTTCTCCAGGGCATCTTCCCAACCCAGGAATCGAACCAGGGTCTCCAGCAATTGCAGGCAGATTCTTTACCAAGTGAGCTAACAGGGAAGGTGCTACAAATATTCATTGGAGAAATGGATGAATAAAGGAATGAGTGGACCAAGTCCTTGTTCCCCTTTCCGATTTGCTTATCATCCCCCTTTTGGGGAAGACTTGTTGGACGATACCTCATCCCACCAGCATTCTCTCTGTTCTGTTGCCTCCCAGTCTGAGACTCAGAGCTGCTCTGGCTGCTATGGTTGTTGTGTCTCCAGAGTCCGGTGTCCCCATCCTCCCAGAGCTCCCTGAGGGCAGAGGCTGTGTGGACACAGCCTCTCTGTGGACTGATGTTCTCTGTCCTTCCCCGGTTGGGTCCGCTAGGCATCAAGCTGAGCAGGGACTCAGAGCTTGGGACTCTGCAGCCCTCCGTCCCTGGGCTCCTCCTGCCCAAAGTGAAGCCTCATCCTTTCAGATGGGGGAAATAACCCCCTGCTGTTTACTAGAAGTTCCAGTTCCATAGGAACTGCAAACTACCTGCTCATGGTAGTTTTTCCTGATCTAGAAACAGGGAAAGGAGGAAGAAGGGGAGAAACCTGGATTCCCCACCTCCTCCTTTGGTATTTTGGTCTTTGCTTTTAGAGTGTTTCACACCTCTTAGAACAAAGCAGGTTCAACCTCACATTTTCACAGCTGTTTGTGCTTTTCAAAGACTGTCCCCCAGTCTCACTGGATTCACTTTATCCTCAGTGTAGGGTATAGTTCTGGTGAGGCAGAAAAGGAAAGACGACCTCAACAGAAGTAGGTTACCTTTATTCAGGCAAGGAGGGGCGACAGCCGGCCTAACGACCAGGCTGAGCGCAAGAGGGAACAGGGAGGCTTCATACTTGTAGGGAGGTTTGTGGAAGTGATAAGGGAAATGTCAATCAGGCGGGATATTTTGAGTATTCTTTTATTGAGGTGACATTTGTAGTTGGGCAGGGGGTGATAAGTCTTTGGGGCGGGTGTAGGGGGTGGTAGGTTTCCGGACAGGGGGTGATAAGTCCCAGATAGATGCAACCAGCCTGGAGCATCAGGGTGGAACTAAAGTTATGCTTTATAAAGTTTTCTCCGAAGTTAGATGATTCAGCAAGGGCCTTTGAGACTGTTGTTCTTTTTAGGCCCAAAAGACTCCTTCACTCAGGCCACCTGGGCACATAAGCAGGGGAAGGAATTGTTTATCTGGGGGTCTCAGTGCCCCTTTCTGACTTACAGAGCCACGGGGAGAGGAGAGGCTGCTCCAGGAGGAGACCTCCTTGGGATGGGAGTCACTGGACCAGAAGCTCTGGTCAACCCAGTCCTTTCTTTGGGGTGAAACCTCCCCAACTCACCACTGTGTGTCTCCCCTTCTCTTACAACATCCAGGGTGAGTTTCGGAGCCCTTCCTACAGGGAGTGGCCAAAAAGGTGTTTGTGTGATGAGAAGTGATCCCAAGAAAAGAGCTGCCCTCCAGCTTTCTTTGCCTTTCTTACCAGCCTCCAGAGCGGAGGGTCTCTGGCCTTTGATTCAAAGCACATTCCTGGCCTCAGGGTCTCACTAGCCTCCCCAGCCCCTGACCCAGGCAGGCTTTCCTGGGGGAGGGGGTGGGAGTGGGTTGTAGATGCCCTCATCTCCATCAGTGCTCATCAAGACCTCCTCAAATCAGCGTTATTGCAGGGTCTGAATTATTGTCTTTTCAGGATTATTTACTTTTATTCGTCTTAAATACACAAAATCTAGGTGAAACCAGAGCAGTCAGTCAGAAAATGGTTTTTCAAGGTCAGTCCTGAGGCAGCCAATTCCATTCAGTTGCCTCTTCGGAGTCCTTTGTGTGCAGAAATTCTTTCCAGCTCCCCTTTAATTATTTAAAGTGGGATTCAGGGAACACCCCGGTGGTCTTATGGTTTGCTCTCACTGCTGGGGCCCAGGTTTGATCCCTGGTGAGGGAACTAAGATCCTGCAAGCCGCGAGGAGTGGCCAAAAAAAAAAAAAAAAAGTGGAGTTCATACTAATATGCCTCCTCAGAGGTTAGCTGTGAGGATTAAGTGAATTTAGAGTCCTGTGACTCGTGGTTGCATATAATGTGATCCTGCCAAAGTTGAGTGGTGGTATCATGGTTCTTGTTGCTGTTGTTGTGGTGGTTGCCATCTGTTACTGCTGTCTGACTCTGGCAGGAAGGATACACCCTTGTGGGCATCAGTCTCAACCTCCTGGGGAGTTGGCAAAGGCTGGGGGGAGCAGGGAGGAGCCCCACAGGTCGGGCACAGGTGAAGGAGCCCTTGGCATGGGAAGGACACAGTGGCTTCACTACCCTGGACTTTCAGGGCTGGAGAGCCTCTAAGCCCATCTTGTTAGCTGTTTTCCACAACTGTAAGCTCGGAAAGAAAAAAAATGCCACAAAAACTTTTATTTGGCTCTGGAATACTAATTCGATTTAAGCCTATTTTCCAGAAAACTGAAACCAAAGAGGGCAGATGACTTGTTTAAGTTCACTCAGTGAGTTAAATAAAAGAGGAACCCTCAGATTCTGTTTTTTTTTTTAATCTGAAGAACTTTATTGATCTTTTTTAAAGGGATGAGATTATTTGTTTGGCTGTGCCAGGTCTTAGCTGCATCATGCAGAATCTTTAGTTACAGCGTGTGGGATCTAGTTGCCGGACCAGGGATTGAATCTGGGTTCCTTGCACTGGGATCATGGAGTCTTAATCCCTGTACCACGAGGGAAGTCCTAGGACTCCTCAGATTCTGAGCACAGCCCCATTCTTGCACCTCTCTGGTTGAACTCACATATGACCCCTCCTTTCCAACAGAATAAAGTAAAGCATCTTAGCACGCACAGCATTTAGGGCTTTCCACAATCACTCCAACCTACCCTTTTGCACAGAATAAGACTTAGGTTGCAATTTGCAGATTCTCCTCCCGCAATTGCCCACTTTGGGGCCACCTGTCCCTGCCCTCCTTGTGAGCCCCCCTTCCCCAGTCCCACCAGGTTTCCAGATGCTTCTGGTCTGTTTCTCTAGACCAGAGATGCCACCTCCCTCCACTGGGTGCCCGGGGCCTCTGCCTGGTCCTCTTGGCGGCTCATCGCCGGTCCCCTCTCTTCCTGTTTCTGACCTGGACTCATCGCCGGTCCCCTCTCTTCCCCCTTCTGACCTGGACTCATCGCCGGTCCCCTCTCTTCCCCCTTCTGACCTGGACTCATCGCCGGTCCCCTCTCTTCCCCCTTCTGACCTGGATTTCTGGGCCTGTGCCCGCACCTCCCTGGCCCAGAGCTGGTGCACTGGGGTGGGGGCGCGGCAGCTGCCTGTCTGCAGGCTGGAAGGGGAAGAGCCCCATCTGTACAGGGCAGGGCAAGCAGAGGCACGTTCCCAGCCCAGAAGGGCGGCAGCCCTTCCCCGGGCGTCTTGGGATGTTTGTCACAGAGTGGAAAATCCCAGTGTCTGCCTGGTGCCAGGAACCCGCCCCCTCTTGTAACACACCAGAGGCCGCGGGTTAATTCCGTCTTAACTCCCAGCCCTCCGTGGCTCCTGCAGTCTGGTGGCCTCTCCATGGGTGTGAGACTGAGGGGAGAGATTCTCCAGCACCAGCGCTCCCCAGCCCTTGGAGGCTTCTGTGACCTTCTCCCTGTGGGGGCCTTGAGGCTGCTCCCCACAAGCTGGCCCTTCAGGAAAGGCTCCCTCCCCGGGGCCTCTGCCCGGCCTCTCATGGGCTTCCTGGCTCTTCCTGTCTCGCTGGCTTCTTTCTTCCCACACGTGTGTGTCTCTCTAGTGGCCCCTGTCTCCCTCCTGCCTCCCCCTCTCTCTTTCTCAGGCTGCCTCCCTCTTCACCTCTCAGGGCCTCTGCTTTTCTCTCTGACAGCCCTTCTACTGCTCTATCTCTCTGCCTTCGCCCTTTCTCTTTTGCTCTCATTAACATCTAGGCTGCGGCAGCGTGGAGATGATGGGCTCTGTGCTGTAGTACCTAGACTCTGCCCTCCACCAGGCTCTGCTCTGTCCCAGTATTGTAGCCACACGTTCTGGGAGACAAACTCGCTAAGGACAGTGCAGATAGTGGAGTGCAGTTTATTACCTGGGTGGGCCCAAGGCAGAGTCTCCTCTTAGTCAAGGACCCTGACCAGTTTTTCTGAAAACCTAAGTACCCTAAGTGTACGTACCCAAACCCACCTCCCCCAATTCCCTGAAACTAGTCTGAACAAAGGAAAAGAAAGATACAAAGTTACCCCCCATTCATATGCCTTAAGCCTAGGTAGTTAACAGTGGACAATTATCAATAGGCCTGTGGTCATATCCCAATAAGCATAATAGATAGAATTTATGATTCTATTCGGTTACACTGATAATTAGGGTATTCTTTTAGGCAACAGAGAGTCTAGATACGAGCCCTGGGGCTCTTCCATCCAGGGGGCCTGGTTTTCCAGTTGGTCTGTCGTTTCCATAGATACTGGGCATGTAGCTCGCAGTCCACAGTCCGGCCCAAGATGGAGTCCTGATTTCAAGATGGAGCCTGTTCTGTCTGTTTCCTCCTTTACCGGGGCTGCCAGCCCTGCTGGGGAGGAGGAAGTGGGGGTGGAAGGCCGGGGTGGGGTGGCTCTGGGAAAGGCACACATCTTTTGGAAGCTTAGAGCTGCAAAGAATGGACAGGTGTGTTTCTGGCCCAGCAGGTTTTTCCGGGGCAGCTGATTTAGGACCGGGCTTTAATTAGAGGAGCCAGCTCTGGGTGAGGAAGGTGTGATTAGCTGGGAGGAGTGGTGGGCAGGGGTGTGAGACCCTGAGAGGGGTGGCAGGGACTTCTGGGGGACTTTCTGCAGTGGGCTGAAGTAAGAAGTGTGTCCCCACGGTGGGAAGCTGGAGGTTCTCTCTCAGGGTGGCCAAGAGCTTTTGCACCCAAGGCTGATGAAGCTGCCTGCAGAGAGGTGTGAAACGAAATCTCTCTTGCCATTATCAATAAACAAGAAATGGCACAGCCATTAGTGATTTCTGGCCTTCAAATGTGAATGAGAGCTCTCCAAACTGTGATCCAGTGGATGCTGCCACCCCGCCCACTCCCATCCTCTCCACGTGATTCCAAGAAGCAGGGTAAACAAGGAAACAGGATTTGGCCCCAGATAGCTGAGGTGCATATGAAAGGAATGGATTCTGTGGGCCCGGAGGCCTGCATCTTTCCATATAGAATGCTAAATTCCTTAACTTGATAACTGATACTTGATGTTCAGACTGCCTGCTCCCTTTGTAGCAACCTTGTATATAGCCAGACTTCCCTCCTGCCTCTTTGGAGCAGTTTTCTCAGAGCTACTGAGATGCTGTCTCCCTGGCTTGGAGTCCTAAACATCCCACCAAATAAAATAACTCCCTACATTCAGGTTGTGACTCTATTTTTTTTAGCCAACAGAGGGGAGCTGGGGCATCTCTTATGCACCCTCAGCACTCTGCTCACATGTCCATCTCTTGAGGCCCCCAAATTAGTAATCTATTCTCTTCTTCTTTGACACTCTGTCATTATTTATTTTATGTGTTTCTCTTTGTGTGGGTACATATCTTATTATCTGTCTTTCTTCCCCACTAGATTACAAGGGCCGTGATAGTGGAGATCATGCTTATTGTGTTCGTGTCTGTCTGCTCTGGTGCGTAGTAGTTGTGTTACCGCGTCCACGTTCTCTCTGCTTGCTGCACGATAGGCCAATGAATCCAAAAGACAAGGTGTTGAGGCAAGGAAGAGACTTTAACTGGGGAGCCGGCAGACTGAGAAGATGGCAGGCTGGCACCTCAAAATAACCATCTTATTGGGATCTGGATGCCAGCTTCTTTTATAGATCAGAGAGATAGAAGCAATGAAGAACTAAAGTCAAAAGGCAGAATAGAGAGGGAGACGCAGTGGGCAAGTAAAGTGAAAGGGTCTTCAGTCTTGCGAAACATCTCCAAGGGAATGTCCAGTCTTCAGAAGGGGTGTGTTAATCTCTTCTATTCACAGGTGGGCAGGGACAAACTGTTGTAGGAAAGGGGACCCCTGCCAGGGCCTGAAACTGGGCTCTTGTCTAACACTAAGAAATGAATTGTCCGAGGGGACACATGAGCTGACAAAGCAAGAGATTTTATTGGGAAAGGGTACTCGGGTGGAGAGCAGGACAGTAAAGGAACCCAGGAGAACAGCTCTGTCACATGGCTTGCAGTCTCCGGTTTTACGGTGATGGAATTAGTTTCTGGGTTGTCCTTAGCCAATCATTCTGACTCAGAGTCCTTCCTGGTGGTGAACGCCTTGTTCAGCCAAGATGGATGCCAGAGAGAAGGATTCTGGGAGGTGGTCGGACCTGTGGTGTCTCCTTTTGACTTTTCCTGAACTCTTCTGGTTGGTAGAGGCTTATTAGTTCCCTGTTCCTTACCAGGACCTCCTGTCGTGAAACAACTCATGCAAATGGTTACTGTGGTGCCTGGCCAGGGTGGGCGGTTTTAGTGTGCTTCCCCTAACAAAACTATCTGTCCATAAGATGAAAAAAGGCACTTTAGTTTACAGTCAAGCAGAGGGGCAGGGTCCTCCAGGCAAGCCATTGAGTATGATTATAATAATAAAAGCAAGTCAAAGAAACAGTTTCCAACATGGAGTCAGAATTGGCTTTCTCCCTGCAACAGGTGCTCAGGAAACATCCAGACAAGTAGAATCCCAAGGTCTGGGGGGACAGGAGGTGTGGTTGTCTATTGACTTGTCTTACAGTAGGTGGCCAGTCTAGCTGGTTTGTCTGTTCAGGCCCCACTGAGCTCTCACTGGTTCATCACATAGGGTGGGGATGCAGAGTGTGAAGACCAGAAGGCAACTTGCCTGGGATCAAACCAGATTACAGTAGACCCTGGTAACAGATACCCATACATGGCTGATAGAGAGGGCTGGGTTCCCAATAACATTCAGTGGTCCTTTCTCTGGACTCTGCTAGGTACCTGATACACGTGATTTCATTTAATACCCAAGACAGGTCAGTAGGATAGGAGCCGTCATTCCTGTTTGACAGCTGAAGGAACTGAGGTTCAGCTTGGAGAGACTGTCACTTTCTTAAAATTACATGGCGAATGCATGGTGATGCTGAGCTGAGTTTCTGTTCCTTTGTCTGCACAAATCAGGCTATCCTCTGTTTGCTCACACTATTTTTACAGCTAGTGACTAGAAGTGGACAGAACACCCAAGGGTCCCTTGACTCAGAGTTCACTGGAGCAGTTACTTCCCTTGATCTAACAGTATCCTTCAATTAATAAGGTGATACATGTAAAACTATATAAATGACATAGTTCTGAATTCATGCTTGTCCCATGGACAGAGGAGCCTGGTGAGCTACGGTCCACGAGGTTGCAAAAGAGTCAGACACAACTTAGTGACTAATCTAATCTTTCACACTGAGCAAGCTAAAGGCAACCAATATTGCCTTCCTGCCACCCCTCACCCTCAGTTTAGGGAGGTCTTCATCAGGAGATAGGTGGGAACAAGGTAAGGGAGGAGACCCACCAGGGAACTGACATGAGGTGGTCATGGGGTATGGACTCAGGGTTTAACTCTGTCTGAAATGTCTTCCTCACCCTCTCCATTCCACCCCTCCATCAAGTTCTATTCATCCTTCAGTTCCCAATCTAAATATCGTGCCTTCAGAGAGAAACCCCCCCACCCCTGCTCCCCATGAGCTATACACTCATTCAGAAACTTGCCTTTTTCCAGCACTGCGTGATTCAGAACTGAATCTTTAATTCTACTGTTATTTGTTTTATACCCATCTTCCTCACTGGATGTTAGCTTTATGAGGACAGGGATCTCCCTGGTGTACCCCTGGCACATAATAGCAGCCTAATAAATACTTGGTGACTGAATGAATGTCCTCAGTATCTTTTTTGTGACTGTGGGGTTGAATCAGGTGACCTGGACATTTTCCAGATCTGAGATAGTTTTGGGGTCTAAGGGTCCCAGTAAGGGCTCTAATTCCAGAGGCTCTTGGTAGGGGAAGGTGCATGAGGAAACAGCAACAGAAGGGAACTGGAGATCTGCTCTGGCTGGGCCAGTGGGTGACTCCCCAGTTGGGGCTGGGGCATGGGGAGTCCCTGGTGGGTGTGGAGTTGGTACATCTTGGCCAGGGCTGAATGCCTGGGCCTGCTGAGTGAGGAGGCATGTTGCCCAGCTGGTGCAGGTGCAGGAAGGAGGGGAAAAGGGCTGGAAATGCAAGTGCTGGCTGCGGAAATGTGTTGGGTGTTGGAGTCCTGGTACTTCTGGTCGTAAGACCAATCTTGGCACATCAGGATGCAGAGTGGCAAGACAGCATGTCCTGAGACTTGGAGGTCGGAGAGGAGCCCCGCCCAAGCTCCTAGAGGGGTTTCCAGCACTGCCTTGAGACAAATCTCCTACTTGCTCTTGGTCAGCTTCTGCTCCCACTGTCGTCACAAATACTCCCATGTTTCACTTCCTTCCCCAGGCTTCCATCCCTACCCTCTTACTCTCAGCAGAGAAAACTAGGTCCCATCCACCAAGACATCTTTCAACTTCCTGTGACCTTGCAAATGTTCTTGCTGCTGTTCTTCACATTTTTTCTTTCTTCACATCAGCCTTAGAAGGTGATGAGTCCCCTCTGCTATTCAGATCCAGCTCTCTCCTTCTCTTTGTCTCCTCCTGTTAATGCTGTTTTGGAATTCTTCTTTTAACTCATCACCTATACCTCCCAAATTTATAATTTATAGACTAAACACCTTTCCTTAGGACTAGGTTCAAATTCTAACTGCATGTATCTCCACTTGAATCTCTAGTAGCATCGACAACTTTGATGTCTAAATCTGAACTCCCTGCTCTTTCCTCTGAAACTGTTCCCACTGCTATCTCCCCGCAGCTCAGCAAATCAATGTCTTGTTTCTAGCTGCCGTGGCCAAAGATTCTTGGGGCCATCACGGACTCCTTTCTTTCTCTCATTTCCCTCATCTGATTGGTTCTCCCTTCAAAATATATTTAGAACTACAATTCTAAATTCAACCACTTCTCAGCACCTCCCTGGTTTACACTCTGGTTCTAGTCAACATCACCTATCACTTGAAATGCTATAGGAGCCTTTTAATTGGTTTCCCTGATCCTGCTACCCCCCAGTATGCATGCTCGGTCGCTTCAGTTGTATCTGATTCTTTGCGACACTTATGGACTGTAGCCTGCCAGGCGCCCCTGTCCATGGGATCCTCCAGGCAATAATACTGGAGTGGGTTGCTGTGCGCTCCTCCAGGGGATCTTCCTGACCCAGGGATCAAACCTATGTCTCCTGCACTGCAGGCAGATTCTTTGCTGCTGAGCCAGCCCCTAGCCCTTGAGTCTATTCTCAACACAGGAGCCGGAGAGAACCTGTTACGATACAACCAGGTCAGATCTGTCTCTCTTCTACTCAAGACCCTCTCATGGTTTCTCTCCCGTGTCACTCAAAGTAAGAGCCAACGTCCTTTTACTGTGACTTGAAAGGTCCTACTTGACCTCACTCCTAGTTTTGCCTCTGACTGCATCTCCTACTCTCTCTCCCCTTTCTCACTGCACTCCAGCCTCACTCGCCTACTTTCACAACCAGCAGACACTCCCTTCAGGAGTGATTCATACTCCAACTTTAGGTTGTTTCATACATTTGTATTACAGTTAGGTTAAAGAAAATATATGTATTCTGTCTTGGAATTGTGCCTCAATGATTTAAAAAAAAAAAGGTTTGCATGCATTTAGGATCATTCTTTGTGCTGTACAATTCAATGAGTTTTGCCAAGTGCAGTCATAATTTATAAATGTAGAGTCATGTAGAGTTGTTTCACTTCCCTGAAAATCCTTTGTTAGTTAACCTATTCAACTCTTCCTCCAAAACCCAGGGCAACCACTGATCTTTTTACTGTCTCTATAGTTTTGCCTTTTCCAGAATGTCATATGAGTGGAAGCATACAGGATATAGCTCTTGCAGACTGGCTTCTTTCCCTTATTAATATATGTTTAAGGGTCACTCATGTCTTCTCCAGGCTTGATAGCTCGTTTCTTTTTAATTGCTGAATAATATTCCATTGTATGGACATACCACAGTTTGTTTAACTATTTGCCTTTTGAAGGACATAGCAACCACCATCTTGGTTGCTTCTAGTTTTTGCTGATTATGAACAAAACTGCTATAAATATTTCCATGAAAGTTTTTGTTTGGATATGTTTTCAAATCAGTTGGATAGATCCCTAGATGAGTGATTGCCAGATAATATGGTAAGCCCAAGCTTAACTTTGTGAGTGAGTGAAAGTCACTCAGTTGTGTCCGACTCTTTGGGACCCCATGGAATATACAGTCCATGGAATTCTCCAGGTCAGAATACTGGAGTGGGTAGCCTTTTCCTTCTCCAGGGGATCTTCCCAACCCAGGGATCAAACTCAAGTCTCCTGCATTACAGGCAGATTCTTTATAGCTGAGCCACAAGGGAAGTCCTAACTTTGTGAGAAACTGCCAAACCATCTTCCAGAAGAGCTATATCATTTTGTGTTCCCAATACATTGAACAATGAGTGAAAATTCCCATTGCTGCACATCCTCACCAGCTTAGTTTTTGGGATTCTAGGCATTCCATTAGATTTGTAGTGATATCTTATTATTATTTTAGCTTGTCATTCCCTAGTGACAAATGATAGCATCTTTTCATATGCTTATTCATCATCAGTATCTCTTTTTTAGTGCATGCAATGTCTGTTTAGGTATTTTGCCCATTTTAATATTGGATTGTTTGTTTTCTTGTTGAGTTTTAAGAGTTCTTTGCTTATTTTGGGTACAAGTCCTTTATTAGATATATGGTTTGCAAATGTTTTCTCCCAGTGTGAGATTTGTCTTCTCATTCTCTAATTGTCATTCACAGAGTGCTAAGTCACTCAGTCATGTTCGACTCTTTGTGACCCTATGGGCTGTAGCCCCTCCAGGCTCCTCTGTCCATGGGATTCTCCAGGTAAGAATACTGAAGTGGGTTGCCATGCCCTTCTCCAGGGGATCTTGCCAACCCAGGGATTGAACCTTCATCTATTAGGTCTCCTGAATTGGCAAGCAGGCTCTTTACCACTAGTGCCACCTGGGAAGCCCATTTCTTAGAGTAGAAATGTTTAATTTTAATGAAGTCCAGTTTTCAACTTTTCTTCTGTAATTCACACATTGATGTCATATCTAAATAAATTGCCACAAAGACAGAAATATAGATCAACAGAACAAAACAGAAAACCCAGAGATAAATCCATGTACCAACGGACACCTTATCTTCGACAAAGGAGGCAAGAATATACAATGGAAAAAAGACAACCTCTTTAACAAGTGGTGCTGGGAAAACTGGTCAACCACCTGTAAAAGAATGAAAATACAACACTTTCTAACACCATACACAAAAATAAACTCAAAATGGATTAAAGATCTAAATGTAAGACCAGAAA
Source organism: Odocoileus virginianus (assembly GCF_023699985.2). Classification (NCBI taxonomy): domain Eukaryota; kingdom Metazoa; phylum Chordata; class Mammalia; order Artiodactyla; family Cervidae; genus Odocoileus; species Odocoileus virginianus. The sequence goes on along the minus strand of NC_069678.1, from coordinate 10,170,308 downwards.
CTATAAAACTCCTAGAGGAGAACATAGGCAAAACATTCCCTGACATAAATCACAGCAAGATCCTCTATGACCCACCTCCCAGAATATTGGAAATAAAAGCAAAAATAAACAAATGGGACCTAATGAAACTTAAAAGTTTCTGCACAACAAAGGAAACTATAAGCAAGGTGAAAAGACAGCCTTCAGAATGGGAGAAAATAATAGCAAATGAAGAAACAGACAAAGGATTAATCTCAAAAAATATACAAACAACTCCTGCAGCTCAATTCCAGAAAAATAAATGACCCAATCAAAAAATGGGCCAAATATCTAAACAGACATTTCTCCAAAGAAGACATACAGATGGCTAACAAACACATGAAAAGATGCTCAACATCACTCATTATCAGAGAAATGCAAGTCAAAACCTCAATGAGGTACCATTACACACCAGTCAGGATGGCTGCTATCCGAAAGTCTACAAGCAATAAATGCTGGAGAGGGTGTGGAGAAAAGGGAACCCTCTTACACTGTTGGTGGGAATGCAAACTAGTACAGCCACTATGGAGAACAGTATGGAGAATTCCTTAAAAAACTGGAAATAGAACTGCCATATGAGCCAGCAATCCCACTGCTGGACATACACACTGAGGAAACCAGATCTGAAAGAGACACGTGCACCCCAATGTTCATCGCAGCACTGTTTATAATAGCCAGGACATGGAAGCAACCTAGATGCCCATCAGCAGACAAATGGATAAGGAAGCTGTGGTATGTATACACCATGGAATATTACTCAGCCATTAAAAAGAATTCATTTGAATCAGTTCTAATGAGATGGATGAAACTGGAGCCCATTATACAGAGTGAAGTCAGCCAGAAAGATAAAGACCAATACAGTATACTAACATATATATATGGAATTTTAAAAGATGGTAATGATAACCTTATATGCAAAACAGAAAAAGAGACACAGATGTACAGAACAGACTTTTGGACTCTGTGGGAGAAGGCGAGGGTGGGATGTTCTGAGAGAATAGCATTGAAACAAGTATACTATCCAGGGTGAAACAGATCACCAGCCCAGGCTGGATGCATGAGACGGGTGCTCAGGGCTGGTGCACTGGGAAGACCCAGAGGGATGGGATGGAGAGGGAGGCAGGAGGGGGGATCAGAATGGGGAACACATGTAAATCCATGGCTGATTCATGTCAATGTATGGCAAAAACCACTACAATTAAAAAAAAAAGATAAATAAATTGCCAAACCCAAGGTTACATAGATTGTTTTCTTTATTTTCTTCCAGATGGTTTATAGCTTCACATTTTACATTTAGGTCTAGGATTCATATTGAGTTATTTTTGTGAAAGGTGTAAAGTCTGTGTCTAGGTAAGGTTTTTTTTTTTTTTTTTTTTGGTATATAGACTATCTAATGGTTCCAGCACAATTTCTTTAAAAGACTATCTCTTGTTCATTGAATTGTCTTTATTCCTTTGTTAAAAGTAAGCTGACTATACCTGCGTGGGTCTACTTCCAGGCTCCCTCTTCTGTTCTATTCATCTATGTATCCATTCTTTTGCAAGTACCACGCAGTCTTGATTGCTGTAGCTTTATAACAAGTCTTGAAGTTAGGTAGTGTAAGTCTTCCAACTTCATTTATCTTCACTATTATTGGCTATTCTGGGTCTTCTGCCTTTCTGTTTAAACTTTAGAATCAGTTTGGCAATACTTCTAAACTGGCTTGGAGAAGGAAATGGCAGCCCACTCCAGTGTTCTTGCCTGGAGAATCTCAGGGACGGGGGAGCCTGGTGGGCTGCCGTCTATGGGGTCTCACAGAGTCGGACACGACTGAAGTGACTCAGCAGCAGCAGCAGCTAAACCAGCTTGCTGAATTTTGACTGGGATTGCATTAAATCTATAGATCAAGTTGGGGAGAATGGACATCTTACCAATATTCTAATCTACAAACACAGAATATCTCTCCATTTATTGAGGTCATTTTTTGATTTATTTCATCAGAATTGTGCAGTTTTCTGCATGTACATCCTATGCCTATGTAGTTAGATTTATACTTAAATGATTTTTTCAATTTTGCTGCTATTGTAAATTGTATAATTCAATTTTAATTTCATTTCTGGTATATAGGAAAGCAATTAACTTTTGTATATTAGCCTTATATCCTGTGACTATGCTATGCTTATTTATTTATTTTCTTGGGTCAATTCTTTGGTATTTTCTACATAGACGGTCCCACCATTTGTGAACACATACCTTTTCTTTTTTTTTTCTGTGTTTGAAGAAAACATTGTATTTCTGGTTTTAAAGCACATATTGACAGCATTCTACACCAATGGCTCAATGTGGCACTGGGGGAGACTTATTTTTGTCATTTGCTGGGGTTGGTCCTAAGAACAGAAATCAAAGCTTTTATGGAAGGGGAAATATAAAAGGTGGCATTTCTGAGAGCTCAGCTTTACAATGGTGTAATTTCAATGTTTACATTGAAATTTTATCTTGGGAGTAACAGAGAAACATCACGGGGCTTACAGCTTTTTGTCCACTTGATTGATAGTTGGAATTGTCTTCTGAAATCCAGGTTTGCAGGTTATAACAAACTTTCCTTGGCAAAGAAAACCCAAACTGATGAGAGTCCCAGTAAGGGGACACGCTTCTCCTGCTTTTCCTCTTTCTTTGCTGACTACCTCTTATTATCCTCCTCCACGGGGTCCTTTCCTCTGGCTGCTTGAAATATCAGCATTCTCCAGAGTTCTGTCCGTGTCCTTCTTGTCTATTTCCTCTCTTGTTCCATAGACTAGCTCATCTGTTGTCATAGTTTTAACCTCTTATCTGTTGGGAAAGCTTAATTCTATGGGTCCAGCCAAGACCCTTTGCGGAGCTCCAGGTGCACACAGGTAATGGCCTGTGTGACAGCTGCCCCAGTGCTCCTATGTCCAACAGTGAATGCACCTTCTTTCCCAAAAGTCTTTTACAAGCTGGAAAAGTCCTTATCACTTTTTCCTCCTCTTTTTCACCCACATCCACTGTGGGAGGCAGTATTGTTACTGGTTCAATACTTATAGGCTGGACAGAGCTGGAGCCAAATCTAAGCCTCTGTTTCCAGATCTGCAAAATAGAATATACTAGTGCATGACTTCTAAGCTACTGTGAGGACTGAATGAGATAATGCAGATGGAGTGCTAATATCAACCAAGAGCTAAGAAGCCTCAACAAATATGAACTATTATTTAAAAGCAATGAGCTGGAAGTCTTCTGGTTTTGAGCTCAGAAACATCTCCTGATTCTAATCCCTTCCTTTCTCATGCCAAGGCCTGAGTTAATGTCATCATTTCTCACCCAAGTACATCATGAGTCATATTATTGGCTATTCATTTCTCATCCTACGGATGATATAAAACAAAAGGAAAGCAAAGGAACAAAAAATACTCTGTTAGGCCTTGTAGTTTCCTTTTACCCACAGGATAAAGTCGAAACTTCTTGTTCTGGCCCTTCTCTCTGCACGCTCAGCTCCCCTAGTCCGCATCTACTCCCTTCCTCGTTCCCTTGTTTCTCTCCTGACTCAGCCAACACAACTGTTTCCTGAACTTACCAGACTCTTCACGTCAGTGCCTTTAATGTGCTTTGAATATGCTGTTCTGTCTCTTTGGGCATTCTTCCCATTGCTTCTCTGCCTGATAACATAAACGTTCTTAAAAGCCCAGCACAAACATCACATCCTCTGTTCATCCCTCCTCAGTCATCCAAGACAGAAATTCCCTCATTTGAGACCCTGGGAGCTATTGTTTTTTGAGTTGTGTTGGATTTTGACTTGTTTCTCTAATTTCCCTGTGAGCTTTTGAGGACAGGATACATTCTGTCATATTTCTTAATACAGCCTCAACTTCTAAGGGGTCAATAAACATTTGCGACATGATTAATGAACTAATAGTATTGTTGGTCTACTTGGTTGTATTCCCGCTGGAAGTTGAACTTAGAAAGGGCTAAGACCTGTGTGCCATTCAGTTTTGTGTCTTCCATGTCTAGCTGAGTTCCTGAATGTCATAGTTGCTTAATAGCTTGTGTGAGTGAATGGGAAAGTGAGAGCTGAATGTCACCGTGGATAAAGACACAGGGCTACCCTCAGATTAAAACTGCTTGGCTGATACTTTGTGGGTGGGGGCTCAGTCTGTGTTAGTCCCTAGCTGGTGACTCTCTTGGGGGTTCCTTGGAATAGAATTGTCTTCTATGGGAAACAGCTTCCTGGCTTTTCCTTCTGCTTCCTATTTCTGCACCTACCCATCCCTCCGCTGACATTATGGGTTTTTCCTTGAGTTTAAGGTGATGACCACAGTTAAACAACAATAACAATAGAAATAAAAATAAACCTGGTGCTTTTGGGTAGACTAGCTAATCTCTCTAAGGTCTTAACTTCATTTGGGTCTATAAAATGGCTGTGAGAAATTTGTTCTGTTTTCCACAGTGATGGAGTGACAAACTTCTTAGCAAAAGGAAATTGTTTGTTGGTCTTAGTATATATATATATATATATAATTTATTTAAATTTTATTTATTTGTTTTAATTGGAGGATAATTCCTTTGCAATATTGTGATGGTTTTTGCCGTACATCAGTATGAATCAGTCAGAGGCACACATGTGTCCTTTCTACCCTGTAACCCCTCTCCCACCTCCCTCGCTCTAGGTTATCACAGAGCACCAGCTTTGGGTGCTCTGGATCATGTATCAAACTCCCACTGGCTATCTATTTTACATATAGTAATGTATCTTTCAATGCTATTCTCTCAAATCATCCCACCCTCTCCTTCTCCCACTGAACTCAAAAGTCTCAGCTAATATATTTATATTTCTCTTAATATTTTGGTATTTTCTTAAAAGACCAAGTGGCCTCAGAAAGTAGGCAACCAAGTGTCTCTCAATAAGTGCCAATGAAGAACCCAAAGTGGCTCGGCTGGAAAGCTCACAGATCTGCAAACTCAAGCCTGCCTGACTTCAAAGCCAGTGCACTTTCCTCAGTATAATATCCTCTAGTCTTAGGGACACAGGGGACACTCTACCCCACCCCGTTTTTGTGTGTGTGTGTGTGGAAAATATGACTGATCCCACTGAGCCTTTGTCAGAGAATGCTAATCACTCATGAGGCTACCTGTGCAACCCTGAGACCGAATGAGGCAAATGCTTGCTAAGGTGGGAAGGAGACCTCAAACTTTGGGGTTGTAGTTTAGTCGCTAGGTCGTGTTCAACTCTTTTGGGACCCCCATGGACTGCAGTGCGCCAGATGCTCCGAGGGAAGATAATGTGCAGTACCACCGTTTACCAGCAGGGGGCAGGCGAGTCTGCTCTTGTTCTCGTGTAGGGCGTAGGAATACTAGAACGTTTTCAGGAGTTCTTAGGTAGGTTGAGATCATGAAGCACCAGCCATGATCTTCTTCCTTCTAGACAGGGATTTTGAGCTGTGAGATCCACAGTGGCCATGTGAGGTGGGCTTTGTAGCCCCATTTTACAGAGACTGAGATAGGTTGAGTGGTCTGTCCAAGGTCACATAGCCTTGCATATCCTGGGTCCGCAAATCAAATTATTTTTGCTGCACATCTTGGGCTGCTCCTGGTGCAAGATACTGGCTCTTTGGTAGATCTGACAATTTTACAAATGTGTATATGACATTTCCACATACAGGTGGTGCTGGTGGTAAAGAACTGGTCTGCTAATGTAGGAGACGTAGAGAGATATGGGTTTGATCCCTGGGTTAGGAAGATCCGCTGAAGTAGGAAACGGCAACCCACTCCAATATTCTTGCCTGGGAATCCCATGGACAGAGGAGCCTGGAGGGCTACAGTCCACGGGGTCACAAAGAGTCGAACACAACTTTCTCATTTACCTGTCCAATCCACCAAAGAACTGGCCCTATCTGACATTCCCAGTGATCAGGAGCTTACTACCTCCAAATACTTTCTTCAGTAGCAGAGGGAACAGTTTCCTAGGGAACTTCCTGGTGTTGCTTCTCCTGAAAGCTGCAGAATTTAGGGACGATTTTATTTATTCATTTATCAACGCGAGATATTTACTGAGTAGGTACAAAGTCCATGTCTTAGTCAATTTGGGCTGCCATAACAAAATACCACAGACTGGGTGACTTAGCCAACAGATTTTTTTTTGGTCACAGTTTTGGAGGCTGGAAGTCTGAGGTAGTGGTGCTGTTGCAGGAGCGGGCACCCCCTTCCAGGGCCCAAAAGTGGGCTAACACTCAAAAATTAATTCTTCAAGGAGACACATTTGCTGACAAAGCAAGAGACTTTATTGGGAAGTGGTACCCAGGTGGAGAGCAGTAGGGTAAAGGAACCCAGAAGGACTGTTCTGCCGCACGGCTCACAGTCTTGGGTTTTATGGTAATGGGATTCGTTTCTGGGTTATCTGTTACCAATCATTCTGACTCAGAGTCCTTCCTGGTGGTGCTTGGATTGCTCAGCCAAGATGGGTGCCAGCGAGAAGGATTATGGGAGGTGGTCGGACACATGCTGTCTCCTTTTGACTTTTCCTGAACTCTTCTGGTTAGTGGTGGTTTATTAGTTCTGTGTTCCTTACGAGGACCTCCTGTTGTAAAATAACTCACACAGATGGTTACTCTTGTGCCTGGCCAAGGTGGGCGGGTTTCAGTCAGTGTGCTTCCCCTGACAGCACCACCACCATCAGGTTCTGGGGAGAACTCCCTTCCTCGCTTTCAGACAGCTGCCTTCTTGCTGTGTCCTCTCATGATAGAGAGAGGGAGAGAGAGCCCACCTCTTATATAAGGGCACTAATCCCATCACAAAGGCCCCATCCTCATGACCTCATCCAAACTTAATTATTTCCCAAAGGCCCCATCTCCAAATACTGTCACATTGAGAGTTAGAGCTTCAACATTTGAATTTGGAGAGGAGGACTTAATTAAGCCCATAGCTGTTCAGATACCCATTAGGATAAAGTTATATTCTGTAACATTGTGATTTATAAGATATATGTGTTTGTTCTTCATTTCTTATTCTGACACAGAGCTCCGAAAAGCTTCGGAATTTCCTGTGATGAGAGCTTTAAAAGTGTTTTTGCTATATTAATTAGGGGACTTGCAGAAAGCACCTAAGGTTGGGGGTTGCTTGCCAGTGGAGCAAACCACGTGATTAGAGAGTTAAAACTTTCAGTGCTGCCCCCATCTTTAGAGAGGGTAGAGGGCTGGAAAATGAGTTCAGTCACCAACAGCCAATGTTTAATCAATCAAGCCTGTGTAATAAAGCCTCCAGTACACATTTGATATTTCTAAAAATAGAACTACCATAAGATCCACTGATCTCACTTCTGAGTATATATCCAGAGAAAACATAATTCAGAAAGATATATGCACTCTGATGTTCACTGCATCACTATTTATTATAACCAAGATATGGAAGTAACCTAAATGTCCATTGACAGAGAAATGGATAAAGATGTGGTACATATATATAATGGAATATTACTTAGCCATAAAATAGTATGAAACGACGTCATTTTCAGCAACATGGATGGAATTAGAGATTATCATACTAAGTGAAATGTCAAAGACAAATATCATATGCTATCATTCATAAGTGAAATCTAATAAAAGTTATACAGATGAACTTATTTACAAAACAGAAAGAGACTTACAGATTACAAAAAGAAATTTATGGTTAATAAAAGGGAAACATGGAGGGAAGAATAAATGAGGAGCTTGATATTAACATACATACACCACTATATATAAAATAGATAACCTCCCAGGACATATTGTAGAGCACAGGGAACTCTCCTCAGTATTCTATAACCTATATGGGTAAAGAATCTGAAAAAGAATGACTATATGTATATGTATAACTGAATCACTTTGTTGTATACCTGAGACTACCACAGCACTATAAATCAACTGTTGTTGTTCTTTAGTTGCTAAGTCCCGTCTGACTTTTTCGCGACCTCGTGTGCTATACAGCCCACCAGGCTCCTCTGTCCATGGGATTTCTTAGGAAGAATACTGGTTGTCCTTGTTCAGTTGCTCAGTTGTGTCCAACTCTTTATGACCCCATGGACTGCAGCACACCAGGTTTCCCTGTCCTTCACCATCTCTTGGAGCTTGCTCAAACTCATGTCCATTGAGTCCGTGGTGCCATCCAACCATCTCATCCTCTGTTCAATCTTTCCCAGCATCAGGGTCTTTTCTAATGAGTCAGCTCTTTGCATCAGGTGGCCAAAGTATTGGAGGTTTCGCATCAGCGTCATTCCTTCCAATGAACATTTAGGGTTGATTTCCTTTAGGATCTCCTTGCAGTCCAAGGTACTCTCAAGAGTCTTCTCTAACACTGCAGTTCAAAAGCATTAATTTTTTGGCCCTCAGCCTTCTTTATAGTACAACTCTCACATCCATACAAGACTACTGGAAAAACCATTGCTTTGACTATGTGGACCTTCGTCAGCAAAGTAATGTCTTTGCTTTTTAATACACTGTCCAGGTTTGTCACAGCTTTTCTTTCAAGGAGCAAGTGTCTTTTAATTTCATGGCTGCAGTTACCATCTTCAGCGATTTGGGAGTCCAAGAAAATAAAATCTGTCACTGTTTCCATTGTTTCCCTATCTATTGACCATGAAGTGATAGGACCAGCTACCATGATCTTCATTTTTTGAATGTTGGGTTTTAAACCAGCTTTTTCACTTTCTTCTTTCACCTTCATCAAGAGGATATTTAATTCTTCACTTTCTGCCATAAGGGTGGTGTTCTCTGCATATCTGAGGTTATTCATATTTCTCCCGGCAATCTTGATTCCAGCTTGTGCTTCATCCAGCCCAGAATTTCACATGATGTACTCTGCATATAAGTTAAATAAGCAGGGTGACAATATACATCCTTGATGTACTCCTTTCCCAATTTGGAACCAGTCTATTGTTCCATGTCTAACTGTTGCTTCTTGACCTGCACACAGGTTTCTCAGGAGACAGGAGTCTGGTATTCCCATCTCTTGGAGAATTTTCCACAGTTTATTGTGGTCCATATAGTCAAAGGCTTTGGCATAGTCAATGAAGCAGATGTTTTTCTGGAATTCCCTTGCTTTTTCTATGATCCAACAGATGTTGGGAATTTGATCTCTGGTTCCTCTTGCCTTTTCTAAATCCAACTTGAATATCTGGGAGTTTTCCATTCACATACTGCTGAAGCCTGGCTTGGAGAATTTTGAGCAATACTTTGCTAGCATGTGAAATGAGTGCAGTTGTGTGGTAGTTTAAACAGTCTTTGGCATTGCTCTTCTTTGGGATGGAATGAAAACTGCCCTTTTCTAGTCCTGTGGCCACTGCTGAGTTTTTCAAATTTGCTGGCCTATTTACTGCAGCACTTTAACAGCATCATCTTTTAAGATTTGAAATAGCTCAACTGGAATTCCATCACCTCCACTAGCTTTGTTCATAATGATGTCTCCTAAGGTCCACTTGCCTTTGCACTCCGAGATGTCTGGCTCCAGGTGAGTGATTGCACCATCGTGGTTATCTGGGTCATTAAGATCCTCTTGTATAGTTCTTTTGTGTATTCTTGCCACCTCTTTTTTATATCTTCTGCTTCTGTTAGGTCAATACCATTTCTGTCCTTTATTGTGCCAATCTTTGCATGAAATGTTCCGTTGGTATCTCTAATTTTCTTGAAGAGATTTCCAGTCTTTCCCATTCTAAGAATACTGGAGTGGGTTGCCATTTCCTTCTCCAGGTGATTTTTCCAACCCAGGGGTTGAACCCATCTCTCTTGCACTGCTGGGTGGATTCTTTATCACTGAGCCATCAGGGAAGTAAATCAACTATACTCCAATAAAATAAAATCCCCAGAAGTACTGGGCTTTGGAGAACTTCTGGGTTGGTGAACATGTGGGGATTTCAGAGGCTGGCACAGTGGACAGGGCATGGGAACTCTGTACCCTTTCCCCATCCCTTGCTCTGTGCATCTCCTCTATCTGGCTCTTCTGAGTTACATCTTTTTGAATAAACCTGTAATCTAGTAAATAAAATGCTTCTCTGAGTTCTGAGAGCCACTCTAGCAAATTATCAGTAATTGAATCCAACTGGAGGTCATTGGAACCTCCAATCTATAGCATAGGCGACAATCTGCGTGTGTGATTGACATCTGAAGTGGTGGTAGTTTGGGAGTCTTATAGGACTGACTCTTAACCAGTGAGTCTGATGCTATTTCCAGATAGATGGTGTCAGAATCTTCTCTGGTGGCTCAGCTGGTAAAGAATTCGCCTGCAATGCGGGAGATCTGGGTTCAGTCCCTGGATTGGAAAGATCCCCTGGAGAAGGCAACGGCTACCCACTCCAGTATTCTGGCCTGGAGAATTCCATGGACTGTATAGTCCATGGGGTTGCAAAGAGTCAGACACAACTGAGTGGCTTTCACACACTCACAGTGTCAGAATTGAGTTGAATTGTTTGGACACTTGTCTGGTGTCAGAGAATTACTTGGTGGTGTTGGAAAACTCACACATCAGAATTGATGTCAGATGTTAACTCCCTTCTGTTCTTTGTATGAATTTGAACTTTCCACCATATATATTTGGACATTTTCTTCTATGCTGTTGTTGGTTGGAAACTGAATTAGGATAGACTTAACTACCTAACAAAGCCCTCCAAATTACAGAGTCTTAATGCAACAAAGATTGACTTGTCACTCATGACAAGTCTGGTATGGGTCAGTGTGGACTCTTAATATTCTGTCAGTCAGGGTTATTCTAAGTGATAATCCAACACTAATATGTGACTGGTGAATAAAACAAACATATCAATAGGCAACCAATACAGACTGGTAAGTGCTACTATGGAGGTATATGAAGCCCTAAGGTAACATAGATGAGGGATTGGGGCATTGAGAAAGTCAACCTAGAAGAATAGGAAGTAACTAGGTGAAGGATGAGAAGGGTTCATATGAAACCATCAAAAAACACATTGATTTTTTGTAGTGGATTTTGTCATACATTGACATGAATCAGCCATGGATTTACATGTATTCCCCATCCCGATTCCCCCTCCCACCTCCCTCTCTACCCGATCCCTCTGGGTCTTAGCCTCCAACTAATAAAAATAAATGGGGGGAAAAAAAACCCAACACATTGAGTTTCTTGGAATGGGTAGCATTTGACATGATTGGAGCAAAGAGTGTGAGTGGGATTAGTGTGAGATAGGGCAAGCAGGTGAAAGATGTGGGTGGCCTTATGAAAGAAGCTGAAGAGTTGGGATTAAAGGAAGGGATAGCTCGCAATAGAAGTCAAAACACACGTTTAAACTCTTTTGATAAATTAAATTTTTTGAGCACAAACAATGAGCTGGGCACTTGTACCTACATTATTTCATATCATATTTTCCTCTCTATTTGAGTGCAGATAATCACTTTGGGAAAATTAAGTGCAGTTCTCTCACACCACATTCAGAATGCTTTTTGCTGTGTCGCACCCCCTGGCCACCAAGATACAAAACACGAGATTAACCAACATCCCTGCGCTATGAAGGTCAAATCTTAGAACAAGCCACTGTCAGAGCTGGAGGCACACTGAGATAAAATCAACTGTGTTTTTTAAAGAACACACCTTGGATCATCTGAGTGTGAGAATTAATAAAGAGAAACTTAAAACAAAGTTATGAGACCAGAAGGGGGAGCTCCTAGGCCCTGCAACAACAGTGGCACCCCATTGGAAAAAGAAAAACTTCCTCTTCTGGCCTGGCAAGAGTTCAGCCAATGAGAGACTGTCAAAATTTAGCCAATGGAAAGTCATTATATTTTTAATTCAGTTCCTCCAATGGATTCTTTTCTGCAGTAGCCCTCCCAATTTCCTTTTCCCCTTCTAGAAAAGCGTTTTCCTCCTCTTCCCCTGTGGGGACATGCAAGTAGCTTACTGTGGTTGCAACCTCCAAATGGCAATTCTTTGCTGATCCTGAATAAACCAATTTTTCCTGGACAAATAATTGGCTTTCTACTTGTTTTAAGTCAATACATATCAGCAATACTGTGGGTAATCTTTAAAATTCAAATTCCTAGATTCCACTCCAGACTCTCTGAGAGGTGAAGGTTGAACTGTATTTATTATCACTTTGGGTAAGTTTTGATTAAAGTGCAAGAGGAGAGTGGAAAAAGCTGGCTTAAAACTCAACATTCAAAAAACAAATATCATGGCATCCGGTACCATCACTTCATGGCAAATAGATGACAGACTTTGAAACAATGAAAACAGTGATAGACTTTATTTTCTTGGGCTCCAAAATCACTGCAGCTAATGACTGCAACCATGAAATCAAAAGATGCTTGCTTCTTGGAAGAAAAGCTATGACAAACCTAGACAGCATATTAGAAAGCAGAGACATTACTTTGCCGACCGAAGTCCTTATAGTCAAAGCTATGATTTTTCCAGTAGTCATGTATGGACATGAGAATTGGATCATAAAGAAAACTGAGTGCCAAAGAATTGATGCTTTTGAACTGTGGTGTTGGAGAAGGCTCTTGAGAGTCCCTTGGACTGCGAGGAGATCCAACCAGTCCATCCTAAAGGAAATCAACTATTCATTGGAAGGACTGATGCTGAAACTGAAGCACCTATACTTTGTCCACCTGATGCGAAGAGCTGATTCATTAGAAAAGACCCTGATGCTGAGAAAGACTGAAGGCAGGAGGAGAAGGGGATGACAGAGGATGAGATGGTTGGATGGTATCACCAACTCAGTGAACATGAGTCTGAGCATACTGTGGGAGATGGTGATGGACAGGAAGCCTGGCCTGCTGCAATCTGTGGGGTCACAAACAGTAGGACATGGCTGAGCGGCTGAACAACAAAGTTTTATGTGCACACAAAAACTACACTAGAAGTGCAGATCTAGTTCATCGCTTCTCTCTTAAACTTAAGAAACTTAGGTTCAGAGATGATACTGAATAACTTGTATAAGCACACACAGCTTTCTCTTGAATTTACATTGGGGTTTGGATCTTAAATCATCCAAGCCAGTGCTCTAGGTCCAAATGCAGCCTTGAGGAGTGACCTTAGATAAATGAGTTAAACTACTTTGGACTTCAGTTTCCTTTATAAAATGGCAATACTTTCCACTCTGTGTACTTCACAGGAGTTGAAGAAGGATATAGCTGTGAAAATGTTTTGTACATTTTGTCTTTTTTATTGCACTGTTGTGCATATGAAATTAGAGCTCTGAATATAGAGCAAAAGACCAGGGGTTCAGTTCAGTTCAGTCACTCAGTCGTGTCCGATTCTTTGCGACCCCATGAACTGCAGCACACCAGGCCTCCCTGTCCATCACCAACTCCCAGAGTTTACCCAAACTCATGTCCATTGAGCCGGTGATGCCATCCAGCCATCTCATCCTCTGTTGCCCCCTTCTCCTCCTGCCCTCAATCTTTACCAGCATCAGCATCTTTCCCAGTGAGTCAGCTCTTCGCATCAGGTGGTCAAAGGTTTGGAGTTTCAGCCTCAACATCAGTCCTTTCAATGAACACCCAGGACTGATCTCCTTTAGGATGGACTGGTTGGATCGCCTTGCAGTCCAAGGGACTCTCAAGAGTCTTCTCCAACACCACAGTTCAAAGGCATCAATTTTTCAGCACTCAGCTTTCTTCACAGTCCAACTCTCACATCCATACATGACCACTGGAAAAACTATAGCCTTGACTAGATGGACCTTTGTTGACAAAGTAATGTCTCTGTTTCTTAATATGCTGTCTAGGTTGGTCATAACTTTCCTTCCAAGGAGCAAGCATCTTTTAATTTCACAGTTGCAGTCACCATCTGCAGTGATTTTGGAGTCCAGAAAAATAAAGTCAGCCACTCTTTCCACTGTCTCCCCATCTATTTGCCATGAAGTGATGGGACCGGATGCCATGATCTTGGTTTTCTGAATATTGAGCTTTAAGCCAACTTTTTCACTGTCCTCTTTCACTTTCATCAAGAGGCTGTTTAGTTCTTCTTCACTTTCTGCAATAAGGGAGGTGTCATCTGCATATCTGAGGTTATTGATATTTCTCCTGGCAATCTTGATTCCAGCTTCTGCTTCCTCCAGCCCAGAGTTTCTCATGATGTACTGTGCATATAAGTCAAATAAGGAGGGTGACAATATACAGCCTTGACATATTCCTTTTCCTATTTGGAACCAGTCTGTTGTTCCATGTCCAGTTCTTTTTTTAAAAATTTTTTCAGTTATTTTTATTAGTTGGAGGCTAATTACTTTACAATATTGTAGTGGTTTTTGTTATACATTGACATAAATCAGCCATGGATTTACATGTGTTCCCCTTCCTGATCCCCCCTCCCACTTCCCTCCCCATCCCATCCCTCTGGGTCATCCCAGTTCACCAGCCCTGAGCACTTCTCTCATGCATCCAACCTGGGCTGGTGATCTGTTTCACCCTTGATAGTATACTTATTTCAATGCTATTCTCTCAGAACATCCCACCCTTGCCTTCTCCTACAGAGTCCTAAAGTCTGTTCTGTACATCTGTGTTTCTTTTTCTGTTTTGCATACAGGGTTATCATTACCATCTTTTAAAATTCCACATATATGCGTGAGTATACTGTATTGGTCTTTATCTTTCTGGCTGACTTCGCTCTGTATAATGGGCTCCAGTTTCATCCATCTCATTAGAACTGATTCAAATGAATTCTTTGTAATGGCTGAGTAATATTCCATAGTGTATATGTACCACAGCTTTCTTATCCATTTGTCTGCTGATGAGCATCTAGTTTGCTTCCATGTCCTGGCTATTATAAACAGTGCTGCAATGAACATTGGGGTGCACGTGTCTCTTTCAGATCTAGTTTCCTCGGTGTGTATGCCCAGGAGTGGGATTGCTGGGTCATATGGCAGTTCTATTTCCAGTTTTTTAAGGAATCTCCACACTGTTCTCCATAGTGGCTGTACTAGTTTGCATTCCCACCAACAGTGTAAGAGTGTTCCCTTTTCTCCACACCCTCTCCAGCATTTATTGCTTGTAGACTTTTGGATAGCAGCCATCCTGACTGGTGTGTAATGGTACCTCATTGTGGTTTTGATTTGCATTTCTTTGATAATGAGTGATGTTGAGCATCTTTTCATGTGTTTGTTAGCCATCTGTATGCCTTCTTTGGAGAAATGTCTGTTTAGTTCTTTGGCCCATTTTTGATTGGGTCATTTATTTTTCTGGAATTGAGCTGCAGGAGTTGCTCGCATATTTTTTGAGATTAATCCTTTGTCTGTTTCTTCATTTACTATTATTTTCTCCCAACCTGAGGGCTGTCTTTTCACCTTGCTTATTGTTTCCTTTGTTGTGCAAAAGCTTTTAATTTTCATCAGGTCCCATTTGTTTATTTTTGCTCTTATTTCCAATTCCATGTCTAGTTCTAACTGTTGCTTCCTGACCTGCATACAGGTTTTTCAAAAGGCAGATCAGGTAGTCTGGTATGCCCATCTCTTTCAGAATTTTCCACAGTTTATTGTGATCCACACAGTCAAAGGCTTTGGCATAGTCAATAAAGCAGAAACAGGTTTTTTTCTGGAACTCTCTTGCTTTTTCAATGATCCAGAAGATGTTGGCAACTTGATCTCTGGTTCCTCTGCTTTTTCTAAAACCAGCTTGAACATCTGGAAGTTCAAGATTCAGGTATTGCTGAAGCCTGGCTTGGAGTATTTTAAGCATCACTTTACTACCGTGTGAGATGAGTGCAATTGTGAAGTAGTTTGAGCCTTCTTTAGCACTGCCTTTCTTTGGGATTGGAATGAAAACTGAGCTTTTCCAGTCCTGTGGCCACTGCTGAGAAGAGCAGCCAAAAAGTAAAAGCATTCATAATAGATAGATCAGAAAAGAAAAGAAAATTACCAGAAAGGCTAACCTTTAGCATTATGAATGTGTGTATGACCCTCTTTTAATTGTAGTCAATTAAGTTAGATTTTCCTCTCAGCAGAGAAAGGGGGCAAAATAGATGAAGTCAGAAGTCATTGCTTCAGAAGAGATGTGTGTGGGTAGTATTAGCATATTCCACTAGTGTTCCAGAAACTTCTACATGTATAAAAATTCTTATAGTTTATTAAAAGAAGGACCCTTATGTCAATGCATTTTGTAAAGCTAGGTTATTCTTGACATCAAAACCAGAGAAGATAGGCAATAAAACAAAATTGCAAGCCAGTTTCTTTAGTGTATACAGATACAAAAATCCTAAAGAAAATTATTAGTATTCTAAATGCACAAAAATGATACGCAATAACCTGACTTTCACTCCAGGAATACAAATTCCTGTCCATGAATATAGAGAATTCTTATGATTCAACTAGAAAAAGGCAGTCAACTCAGTAGAAAAATGGGCAAAACATATGAATAGGCATTTTGTAACAGAAAACGTCACTGGCCAATAAATATATGAAAAAACTTAGTCTTATTAGTTATTATGCTGATAATCAACTAACTATATAATTTGAGATATCTAAAAAGCAACAGCAGAGTTAACCTAAAGTTAAAGCCTTAAGATATGCATAAATTGGCCTTTCCAGGTGGCCGTTGTGGTAAAGAACCTGCCTGCCAAGGTAGGAGCTGCAGGAGACTCAGGTTTGGTCCCTGGGTCAGGAAGATCCCCTGGAGGAGGACATGGATACCCACTCCAGTATTCTTGCCTGAAGAATCCCATGGACAGAGGAGCTTAGCAAGCCACGGTCCACAGGATTACAAGGAGTCAGACATGACTAAAGCAACCTAGCATGCATGCCTAAATTAGTAACGGTGAAAGTGTCTGACAATATCAAGTACTGATAAGGATGTGGAAGAACTGGAACTCTTAGGTAGCACTAATGGAGATTTAAATTGTAACAACCACTTTGAAGAACAAATGGCATTGGTAAGAATAAAGTTGAAGATGTATGTAGTCTAAAATCTGGCAGTTCTGCCAATTCTACAGAAGCTCTTACATATAACAAATAAATATGTAATAAAATGTTACAGTAGCATTCTAAAACTTGAAAATAATTCAGTATCATCAACAGTACCATGAGTAAATAAAATATACTGTGCTATAGCCAAATGCAGAATACTAAACCCTTGGAGGAGGGCATGGCAGCTCACTCCAGTGTTCTTGCCTGGAGAATCCCCATGGACAGAGGAGCCTGACAGGCTACAGTCCATGGGGTTGCAAAGAGTCAGACATGATTGAGTGATTAAGCACAGCACAGCACAGAATACTATACAGCAGTGAAAATCAAATGAAAATTAGTTTTATGCTTCAAAATTGGTATATCTCAAAAACTTAATATTGAGTGAAATAAGCATATCATAAAAGATAACAAAGTATGAATCCATTTATATAAACATAAAAATGTGGTCAAATGAAATGTGATTTAGGTATATATTACACATATTGTCAATATTTACTGAAATAATTTTCATAAATTCAAAATGAGGTGGAATTAGAGGTTGTTACTGGAAAGACGTACCCAAGAGATTTACAAACTACTGGTTATTATCTATTTCTTAAGATGTGTGTTGAGAAGATTTTAATTGTTGAGCTATTTGTTTCATTATTATTTTAAGACTGTAACTACACAATACTACTCCTCGAATATGTGAGATATTTAACAATTCTTAAAAAAGAAACCAAAAATACATATTTTCCCATAAAAATAACTATAATGCAAGGAAAACAGCTTCATAAAATTAAGGTGATCTGCTAATAGTGTAATTGCCTGCCAGAACAAAAATTAACAGTCTTCTAGAGAAAGAAAGTAAAACCAGAAGTCCCAACATTACTAGATGTAGCTCCACCCAGATCCCCCTAAAAAAGTAGGTCAAGAATTAACCAGCAAGTAGATTTAGCAGACTTTAAAGTAGTTAACAATATGATAAACAATTGATAGGAAAAAATGGTCAAAATAGGTAATTAGATGTAAATTCTCAGCAGTAATGGACATTTTAAAATAAAAAGTACAATATTTGAAATGAAAAAAATCCAGCAGATCAGCTTTACTGAATTCAGCAGGAGAATCAGGAACTTAAAGATCAATAGAAAGAGAAGGAAATGGCTATTCACTCCAGTATTCTTGCCTTGGAAATTCCATGGGCAGAGGAGCCTGGCAGGCTACAGTCCACGGGGTCACAAAAAAGTCAGGCACGACTGAGCGACAGAAAAAAAAAAAAAGATCAATAGAAATTACTCAAACTGAAATAGCTGAAGAAGAGAGAATGAATAAAACATAACAGAGTGTTTAAGACCCGTGGGATTAGCCAACAAACATGTAGAGTCTCAGAAAGAAGGGAAAAGAGACAGAGGAGAAGGGGAAGAATAAATCTTTCAGGTGATAGGCTAATAAATATTTAAAAATTAATGAAACACATCAAACCACAGATGAAAGAAACTCAGAGAATGCCAATCAGGGCAAATACAAAAGAGATGGTATTTAGCCTGCTTTAGTCAAAATTACTGAAAAACAAAGATGAAAAGAACACATTTTATTTTATTTTATTTATTTTTCCATTTATTTTTATTAGTTGGAGGCTAATTACTTTACATCATTACAGTAGTTTTTGTTATACATTGAAATGAATTAGCCATGGATTTACATGTATTCCCCATCCCAGTCCCCCCTCCCACCTCCCTCTCCACCCGATCCCTCTGGGTCTTCCCAGTGCACCAGGCCCGAGCACTTGTCTCATGTACCCAACCTGGGCTGGTTATCTGTTTCACCCTAGATAATATAGAAAAGAACACATTTTAAAAATCAGTCAGAGAGAAGAAAGGCATTACACTCAGGAGGAACAATCACTGATTCTTTTACTTTATCATCTCATTTTGTTACTGAGCCTATCCAGTGAGATTTATATTTTTCAATTCTAAAATTCATTCTACAATTGGTTATTATAATTTTTTAGTTCTAAAAACTTCTATGTGTGTGTATGTATGTATGCATGCTCACTCGTGTCCAACTCTTTGAGATGCTATGAACTGTAGCCCACCAGGCTCCTCTGTCCATGGGATTTTCCAGGCAAGAGTACTGGAGTGGGTAGCTATGTCATCCTCCAGAGGGTCTTCCTGACCCAGGGATCGAACCCAGGTCTCCTGCATTGCAGGTAGATTCTTTACCACTGACCTATTGGGTACTATCTATTTCTTTGGCAAGACTTTCCATTTTTTTCATTTGTTTCAAGTGTATTTGTAATTTCCCATTGAAGTATTTTTATAATGTAGTCTTTAAAAATCCCTGTCAGATAATCCCTCAGTTGGTACCATTTCAGTGTTGGTATCAACAGTATCTTTTCTTGTTCAAGTTGAGCTTTTCCTGGTTCTTGGTATTGATGAGTCAGTTTTTATTGTGTGCTAGACATTTTTGGCATTGTGCTATAGGACTCTGGATCTTATTCAAATCTTCTGTTATAGCATGCCTTCTTCTGCTAATACTGTACCAGTGAATTATGGGGGAGTGTTATTTCCTTGCTACTAGGTATGGGTTAAAGTCTAATATTCCCAATCTTTTTTTTTTGAGATGGTTGGTTAAAGTAGGGTTCAGTTCAGTTCAGTTCAGTTCAGTCGCCCAGTCGTGTCCGACTCTTTGCGACCCCATGAATTGCAGCACGCCAGGCCTCCCTGTCCATTACCAACTCCTGGAGTTGACTCAAACTCATGCCCATCGAGTCGGTGATGCCATCCAACCATCTCATCCTCTGTTGTCCCCTTCTCCTCCTGCCCCCAATCCTTCCCAGCATCAGGGTCTTTTCCAATGAGTCAACTCTTTGCATGAGGTGGCCAAAGTACTGGAGTTTCAGCTTCAGCATCAGTCCTTCCAATGAACACCCAGGACTGACCTTTAGGATGGACTGGTTGGATCTCCTTGCAGTCCAAGGGACTCTCAAGAGTCTTCTCCAACACCACAGTTCAAAAGTATCAATTTTTCGGTGCTCAGCTTTCTTTATAGTCCAACTCTCACATCCATACATGACCACTGGAAAAAACCATAGCCTTGACTAGACAGACCTTTGTTGGCAAAGTAATGTCTCTGCTTTTTAATATGCTGTCTAGGTTGGTCATAACTTTCCTTCCAAGGAGTAAGCGTCTTTTAATTTCATGACTGCAGTCACCATCTGCAGTGATTTTGGAGCCCAAAAAAGTAAAGTCTGACACTGTTTCCACTGTCTCCCCATCTATTTCTCATGAGGTGATGGGACCAGATGCCATGATCTTAGTTTTCTGAATGTTAAGCTTTAAGCCAACTTTTTCACTCTCCTCTTTCACTTTCATCAAGAGGCTTTTTAGTTCCTCTTCACTTTCTGCCATAAGGGTGGTGTCATCTGCATATCTGAGGTTATTGATATTTCTCCTGGCAATCTTGATTCCAGCTTGTGCTTCTTCCAGCCCAGCATTTCTCACGATGTACTGTGCATATAAGTCAAATAAGCAGGGTGACAATATACAGCCTTGATGTATTCCTTTTCCTATTTGGAACCAGTCTGTAAAGTAGGGTAGATATTGTCAAAAAGATTTTTGCCTTGTGAGAGGTCACCTCTTCTTAAGTCCTTTGAATGGAGAAATCAGATTTTCTTGGGGTTATTTTCTGCCTTCATCTGTTGGCATTTCTTGGTTGCAGACTTTCTAGACCACTCCCCACCTCCCCCCAGGAACTTACCACAGTACGAGTCCTAAAATTCTGAGGTCTCTAGCTACTCTGCCTTCTTCTCCCCACCTTTCAGACTCTGCTTCTATTTGTGTTCTATATTGTGCCTAGATATTTTGGTTATGCTACGCAGGAGCAATAGGGTGAAATGCATCTACTCTATCTGTACCAAACTAAAAGTCCTACTTTCATGAAAAGAAACAAAAATAATACAGTAGCTGGACTATAAGATCTTTAAAGTTTCTCTCTCTTTTGATTTCTCTAAGCTATTGTTTTAAAATGATAAAGGTGATGGCGACTCTATAAATAGAAGAGTTGAAGAGGGATAACTTTTTTTTTTTTCCCTAGCAGTGACTGTGTAGGGAGGATACCTTGGCTTTTTGAGGCAGCAGGTATGTTGCTTTGAGTAAATTGGTGTTAGCTTTTGCCTTGAGCTGGTAGACTTAGGATATGAAATGGGGCCTGCAGAGTTCCTGACCAGACTGATGTTTTACGTCCCTTTTGAGGGCTATACAATTAACAGAGCAGCAGTAGCTTCCTCCTTATTAATGGGAGTGCATGATCTCTCTGGTACTGGTATTTAACATCTCACATGCTTACGCTATATTTTCTTAAGTTGGCTAATGCTCTATGAGAGCAAGAATTAGCTCCTCTACTTCCTGTGATCCCTACAGGTGCTTAGTAAAAGGTCTTACACACTGTAGAAGCTCATAAATATCTGAAAGGACTACTTTTTCTGCTGTGAGTCGGGGTGACTTGAGTTGCTTCTAATGTGCAGCCAACTACTTTTAGACCTTGAAGACTAGGCTACAGATTATGAGAGACAGCATCTTCCAGGGCAGTCCTGTCTGTAAAATTTTTTTAAATTGAAATATAGTTTGTGCACAATGTTGTATTAGTTTCAGGTGTATAGCAAAGTGATTCAGTTATATGTATATACATACACACTCACTTTTAGATTATTTTCCATGATAGGTTATTACAAGATATTGAATCTGGTTCCCTCTGCTATACAGTAGGTCCTTGTTGGGTGTCTACTCCATATATAGTAGTGTATATATATTTTAATATCAAATTCCTGATTTATCTCTCTCTTTCCTCTTTGGTAACCATAAGTTTGTTTTCTATGTCTGTGAGTCTATTTCTGTTTTGTAAATAAGTTCATTTGTATCATTTTTAAAGATTCCATATGTAGGTGATACCATCTGATATTTGTCTTTCTCTGCCTGGCTTATTTCACTTAGTATGATAATCTCTAGGTCCATCCATGTTTCTATAAATGGCATTATTCATTCTTTTTTATGGCTGAATAACATTTTATTGAGTATATATACCACATCTTCCTTATCTATTCACCTGGCAAGGGACACTTAGCTTTTCTCCCGGGCCTGGAAGCAGAGTGAGCGGGATGCGGGGAAAGCGGGCTATTGTCCAAGTCTTAGCTATTGTAAATAGTGCTGCTATGAACATTGGGATGCATGTATCTTTTCAAATTATAGTTTTTGCTGGATATATGCCCAGGAATGGGATCATTGGATCGTGCAGTAATTCCATGTTTACTTTTTTAAGGAAGCTCCACACTGTTCTCCATAGTGGCTGTACTAATTTACATTCCCACCAACACTGTAAAAAATTCCTTTTTCTTCACTGACCCCAGCATTTATTATTTGTAGAATTTTTGATGATGGCCATTCTGATTGGTGTGAGGTGAAACCTCCTGGTAGTTTTGATTCGTATTCTTTAATAATTAGTGATGTTGAGCACCTTTTCATGTGCCTGTTGACCATCAGTATGTCTACTTGGGAGAAATGTCTGATTAGATCTTCTGCCCAGTTTTTTGATTGGGCTGTTTTTTTTTTTTTTTCTGATATTGACCTGTATGAGCTGTTTGTATATTTTGGAAATTAATCCCTTGTTGGTCGCATAGTTTGCAAATACTTCCTCACAGTCTGTAGGTTATTATTTTTTTTTTTTTGTTTATGGTTTCCTTTGCTGTGCAAAAGCTTTTAAGTTCAGTTAGGTCCCATTTTTGTTTACATTTGTTTTTATTTCCATTACTCTAGGAGATGGTTAAAACTCAACATTAAAAAAAACTAAGATCATGGCATCCAGTCCCATCACTTTCTGGCAAATAGATGGAAAAACAATGGAAACAGTGACAGACTATTTTCTTGGGCTCCAAAAATCACTGCAGATGGTGACTGCAGCCATAAAATTAAAAGATGCTTGCTCCTATGGGAGAAAAGTTATGACCAACCTAGACAGCATATTAAAAAGCAAAGACATTACTTTGTTGACAAAGGTTTGTCTAGTCAAAGCTAAGCTTTTTCCAGTAGTCATATATGAATGTGAGAGTTGGACCATAAAGAAAGTTGAGCGCCAAAGAATTGATACCTTTGAACTGTGGTGTTGGAGAGTCTCTTGGACTGCAAGGCAATTCACCAGTCAATCCTAAAGTAAATCAGTCTTGAATATTCATTGGAAGGACTGATGCTGAAGCTGAAACTCCAATACTTTGGCCACCTGATGCAAAGAACTGACTCACTGGAAAAGACCCTGATGCTGGGAAAAACTGAAGGCAGGATGAGAAGGAGATGACAGAGGATGAGATGGTTGGATGGCATCACTGATTTGGTGGACATGAGTTTCAGCAAGCTCTGGGAGTTGGTGATGGACAGGGAAGCCTGGAGTGCTGCGCTCCATGGGGATCACAAAAGTCGGACACAACTGAGCAACTGAACTGAACTGAGGAGATGGTTCCAAAAAAAGATTATTGAGATTTATGTCAAAGAGGGTTCTGCCTATATTTTCCTGAGTTTTAGAGTACCCAGTCTTACATTTAGATCTTTAATCAATTTTGAGTTTATTTTTGTATATGATGTTAGAGAATGTTCTAGTTTCATTATTTCACATGTAGCTGTCCAGTTTTCCCAGCACCACACTTGTTGAAGAGACTGTCTCTTCTCCACTGTATATTCTTCCCTCCATTGTTGTAGATTGTGTGCATGCTCAATGCAAATGGAATTATTTTATTCTTTTCTATAGCTGAGTAATATTCCATCACACACACATATATATATGTGATAGATATATATATGATATATATATATATATGAGATATATATATGTGAGATAAAACATCTTCTTTATCCATTGTTCTGTCAATGGACACTTAGGTTGCTTCCAAATCTTAGCTATTGTAAATAGTGCTGACTCTTTGCAACCCTTTGGACTGTGGCCTGCCAGGCTCCCCTGTTCATGAGATTTTTCAGGTTAAATTTTATCAAAAGCCTTTTTCTGTATCTATTGAAATGATCATATGGCTTTTATTCTTCAACTTGTTAATGTGGTGTATCACATTGTTTGACTTATAGATATTGAAAAATTCTTGCATTCCTGAGATAAATCTCACTTGATTGTGGCATATGATCCTTTTAATATATTGTTGGAGTTGGTTTGCTAGTATTTTGTTGAGGAATTTTGCATCTATGTTCATTAGTGACACTGAGCTATAATTTTTTTTTGGTGATATCTTGGTTTGGTTTTGATATTAGGGTGATGGTGGCCTCAGAGAATGGGTTCAGAAGTATTCTTTCCTCTGCAGTTTTTTGGAATCGTTGGGCTTCTCTTGTGGCTCAGCTGGTAAAGAATCTGCCTGCAATGTGGGAGACCTGGGTTCGACCCCTGGGTTGGAAAGATCCCCTGGAGAAGGGAATGGCTACCCACTCCAGTATTCTGGCCTGGAGAATTCTATGGACTGTGTAGACCATGGGGTCACAAAGAGTGGGATACGACTGAGCACCTTTCACTTTTCAGAGGTATAGGTGTTAACTCTTCTCTGAATGTTTTGTAGAATTCACCTGTGAAGATATCTGGTCCTGGACTTCTGTTTGTTGGGAGTTTTAAAATTACTGATCCAATTTCAGTACTGGTAATCAGTCTGTTGATATTTTCTACTTCTTCTTGGTTCAGTCTTAAGAGATTATACCTTTCTAAGAATTTTTCCAGTTTCCTTGAGGTTGTCCATTTTATTGGCATATCATTACCCATAGTAGTCTCTTATGATCTCTCCCCTCCAAATTTTCCTTACTTAAAATTAAAAAAAAAAAAAGTATTTATTTGGCTGCATTCAGTCTTCAACTGTGATGCATGTGGCCTGAGGGATCTACGAGGGATGGGACCTGAGTCCCTTGCATTGCAAGGCAGAGTCATAATCACTGGACCACTAGGGAAGTCCCTTCTGCGATGTCTTGTATTTCTGTGGTGTCAGTTGTAACTTCTCCTTTTTCATTTCTGATTTTATTGATTTGGGCTCTTTTTTTTTTTTCTCTGTGAGTTTGGTTAAAGGTTTATGAATTTTGTTCTTTTCAAAGAACCAACTTTTAGTTTCATTGATCTTTTCTTTTAGTTTTTATTTCATTTATTTCTGCTCTGATCTGTATAATTTCTTTACTTCTACCATCTTCGGATTTTCGTTGTTCTTTCTCTAGTTGCTTTGGGAATAGGGCAGCCTTGTCTTAAAATAAAAAAATCACTGGGCTCAAGGAAGAGACCCATGATTGCTACCGAACCTCCCGGGGGCCGTTTACTGAAGTCTCTTCCCAGGATTTTTGTGCTTTGGGATCACTTCATGATTTTACGCCATAAATCATATAATTCATGTCTTTGGTCCTTGGTGGACAGCCGTTCTTCCCTCCCCTGCTGACTGTCACCTAACCACCCACTCTCCCCCAACAGAATATTGTTGCATGAATGTCCCTGTGGATGAATGGATGGAGAAAAGGAGAATGGGATGGAACGAATGAACTTAGAAGCTGCAAAGATGCCTGGAAATGCAGAAATTCTCATGAATTGCAAATTTATTGACTGAGAAGGTACTGGGATTGGGAGGCAGTTGTATAGAAACCAGGGAGGGAAAACTGCAGAACAAGACACAGCTCCATTGTTCAGTGGCTTCTTCTGGTGGATTCAGATGTGAAGGGCGGAGAAACCTCAGGGCAATATCATGAGAGCGGTAAGCCCATCGACGCCCACGGAGAACACCTCCAGCTTCTTCGTCTCCGTGGTGTCCAGGGGGGCCTTACTTGCCTGGCCAGGTAGGCGCCTGCTTCTGCTGGGTCTGGTGGCAGACTGGGACACCCTTGCCACCCCCGGAACCACCCCCGGAGGAGCCGCCGCCGCCGCATCCGGCACCACTGCCGCCCCCACCGCTAGAGAAGCAGCCGCCGCCGCCCCCGGAGGAGCCTCCCACGCAGCCGGATCCACTGCCGCCCCCACCGCTGGAAATGCAGCCGCCACCGCTGGAAACGCAGCCGCCGCCCCCGGAGGAACCGCCGCCGCAGCCGGCGCCGGATGAGCCCCCTCCGTAGCTCTGCTGGGGCAAGCACGGGGTCTGGGAGGTCTGAGAGGACGAGAAGTATCCGGAGCCGCCCCCGGAGGAGATGCCGCCGCAGCCGGAGCCGCCCCCGGAGGAGATGCCGCCGCAGCCGGAGCCGCCCCCGGAGATGATGCCGCAGCCGGAGCCGCCCCCGGAGATGATGCCGCCGCAGCCGGAGCCGCCCCCGGAGATGATGCCGCCGCAGCCGGAGTCGCCCCCGCTAGAGACGCCCCCGTAGCTCTGGCACTGGACCTGCTGGCCGGAGGAGCCGCCGCCGCCGCCGCTGGAGTAGCAGCCGCCCCCGGAGGAGCCGCCGCCGCTGGAGTAGCAGCCGCCCCCGGAGCCGCCGCCGCCGCCGCTGGAGTAGCAGACGGTACTGGAGGAGCCGCCGCCGGAGTAGCCTCCGCAGCCGGAGCTGCCGCCGCCTCCAGAATACTTGACACTTCCACCAGAGCCACCGCCGCCGCCGCCAGAGTAGCCGCCGCCGCAGCCGGAGCTGCCGCCGCCTCCAGAATACTTGACACTTCCACCCGAGCCGCCGCCGCCGCCCCCGGAGCCGCCGCAGCTACCGGAGCCACCGCCGCCGCCGCTGTAGAAGACGCCGCCGCAGCCGCCGCCGCCGCCGCCGCCGGAGGTTTTCCCACAGCCCACTGGGGGCTGAGGAGTGGGCTGCTTTTTCTGGTGAGACATCTTGTCTAAGGAGGAACGGAGCCCTGGAAGGAGAGCAGAGAGCATCAGTGGACCAGCTGCAAGAGGATGCGGCGGCAGAGACAGCCGCATCCATGGAAACGTCCATCATCCTCTGAGCAGCACTGCCTCGGCCAGGCTTGATGCTCTTTCTGATCGGATTGGAAAGAGCACTTAGCTGGGACTCCTGGATTAGTGCTTTTAGAAAAGGGTTGTGTTTCCCCTGCAAAAGTCTTTACCAAGTTTTAAATAGCCCACTTAGTGGTACCCATTTTTCTTTCTTTCCCAGCTTTGCTTCAGGCCTCTGCTTTGTGATCTCTGGGCAAATGACCCACACATTTTCTGTTTCCTCATTTCCTGTAAAATGAGATGGGTCGAGTATTTCACTTTTTAGTTCTCCGATCCCAACACTGAATGCAAATGGAAAATTACCACAAACCTCCACCTAGGGTAGGGGATTTTATCCACTCCTGGCACAATAGAGGGTGGTTTGTTCCAGTGCCAGAGGGCTGTTGCACCCCATTCTTTGCAAAAAAGAATTAGTTTAAACTCTTGGTCTGTTCCACTGACCTCAGCCATGATCACCTACCAGTTACCAGAAAAAGGCGGGCTCCCCCCATTGTCCTGTCTGGAAACAGGAGAAAGGATCCCAATGATCCTTTGGACCAGCATCTCTGACTAGGAGATATCAAGCAAAGCTTGGTAAGGAGGCAAGCTGGGTTGAGGGGACCAAACTTGCAGGAATTATGTCCAGCATCTCACAAGTCATTTCCTTTTCAGAACATCTTGTGTAAAACAGGCAATGGGTTCTTATGACTGCTAAAATCTCCCCATCTGCAGCATCCTCTGAATCATTCTTCCTGTTCTCTGAAAGTACTCTCAACCTCTCCTCCTTACAAGTTCACAAAGTCCATCCAGTCTATCCACAGGCTGTCTGGGACAGTCTCTGCAGAATGCACTTCTACGGCAGAGACAGGGCATGTCTCTTACAGGGGTGCCAGAGAGACAGGAGATAGTCTCGTCTTTGTGGTATTTACATTTTGGCCAGATCAGAAACACCATCTGTCCAGCAGTAGCTCAGCTCCGCTTCCTGCCTGAAGCCCCTCTGAATATGAATGCAGTTGGAAGAGCAGAGGTCCCGTAGGTCCCAAAGGGGAAAGAGGCCTTGCCCACCTGTCCCTTAGTCCACATAGCCCACGCAAGCCTGGGCAAGACCAACTTGGAAGATGAGAGCCAGTTGAACACACACTTACCCAAAGCACCAGGAAGGATGAGTGAGGAGAGGAGATGCTGGCTGTGTGAGGACAACTGGAGCTTCTGAGGTTTTATACTTTCTGATGAGTTCTGACTCATCAGCCATTGATCTGGACCAGCCTTTCATGGACTCAGTTACGTGACCTTTGCCTGTCACCCCACCTCCCTGTGATTATAGTCATGGGGTGACCCATTCATGAAGATTTTGGCATTCTTGAGATGGGCAGCCTCCTGTATGACTGGCTCCTTCTCTGATGCAACTGTGAAGTAGGCTGGCTAGCAGGGATGGTCAGCCAGAGTGGATGTTAGGCATTGTTTTCAAAACGTCTGGCATGGGGCCCATGCCATCACCAGAGGGCTGTGCTTCAGGATAGGTCTCAGACTCTTCAAGCAACCTAAGAGAGTCCCACTGGAGTTCTCAGTCTTTGGTCCAAGAAGTAGAAACTTCCATATCCCACTCTTTGGCTCCTGGTCCTATTGCTTGGAACCTCTTAGAATTTTAGAGAGATCTGTTGGAGAAAAGCATGTTTCTTCTTTGCCAAGTTTCTCCCCCGGGGTTTCACATGTGCTTCACTGGGATGTTCCTGTCTTTTTTCCTGTCTAGAGAGAGTGTGTTAGCACCTAGCACCCAGTTCTGGGTTGCACAACATGGACAGCGCCATAAGTAGTGGGGCACTGGTAGCAATTTTGATTTACTCCTAAAGACA
Organism: Odocoileus virginianus; assembly: GCF_023699985.2. Taxonomy (NCBI): domain Eukaryota; kingdom Metazoa; phylum Chordata; class Mammalia; order Artiodactyla; family Cervidae; genus Odocoileus; species Odocoileus virginianus. The sequence goes on along the minus strand of NC_069678.1, from coordinate 10,141,660 downwards.
ATGAATGTCTAAAAATACTGATCTTCACTATTGACTTTCCTTGTAGAAGAATAAGCTAAAGAGATAGGCCCTGTGGTTCTTCCCACCATGGCCATTCAGCTCTGGGGTCTTGTATTGTGTGGTAACACTGACCTCAGTCTAAGAGGCAGCCGTGGAATGGAATGGACTTGAGATTAGGTGCCTGGATTTGGGTGCTGCCTCTGCTCCTTGCCAGGTGTATCACCTTGGGTGAAGTCACAGTACCTTATGCAGTGCCTACACACTGGAGGCGCTTAGTAAGCATTTGTTGATTATTGAACAAACTTTCTGATACTCAGTTACCTTGTCTATCAAATAAGAATGGTAGTAGTTGTTTTACTGTCGCTGCGAGGGAGTCCACAGATGGCTTGAGGCAAGCTCTTATCTAGGAAAATAACTTGGAAATTCCTGGCTGACCCTGGACCAGTAGCATCAACTCTGTGTATGAGGAACAGCATTTTGTCCTCTTCTTTCATCATTGGAACTCAACTGCTGTTGTTTTAGATACCACATTTGAAGTTAGTTCCACCCAGATGTGTGTTGAAATGAGAGCTCCAATAATAAATTGATGGTTAATTATGGTGGAGTTTTAATGATCTGCATGATCTGATTAGACTGTGGCCTTCAGAAACTTGTGGCACTAGTTTTAGTTTGGAGAGCATGAACCCAGGTGAACCCAGGAGGAGCCCAGGTGCTCCCCTCCTGAGAGAATGGCCAGGAGGGAGAAGTCCAGCTCTGTTGGGAAAGCATGTTTCAACTTGGAGCTGAGGCATCATGGAGATTTTAGAGGGGAAAAAAGGCTCCAACTAGCTGTGGGTATAATAAAAGACGCATAATAAAGGACAGCTTTATTTTGCTGGGTTCGCTGGAGAAGAGGAGAAGATGTGGACCATGGTTCCCATACTGATCTGTGGACCCATGTTGGCTCGTTATTGTGTGTACCCTAGTCCTTAGGAAAATGTAAGTAAAGAGATGTCAGCAGACTCTTTGTGAGAAGGAAAGTCTAATTCAGAAATCATGAGCCTCCTACCTTTTTTGGGCGTATATTAAGACTTCATTTCTTTTAAAAGTGATGTTGACAAGAGGTCCAAGTTGTTTCTTTCACGTCCTTATTTATCAAAATGAGAGTTTGGCTATCATATTATTTGGTTATCACAGTTTTTTTGAGGGAGATGTTACTTCTTTATGAAATTCTTAAGTTTGGGAACCTCAGGTGCAGGTGACTCCAAAGAGCTAATAATCTTGAAATTGCCTGTATTAGTTTGGAGCAATTATATTCTTATAGGAAAGATACGATATTTTCTTTCTATCAGATTTAATATCCTAGTGCTTTATTCATTAATCCAGACAACTGTTTTGCCAAAAGCTTCAACTTTTGTTTCAGGTTTGAAAGATTTGTTAACAAAAGAAACTACTTGTTAAACAAAAATAAACAATTTCAGTATTTAATAGAGAATTATCTAACTTACTTTCAATATGCAATCATTAAAAGAAAAAAAAAAAGAAACACTAGAGGAATGTAATAGCACATACATCACCTAACTGGGACCAAATAGCACCCAGATTCAAACAGCGCTGGGAAGTCCCACGTAACAGCAATCTGGAGTCTCAGTTGGAAAAAGATACTGGATGGTACATCCACCCTAAAGGGTGAGACTTCAAAATTGCAATTTTTGGGGTCCTGCATATAATTTCAGGCCACAAACTGATACTGTCATCAGTTTGTGAACAAATTGCAGCTCTGGTTTCACATTAATCTTTCTTTTTTTTTTTTACAATACTGTTTGTTTTATCTTGTGAGTCAGAGGATTTTGTTAAGCCCTGGGCGTGGTTGGCCAGACCTCCTCCAGGGGTTCAAGAATTCTAAGACCTGCTCTCTGTCTTTTCTATATTGCCACTGGTTTTACTAGAAAAAATCGGTACGCTCATGAGCAGACATGTAGTCAGGGCAAGGTCAGAAGCAAGGTCAGAGTTCTGCTCTGCGTTCTTGTCTCTGAAGCCTGAACAAGACTACTTCCATTTAATTTTTCTAATACCAACACCAGTGTACTGGGCAGTGTGCTGAGGATTACAGAGGAGTTTTTTATAGCTGTGCATGGATCCCCTTGGTAGATTTGGGGGAGGGGTACTCTATCCCTGCCGATGCTACTCTGTGTGACTTTTAATAAGGAAAATCTTCTAACTGATACATCTACTTTGTTAACATGTGGAAGAGGCTGATGCAACATGGTATTGACAGCTGTGCTTGATCTTGTGGCTCTGAGTTAACCTTGCCTCAAGTATGAGCTATGAACCTGATTCTCCATTTTATCCCTTTCAGCCAGAAGTAGGGGGATATCTGTGTGGAAGTGGTTGATGATTACATATTATTATTATCAATGAGGAAATGATGAAAGTTTGTAGAATTATGACACTTAAGTATTTGGAGTTTTGCAAATCTTGGCATATCAGATTTCTAAAATTTGTAGCTTTTAGACACTTAAATCTGCATATGTGCTTGCTAGTACATCTGGGTTCTGTAGCGTCACAAATAAAGTCATGTTTCCTGCCTTTAACTGTATCCTTAGAGGGGATGGCCCTTATAGCAAATCTTTCATAATTAGCAGGTGCTCAGTAAATACTGATGGTAAACTGAAGGTAATTATTGAGATCCATTGACTGACAACCCTGTAGGAGGCAGGACCTGGTCCCTGTCCCCAGGCAATCCCAGTGTGAGGGGAGATCACGGCTCTTGAGCTGAGGAACCCCCAATCTGATAGAAGCCTGCTTATCACAATCTTTAAGTACCTAAATCTTCATATTTGCATTCTCATGAAAGAGTGTTGACAACCTACCTGAGGAAAAAAGGGGAATGGATGGCTTGTAAAGAATAAAATGGACACAGGGCAGGGGTTCAGGAGCACTGGCAAGTCAGGCATAGACCTTGCAAGCCCTTGGTGTTGTTTATATTTAATGGGAAAAGTTTTCTCTTAGTCACAGACCAAGAGGCGTCTCAGAGCCCCAGACACCCCGCTGTGTTGCCATTTGTCTCCTCTCTCCAGCCCTCCTGGTCAGCAGTTTCTGTTACTTAGAGATTGGGCAGAAGGACAGCTCCTAGCTGCTGGAATTCCTTCTCCAGGAAACTTCCCTGGGTTCATCCCAACCACTGTTTCCATCTCTCTTGCCACTTTCCCTTTTCAAGGTCTTAAGGAATGATTGTACCTTTACAGCCTGCTAGTGACACAACCAGAAGCCTTGTCCCCTTTGTCAAGTTACAACTGACAAACCTTGAGATCAGGGTCTCCTTAGTTCTTGATGGCCCACTGGGACCTTCTCAGGATGTGTTTACTCTCGAGATGTATGTCTTTCAGGTGCTCCTGGAGCTCATACTTGCAGGGAGAAGGAGGACCGCAGCTGAGATGTTCTGCATTCCCAAGGAACTTGTAGCATGTGGGGTGAGCCATGCACCTGGGGACTTCCTGTCTGGATAGACTCTTGGGTTTATGGACCGCTGTCATGTGTCTTATTCATGTCTCACAATGGTCCTGTGTGCTCAGGGATATGTTATCCTCTTTCCCCAGCTGAGGAAGTGCCTCATGGAGGCCAATGCAATTGATTAAATTCCCAAAGCCAGGATTTGCACTCAGTTCTTTTGATTCTAAATCTTGTGTTCTTTCTAAGCACTACATAGCTCTTCTTTTGGATCGATGTGGGCAGAACAAGGGGATTGCACCCACTCTCCTTCCAAGTCAGGCTCAGGTTTGTGCCCTCTGGGAAGGAGGGGACAGAGGAACCTCACATGGGCTCTCCTAGCTCCCCAGGGACTCATGTATGCATTGGTGGATGGCAGCAGCTAGACGGACAGTGGAGATCACCCAATCAGCTTCTGTCATTTGTAGAGGTAGATGACAAACCCAAAGCCCAGAGAGGCTAACCCACTTCCCAAGGCCACACAGAAGGGCCAAGAGCAGAACCTGGGTCTTTCCTCCCAGCTCAGTACTCCTGCTGCAGATCCAAGTTGTGACTGTCTGCTTTCTCCCGACAAGAGTACCTCCAGGTGTTGGCAGTGAGACCAGAGAGTTGTTAAAATGACAGTAAAAGTCCTTCAGAGCTGAGCAGACACGCTCGAGGAAGCTGCTGGGCCTGGGTGCTCTAGCCTCTGGGCCTGGAAGTTAACTGCTGATGTCATGAAGCCCTTTCACAGGTGGGTAGCTGCTCTGTAGCCTGAGGGCTCAGCGCCTACTTCCTGGGCTTACACATGAAGTTTATAGCAGGGAGGTGCAGTGAGCAGCATTTGTGGGCCCGATCTCCTGCCCTGAGATGGGCAATGTCCCTTGACCCCTCTAAGGACTTTCATACATGGTGGTGATAGCAGGTCCAAGCATGTTGGCTCTTTGACCACCTTCTCCACGGGTGTCTGTGGGTGGATAACCTAGGTGGTTTTAATTGAATCCCAAGTCAAATGGAATCTTGGAAATCAATATGACGCAGAGGGAAAAGCAAAAGCATTTCAAATCCATGGCCTTAAAGGCTTTTTGGCCTAAAGGTTTAATCCTAGTTTTCCCCTTTGTTTAAATTATTTTTTATTGAAACACAGCTGCTTTACAATGTTGCGTTATTGTCTACTGTACAGCAAAGTGAATCAGATATGTAGATAAATATATATATGTATATATCTCCTCTTTTTTGGATTTTCTTCCCTTTTAGTTCAACATAGAGCATTGGGTAGAGTTCCCTTTTCTGTGCAGTAGGTTCTCATTAGTTATCTATCTTATTCACAGTAGTGTGTATATGTCAGTCCCAATCTTCCAGTTCATCCTCCTGACCCTTTGGTATCCATATGTTTATTCTCTATGTCTGTTGTCTCCATTTCTGCTTTGCAGATAAAATCATCTATACCATTTTTCTAGATTCCACATCCATATGTTAATATATGGTATATGTTTTTCTCTTTCTGACTTACTTCACTCTGTATAACAGTCTCTAGGTCCATCCATGTCTCTACAAATGACCCAATTTTGTTCCTTTTTGTGGCTGAGAAATATTCCATTGTATATTTGGACCACATCTTCTTTGTCCATTTAATCCCAGTTTTTCAGGCATGTGCTGCTTTAGGTGACCATGCCAAGGCACTTCTTTTCTGGGGGTCGTTGAAAAGCAGGGCAAGGCGAGTGCTCCCTCCACTTTTGTTTTGAATCCTCTTTGGTACTGATATGCTACTTTCAGAAATTGCCTCGTCTGCCCTGGGTTTTGGGTGTAACTTCTCTCTTACTTACAAATTGTACATAGGATTTGCTACTGAAGATCAGAATCTAGATCCAGTCTCTGTCTTGGCCAGGAAAGCTTGTTCCTCAGACTTTCTGGCTATTCTTAATTTTTATTCATTCTTACAATGATACTCTTTATTTTAATAGCTGAGCTTGTTGAAATCAGATGGATGACTTGGGGCAAATCTTCTCACTGCCTACAGAGTAGAAAATGATCAGTTTGGTTGGAGAGTCTCTAGTGACTTCTTTCTTTTGTTTCATCCATGTGCTCAGAGAATCCCAAGGTGAGAGACTCTAGGACCATTGCTCTCATCTGTGTAGGTTCTCAGGGTCTTTCCTTCTGCACTATGAGCACCATCCAGGCACGATCAGATCCTCCTAAATCTCCAAATCTCCAGAGGGCTGGGCCTCAGTGTGAATATTTGATAAATATTTGATCAACCAAGAAGATGATACCAGGGCTATTATAATCTGATTTATTTTTCCATGGAAAGTAGCTTATATAAATTGGCCATGGCAAACTGCCTCTCCCTTGCCATCCTTCATCTTCCACCCAAGGCACCTCATTGCCCCATTGTCTTCTGCTTCTTATTTTTCAGAATCTCCCTTGGATCATGACTTCCAGAGATCCTGACCACCTATGATCCAGCGGTCAGCTTTCTGGCTGGACCTGAAGCAGCGCCAGGTGACCTGTGAGGTTTGCAGTCTCTGATCTGTTCTGAAGGGTAGGGATCAGAAACTTTTCCGAGGACTTGGGATCAGGGAGGACCTGTGCTCTAAACCTGGGCCAACCACCAGTGACTTGACTTGGGGTCAGGGAGAGCCTGTGCTCTAAACCGGGCCAACCACCAATGACTTGTGAGTCTGGGCCACGCACTGTCCCCCAGACCTGTTTCTTCATTCATAAGGTCAGTCTGACTTAGTCCTGTCCTGGCTGCCTTTCGGGCAACCTCTCCTTCCCCCACCCCTGGCCAAGTCCACTCTTTGGACAGAGAGGAGGGAAAGATGAGGAGGGTCAGAGGCAGTGATAGGAAAAAAACTAGATGGAATGACAAGAGTCACAGGCCTCTTGGAAAAGAGCATAGAAACTCTCATAGCTCCCTTTATGCCAGCCTTAGGCTCAAGTCAGAGGCATTTTGGGAACTTTTGTCCCCCAAGAGCATTTCGGCTCCTGAGCTGACTATGGAGGAGGAGGAAGGGGGACAGCAGGAGGGCTGGGTGAGGAAAGTTGGCCTGTGTGATGAGTAACATTTGCACCGTATCATTACCCAAGGTGGATGTAATTACACTGGATTAAGAAAGGCATGTGAACACACTGCGTTGCTTTAGAACCTCCTGCAATTAACATCTGTTCTCTTGGGTCTCAGAGGAAGGATTAATTTGGCTCCTGAATGTTCCTTTACTGTGAATCCCTTGGTAGTGGAACTGGCCTTCTTACCCTCTAGGAATGACTTATTCGGCTGTAAAATACAAATGGGGCGGGGGGGGGGGGGGGAAGCCTCACTACAAATAATTTGAAAACAAAGCAAAGAAAAAGTCACCTTTAATTCCAGTACTCAGATAGAACTGGTGTTAAGGTTTTGGTGATTATTTTTATCTTGCTCTTTTTTCTTTTCATTTATCCTTCCCTTTTATATAAACTCTCAGTTTGGGGTGCTGATTTTCCACGTGACTTTGTTATCGTGCGCTTACCGTCGTGTTCCTGAAACACCTCCGATTTGAGCCCGAGGCTGACACCCAGGGAGATGTGAGAGTCTCTGTGCTCTTTTTCCATGGTCTCTTAACCACTAGTTTTAGTGGCTGGGTTGCACTGCCCATTCTGAGTCGTACCGCTTAGACCTTCCAGCTATCCTGGAACCTCTGAACCCTCGAGACCTTGTTACTGAATTTTGTTGGGCCTTAGTTGTCTCCCTGATGGACTGCTGGTGGGACTTTATATGTAGGATGGCTGCACAGTAGCTGAGGAGAAGAAAGGTTGTTGTGTGAGTAGCATCCTCCCGCCTTACTTCTCATCTCCCCTGATTCTCCTTGTGCAGGACCTAGCGCCTCAGTTTTCCTAGACTCTGTCTAGCTCCACAGTATCGTTGTTTGCCTCCAGAGGTTTTCATCTTGTCTCCTTCAATGTGATCTTCTCTTCACAGGCTTCTGGGTCACCATTCCCTTGGGAACATGTGATCTGAAGCAACATCTTTTAATGTGTGTGTGAGAGGATATGGGTGGGGAGGGAGAGGAGTATGCATTTGGGAAAAAAGTCACCAGTGTAATGGGAGCTGAGCGCCTGAGGGGGCCAAGGGAGGCAGAGAAGAGAAGCAGCTGGAAACTTCTTCTTGGAAGAGGTAAGTTTCGTGTTAGGATTGGGAAACAGTGAAAACCGTAGATAGGTTTCTCCAGATCTAGGCTTTGGGTCCCGTGTTGCCTTTCTGTGTATGTGTATACGTGTGATAACGTGTACACAAGTCTGCATGTGTCTGTCTGCTCGCCCCGTGCCTGACTCTTTCTTGTAGAACCTGTTCCCTCTCTCCTTGGACAGGATTGTGGGCACTCCTTCTTGGCCCTGAGATTGCTCTCGACCCTCACTTGTTAACCAGCTTTCAGTGTCCGTGACAACAGTATTGTGTGTGTGGGACTGACCCACATCTTGCATCACAACCTGTTTCTCTAGCCATGGCAGTGGATTTGCTCTATTATGTCATGCTTCTGCTCAAAATCTTCAGTGTCCCCACATCGGGATGAAGCCTAGGTTTCTTAGTTCAAAGGGCCTTTTGTGGTTCAGTTTCTGCTCAACTCTGACTGTTCCCCTCATACTCATAACCTAGTCACTTCAGTCGTGTCTGACTCTTTGCAACCCCATGGACTGTAGCCTTCCAGGCTCCTTGACCATGGGATTTTCCCTGCAAGAATATTGGAGTGGGTTGCCATGTCCCCCTCCAGGGGACTGTTCCCCTAGAGAAGCATTTTGCTCCAGAGGAGCAAATGCTATGTTTGTATATTTTTCTGAGATTTTCCCTGCACCTGTGAATGCCCCCTTTCCTCAATGTGCCAAACTTCTATTTTCCTTTCAACATTCTATTACATAGCACTCCTCCAGGAAACCTTTCCCAGCACCCCAGTCTGATGGCAAGAGCACTTTGCTTTGTAGGACACCCTGTCTCCCACTAGACTGAGGTCTCTTTGAAGGGGGTACCAGATCTTGATCACTGTCCTGCATATCAAGCATTCAGCACAATGTTTGGCACAGTCCACAGGGAATGCGTGTAGAATGGATGGATAAATGAATGAATTGCTCTTCATCTGCCCACTCCTGGAATTGTCAGTGATCTGGATAGTAGCTGTTTTAGCCTGGGTGGGGTGGATATTAAGTCTTCGTCCTATTTTCAGCTCTCCAACAGGATTGTGTGCTCCTGCAGGTCAGGGATGGCGTTGTAGCTCTTAGTAAACCTGGAGCCTGTGGACACACTAGGCTCTGGGTCAGTGTTTATTGAGAAGAGAAGAAAAAAAGAAAAAGAATGAGGTAGAGAATGGAGGAAAGGAGAGAGAGAAGGGACCACAGGATTGTTTCAGGATTTATAACAATGCTGGTTTGTGTCTGGTCTGAATGTCTTTCTCTCTCTATCCAAATTTGGGTTCTTTGATCTAATTCTGGCAACTCCAAGAAATTACATAAGGCACCTAAAGGGGGAGATAATTGAGATTAGATAGTTTTAGAAGTTTTAAAGTGAATGTCAGGATAGGCTTTTGAATTATTGTGTGATTTCATTATCAATATGGTTAATACATATTAACCTACAAGTACCCATCCTTATAGGTTAATATACTCAAGTGTGGATGTGAGATAAGTATGAATGTGAGAGCTGGTCTATAAAAAAGGCCGAGCACTGAAGAATTGATGCTTTCGAATTGTGGTATTGGAGGAGACTCTTGGAAGTCTCTTGGACTGCAAGGAAATCAAATATTTAATCCTAAAGGAAATAAATCAACCTTGAATATTTATTGGAAAGGCTGTTGCTGAAGCTGAAGTTCCAATACTTTGGCCACTTGATGTGAAAAACCGACTCACTAGAAAAGATCCTGATGCTGGGAAAGATTGAAGGCAAAAGGAGAAGACGGTGGCAGACGGTGGCAGATGGTTAGAGGGGGTCACTGACTCAATGGACATGATTTTGAGCACAGGCTTGCAAAAGGTCGGACATGACTTAGCGACTGAACAATAACACCACCACTCATCTTTTCTCTTAGAGATAAAATTCTTTCTCCTTCTCTTCCCTTCCTCTTTCCAAACAGGGTAGAGAGAATAATGAGCATCTGACTGAAGTATGGGATGTTACTCAAGATTACAGAAGGCACTGTGGATGCAGGATAGACACCAGAAGAAAATCTCTTTTTGTGGAAGAAAGTAGTATTTTTCCTATGGGAAGAGGTGAGGTGGTAAGTAGGTGAGTCCTGGGGAAGGAGAGAGAGACCAACAGGAAAGAGATTCTAACAGGATTATGAGTCAAAGCAAGAATACTCAATTTCTGTGCCATAAAATTTGCCAATAGAATTAAAAGAATAATTCAAGAATGTGAAAATACTTGCTTGATTTCTGCTTAAATTGATGGAAAGATTAGCTTATTGTTAGTTAACAGGATAAAATGTTGAGATTGGCTTGAACAACTAGCCTGACTGAACTTAGCTGAGAACAACTAGAAAAACTGGCCAAAGTATAAAAAGGCTTGTGTTTGAAGGCACTGGAGAGCTTCCAAGGCAGTGAAGATTTTAGAGCCAAGATCATGGAGAGAAAGAAAGCAAAGTGAGTCCTGTATGCCATGCCACTTTTCCACTGGGAAATTTAGAAATGAAAGCACCAGCTGAGAATCTGATCAGAAAGTGGCCGCTAGGAGACTGAGAAGATGAACAGTCTTTAAGTTTTATCACAGAACTTGAGGGACAAACATTGGAATTCACAAAGCCAGACACCAGAGTCTATTCTGTATGTTTTCATGGCATGACTAAACTAAGATGTTGCAAGAAAAGTTTTTCTATTTGATGAATAGGGTGGAGATAGTGATATGGAAGCCTGAGAGCAGCTTTTGTTATGTTGGTGATATTTTACTTTTTGATCTATAGGCTGCATTACAAAAATATGTTCATGCTGTGATAATTCAATAAGTTTTACAGTTAAGGTTTATATACTTTTATGTAAATACATTAACCTTGTACTGAGTGTATTAAAAATAAGATCAGTGATATAAAATTTGACTCTCAAAATATTTATATATATATTAATATCTGATTAAATTATTCATGTATTTACTTGCTCTCTATGATTCATTATGATGTTTAACTCCTTATAATCCCCACTGGATCCTATGTGGATTACAGAAGAGTTACATACAGTGAGGTGTGCTTGCCACTGCTGAATCACATGTTCTCCTTATTTTAGTAGCTATGCACTACAGTTTTTTTCTCTTAGGAAAATACTGAAGTTTGTGTGTTTGGATCCTGAGTTCTTTTCTTATTAATCTTGGAATTTTAGGTAAGTCACTTGACTTTACCTTAAAACAAGATATAAAATAACACCAACCTCACAATTATTGGATTAGCATATGAGAAAGCCAAATTCCAACCCTAGACCATGAATGAATTTTATTTTTTAAACTTTTTATTGGAGTATAATTGACTTAGCCTTCTTCAATGGCTCAGTGGTAAAGAATCTGCCTGCAATTCAGCAGACACAGGAAACACGGATTGGATCCCTGGGTCGGGAAGATCCTCTGGAGGAAATGGCAACCCGCTCCAGTATTCTTGCTTGGGAAAATCCCATGGACAGAGGAGCCTGGCGGGCCACAGTTCATAGGGTTGTAGAGTCAAACATGACTGAGCGCACACATATGTACACTTGGTTGATTTACAGTGCTGTGTTAGTTTCAGATTTACAGCAAAGTAAATCAGCTATATATATACATATATTCACTCTCTTCTAGTGGAGAAGGAAATAGCAACCACCTCCAGTATTCTTGCCTGGAAAAATCCCATGGTCAAAGCAGTCTGATGGGCTATAGTCCACAGGGTCACAGGAGTCGGACACGACTTGGTGACTAAACCACTCTTTTTTAGATGCTTTCCCCATGTAGGCCATTATAGAGTATTGAGTAGAATTCTGTGTGCATTTTTATTTTTTAAAATTAGAAACATTTTTCTTTAGATCTTTATATCATACCTAGTACCTTATGCAAGTCTATAGGAGAGTTTTTCTTTCTTTTTTTTTCATTTATTTTTATTAGTTGGAGGCTAATTACTTTACAATATTGTAGTGGTTTTTGCCATACATTGACATGAATCAGCCGTGGATTTACATGTGTCCCCATCCTGAACCTCTCTCCCACCTCCCTCCCCATCCCATCCCTCTGGGTCTTCCCAGTGCACCAGCCCTGAGCACTTGTCTCGTGCATCCAACCTGGACTGGTGATCTGTTTCACACTTGATAATATACATGTTTCAATGCTATTCTCTCAGATCATCCCACCCTCGCCTTCTCCCACAGAGTCCCAAAGTCTGTTCTACACATCTGTGTCTCTTTCTCTGTTTTGCATATAGGGTTATCGTTACCATCTTTCTAAATTCCATATATATGCATTAGTATACTGTATTGGTGTTTATCTTTCTGGCTTACTTCACTCTGTATAATGGGCTCCAGTTTCATCCATCTCATTAGAACTGATTCTAATGTATTCTTTTTAATGGCTGAGTAATATTCCATGGTATATATGTACCACAGCTTTCTTATCCATTTGTCTGCTGAGGGGCATCTAGGTTGCTTCCATGTCCTGGTTATTATAAGCAGTGCTGTTATGAACATTGGGGCACACGTGTCTCTTTCAGATCTGGTTTTATAGGAGAGTTTTTCATTCGCAGTTGGATGTTTACCTCCAGTTTCTGAATTTCAGAGTCCCTGAGGTCAATGATACATTTCACTTGGAATTATCTTCCTCCAGGAAATATGAGAGTGAACATTCTTAATTGGGAGGAAGGATTAGGAAATGCAATCTGGGAATATAAACCACTCAACTGAATGCTTGCAAAGGAAAAGGAAGAAAAGAAGTACTTTCCCTCCCCATCCCCATCTCTCCCTTGAAAAAATGACTTACGTTTGAAGAGTGTGGGAAGAGGTAGGAAATATTTACTATACAGGTGTAAATCTATAACTGGGTGATAATTTGCAGAGAATAAAGAAAATGCTATTTAACTGTTATTTCTGACCTTCAAAAAGATCTTACTGAGCTTAATATTTTCATTTATATGCTAATATGGATAGATTGTCAAACTAAAATTTTATTTTAATCATTTCTTCATGCCAGGAGTAGAATGCATGAAAGTGATATTTTGTAACACTTGATATATTTTCCAGAAATGTTTATAGCTATATACTACTTTTAATGTGTATTAGAACAAACACTACAGATTTATGACTTTTATGTATATTATTATGGATATCCATATAGTCAATACTATGTTTTTTCCAGTAGTCATGTATGGATGTGAGAGTTGGACCAAAAAGAAAACTGAGCACCAAAGCATTGATGCTTTTGAATTGTGGTGTTGTAGAAGACTCTTGAGAGCCCCTTGGACTGCAACAAGATCCAGCCAGTCAATCCTAAAGGAAATCAGTCCTGAATATTCATTGGAAGGATTGATGCTGAAGCTGAAACTCCAATACTTTGGCCACCTGATACAAAGAGCTGACTCATTTGAAAAGACCCTGATGCTGGGAAAGATTGAAGGCGGGAGGAGAAGGGGATGACAGAGGATGAGTTGGTTCAGTGGCATCACCGACTTGATGGACATGAGTTTGAGTAAACTCAGGGAGTTGGTGATAGACAGGGAAGCCTGGCATGCTGAGTCCATGGGGTTGCAAAGAGTTGGACATGACTGAGCAACTGAGCTGAACTGAAGGTAACTAGATCTCACATGCCACAAGGGAAGATGGGGTGCAAAAGGAGAAGTAGGTGGCAAAGGATGAGGTTGTTAGTATCACTGACAATGGATATGAGTTTGAGCACGCTCTGGGAGATGGTGAAGGACAGGGTAGCCTGGCATACTGTAGTCCATGGGGTCACAAGAAGTAAGACACAACTGAGTGACTGAACAACAACAGTGGATATTATTGCTTAGAATAATCTTCTTTTTTAATTTTAATAAACTTAATTACATAATGGTATATGATTAGCTGTGCATTACTGGAAAACTATACATTATGTTTCATTTCTAAAAAATGAAAGATTTTATGGAAATTTGTATCATTTTCTAAATAAAGATGTAGAATGAATGAAAAAAAAAGAATGAGGAAAGAGAAAGCAATATGCAATCATATACCTTTTCAAATAAATTTGGCTAAGTAAACACAGTGAGTCAATCTAGAGAAAAGTATTAATAATACAGATGATGCAGCATATGGGAAAACCTATGAAGGAGGTATGTAAATTACTGAGGTTTCAGAGACCCTAGACTACTATGTGGACCCTACTGTCTCCATTTGGAGGGTTCCAGACATCCTCCTGGGTTATACAGACTGCTCTGTAGAAGTCTGGTCCCCATGTTTAGTTAAGGACAGAGGGAAGGGTCAGAAGTGTGAGGGCAAGTCCACCTCTCTCTCTCCTCAACCTGAGGGAGATGCAGATTCAGGAGCATCTGTTTTTGGAGGCAGGTCAGAGACACACCGTGAAGTGGGCTGCAGATCCTCTGGGACACTAGTCCTACTGCGAGTGCCCCAGCTTCTTCTGTTCTGCCTCCAACTCATTCTCAAAAATGTGTTGTGATGAGACCCTGGGGACTGAATCAGTGTCAGGAAATGTGAGGCAGCCTCCCAGTGTCATCACTAGCTGGTTGTGGGACCACATGTAATATGACTGAATCTCTCTGTCTCCTCGTGTGTAAAATGGTTTTGCTCTGCCTGTGTTTTGTGGATGTTGTGAGGATTAAAAAAGATCTATTATTCCGGAAAGCTTAGAAAATAGTGTTTGATTAAATGTTTGTTGAATTCAAGAAAAGATTGTACAATTCATTTAAATCAAAGTATAGACATCTGATAGTAATTTAAATGGGTCTTCATTGGGGCACACAGTTTATTAGGATCAGAATTATAGTGGAAAGGATGACGCTCTTATGGTGAAATGTCAGGAGTCCTTGAGAGGATGACAGTGGAAAAGAGACCAGGGGAAATCTTTCTGGGCAGATTTTCTCCATGGGTTTACCTTTCTCAGGGTTGGAGGTTTGACTAGCTGGTCCCTTTGCCCACTTCTTTCCCAAGTTCTTCTCTGAGTCACTTATTTAGTACTGAATACTATTATTACCAATCATAGCAACTGCTGTTTGTTGAGCACACACTATGTGAAAGACACTGTGTTAAATACTCTAGTGTTTATTAATTTAAACCTCACCACACCCTGACAGACTATTACCCACATTCTACTGATGACAAAAGTCAGGTCTGAGGAGCATAAAGGCTTTGCTCAAGGTCATACACTCTGAAGTAACTGAGCAGGATTATAGGCAGGTCTGTCTGACTCCAAAACTCAAGCTTTTCAAACTCTTTCATCCTGTGTGACACAATTCTGCATCAACATCTAGCATCAGCTAATATTTTCTGAGAGCTGTCCAGTTGTCTCATATTGCTCTAAACAGGGACAAAATACACATACACAAATCTCCTTTCAGGCCAAGATGTCTGAGCATCCCAGAAAACAAGCTGGAATTCAGACTGACTTATTAAGCTTCCATAAGATCGGTAAAACTACTGTGGCTCCCTCCAGTAGGGGATGTCCAGGCTCTTGGACCCCAAGTCAACCTGGCTTTGGGTTGGATGGAAAAGAGGTTCTCAGCCAAGTCAGATATTACCCTTTCCATAAAGCCTCTTCTAACACTAGGTGCCCCTTTTCTGAACCCCTAGAATATTCTGAGCTTATGATTATTATTTAAAAAATCATCTTCTATATTGTGTTTACACTATATATTAATATCTGTCTCCCTTGTTGGACTGAGATTTCCTTGAGGGTAGAACTGAAACTTGATCATTGAACCTCTAGTACTTAGCCCAGTGTCTGTCATATAGTGGTGCCCTGTAGATGTGAGTTAAACAAAATGAGGGAAACATCATAGCCAATGTGATTGAACCCCTACAGGGAGCAAGTAATCAGAATTTGGAGAGAATAAAGTATAAAAGGAAAGAGTAATAATTTTAGGAGATTCTTGTAATTTGTGGCCTGAGGAGGATGTTATTTCATCAGAAAATGAGCCTGTCCTGGTGAGTAGGTCATCCAGTCCTGGTTGGGAGCCTTTAGGGGCACCACTAACTTCAGCAGCATTATCATCACCACTTAAGATTTGGCTACAGAAAAACATATGGAAGCCACACTTCATCCTGAGCCTTGCTTAAGCAACTAAGCCTGTGTGCCACAACTATTGAGCCCGAGCTCTAGAGCTGCAACTACTGAAATCTGCACACCTAGAGACTATGCTCGGAAACAAGAAGCCACTGCAATGAGAAGCCCTCGCAAAGCAACCAAGAGTAGCCGCCGCTCCCTGCAACTAGAGAAAGCCAGAGCAAAGCAACGAAGATCCAGTGCAGCCAAAAATACAATGAATAAAAATTGTTAGAAAAAAAACCCAAAACTGCTGTTCATTATGCCTAAACCCCCAATGACTCAAACGTGAGACAACAGAGATGCTTCAGATGGAATTAACTGGTTCAAGTTCAACTTAATTGTTGTCTTGCTGGAATGAGTGTCAGAAATGCCAGTGAGTTCCAGAGATTCCATGGCTGTTGTGGTGGCTCTGTTTAGATAGTCTGTTATAGGCACAGTGATTTGTTATTCTTTAAAATATATTGTTTCTGACTCCCAACCCTAATTGTGCACCTTGCTGTCTGTGGCGGAACAGGCTGAGTATCCCTCTGCAGGGCTGAGTGTCTGTGGGGGTGTCGAACAGGTGTGGCTACTGGGGCCTGGCTGCCATCACTGGAATGGGGCCTCACACTCCTACTTGTTGACCTCTCCAGGTAGGAAATGACAGCTAGCAGGGCCAGGCTCTCACAGGTTTAGCCCAGGCTTGCCCAGGGTGGACTAAGAGACTCTAAGAGCCTACTTTGGCAGACTTACCTTATTTTTCTTCCCATTCTTCTTTCTCTCGGAGGCACATGGGAAATTGTTATCATGGACAAACCAGAAATAGAATGGACAAGGGAGGCTGAGATCCGGAACAAACGCCTGTGACTGGGGAGGGATGAAAAGAGTCCTATAGACCTGTCTGGGAAGTATCATCCTAGTTGCTGCCCTCATTCCAGCTCACATACCCTTCCCTCTGCTTGTCCTAACCCAAAGGCTGCAGCAAAAATAGGGGAGGGATTTTGGTCTCATACACAGGTAATCAGCCCTAGATCTAGATTGCTTTTTGCAATGTGCCTAGTTTTAACCTAACACCTCTATTTTCATTATCTCAGCCCCATTGCCACCATGTATATCATGCCATTCTTTTCCATTGGGCATCAAGTGCCAAATACTATATGTTACCGTCTGTTACAAAAGCATCATATTACCACATCCCCAGTACTATCACTGCCACCTCTGCTCATTCTCAGCATCACCACTACTACCTCCACTAGCTTTGCTGCTTCTAGCACCTTCGCCGCTTCCACCAACAGCACCACAGTGATAAGCACTACCACTGCCAGCTCTACTCACTCTCACTATCACTACCCTTTCCACCACCTCTATCACCTTCATCATCCCCGCTGTCACCACCTCCACTGCCACGGCCTAGATCATAGTCAGCACCTTTAGCACTACTACCGCTGTCTTCCCCACCCACAGCTCCACCACCCTCATTACCACAATCACGGATACACCATCCGTTCTCTTATCACCACTGCCACTGCTGCTTCTCATTCTCACCACCACAGCCAGAATGGAGAAGAGAAGGCTTACGGGTTCCTGAATAGCCATGTTCAAACAATTAAAACAGAAGAACAGTTAAAGCTACTAAGTATGGGTAAAGAAGCTAGAGTTAGAAAAATGGACGGAATTAAAAGGAATTATAATGACAGTTGGGTAAATGTCAGCAAGGTTTTTCATGGACCCAGGGGAGACAATGCCTTTGACTTGTGTGGATCACAATAAATTGTGGAAAATTCTTCAAGAGATGGGAATACCAGACCACCTGACCTGCTTCTTGAGAAATCTGTATGCAGGTCAGGAAGCAACAGTTAGAACTGGACATGGAACAACAGACTGGTTCCAAATAGGAAAAGGAGTACGTCAAGGCTGTATATTGTCACCCTGCTTATTTAACTTACATGCAGAGTACATCATGAGAAATGCTGGGCTAGATGAAGCACAAGCTGGAGTCAAGATTGTCAGGAGAAATATCAATAACCTCAGATATGCAGATGACACCACCCTTATGGCAGAAAGTGAAGAAGAACTAAAGAGCCTCTTGATGAAAGTGAAAGAGGACAGTGAAAAAGTTAGCTTAAAGCTCAACATTCAGAAAACTAAAATCATGGCATCCGGTTCCATCACTTAATGGCAAATAGATGGGGAGACAGTAGAACCAGGGGCTGACTCTTTTTTTGGGCTCCAAAATCACTGCAGATGGTGACTGCAGCCATGAAATTAAAAGATGCTTACTCCTTGGAAGGAAAGTTATGACCAACCTAGACAGCATATTTAAAAACCAGAGACATTACTTTGCCAACAAAGGTCCGTCTAGTCAAGGGTATGGTTTTTCCTAGTCATGTATGGATGTGAGAGTTGGACTATAAAGAAAGCTGAGCCCTGAAGAACTGATGCTTTTGAACTGTGGTGTTGGAGAAGACTCTTGAGATTCCTTGGACTGCAAGGAGATCCAACCAGTCCATCCTAAAAGAGATCAGTCCTGAGTGCTCATTGGGAGGACTGATGTTGAAGCTGAAACTCCAATACTTTGGCCAGCTGATACAAAGAGCTGACTCATTTGAAAAGACCCTGATGCTGGGAAAGATTGAAGGCAGGAGGAGAAGGGGATGACAGAGGATGAGATGGTTGGATGGCATCACTGACTCAATGGACATGAGTTTGGGTAAACTCCAGGAGTTGGTGATGGACAGGGAGGCCTGTTGTGCCGCAGTCCATGGGGTCACAGAAAGTCGGACATTTCTGAGCGACTGAACTGAACTGAACTGAGGGGAGACAAGCGGGCTTCCCAGGTGGCACTAGTGGTAAGGAGCCAGTCTGCCAATGGGTTTGATCCATGAATTGGGAAGATCCCCTGGAAGAAGGCATGGCAACCCACTCCAATATTCTTGCCTGGAGAATCGCCATGGACAGAGGAGCCTGGTGACTGTCCATAGGGTCACAAAGAGCTGGACACAACTGAAGAGACCTAGTATGCATGCACACAGGGGTGACATATGGGTGAGAAGTTTTATGATAAAATCTGGAGTTTGATGAGTAATGTGGAGCCCATTGAGTTTGCTTGCCTAAGGTGACAATGAATACTCACTGATACTGAATCCTTGCTATAGAATCCCTTAAGAGTTGCAATGTAAGGTATATAGCTTCAATCATTACAGTATTTGGGGACACATTTAATCCTGAATCATCTGGTTCCTTCTGGCTATTTTTATAAGTTTCTGATCACTCTACAATACTGAAATACATTATCTTTTAAAAATCTAGGACATTTTAGATCAGGATGATATTCTTCCTGTTCATCCTTCCCAATCCTTGTTCCTAAATCTTTGTTGCCTTTGCACAGGCAACCAGAGTTATAACTTGGCATTGATTTTTTGGGTAGGTCATTTTCTTGCCATTATATACATATTTAGAAACAATGTAGGATTGTACATACATTTTATATGAATAGCCTACTTTATGTGTCTTTCTGTCCCTTGCTTTTTTTTCACTCAACAATAAATTAGTGGACTAACTAAGAGGATGAACTCTGGTGCTAGACTGCCTGGATTCACACCATGGCTTTGTCACTTGCTATGTGCACGATCTAAATTATTACACTCCCTTAGTCTCCAGTTTCCTCCTTTGTTAATTGGGATTATAGCATACCTATACCCATAGAGTTCTTGTGAGGATTAAATGAGTTAATTTAAAGTAAGCAATTATTATGTAAGCACAGTTTGTTTAACCATTCCTAAATGGCTGGACATAGAGATTGACCCAATTTTCATTAATGCAAACAAGGCTTTCATGTATATTTTTATATATGCCACTTATACACATGAATGATAGTTTTTCAAAGGGAGAGAAGTAAATTTGCTGTATTTATAATTTTAAAGGCTTTATTAGAAAAACATAGTTATAATGAGTAGATAGCTGCCTCTTGTTCCTCCCACCTGCTGGTTTTTAGTTCTACTTTCTTGAGCAGCCTGAGCCACACAGAAATTCTG
This sequence comes from Odocoileus virginianus, assembly GCF_023699985.2. Classification (NCBI taxonomy): domain Eukaryota; kingdom Metazoa; phylum Chordata; class Mammalia; order Artiodactyla; family Cervidae; genus Odocoileus; species Odocoileus virginianus. The sequence goes on along the minus strand of NC_069678.1, from coordinate 10,121,983 downwards.
AAGTAGTAGACTCCAGTGGTTAGAACTAATAATCTCAGTTAATCTCAGTTAATCTGAACTTTGGGGTTAGAGTGGCAGCACATTTTGGGGAGGCTTACTAAGTATTTATGTATAATAACTCATTTAATCATTATGATATAAGTAGGCTGACTATTGGGACTTCCCTGGTGTCTCAGCATAAAGAATCTGCCTGCCAGTGCAGGAGAGAAGGGTTTGATTCCTGCGTTGGGAAGATCTCCTAGTGAAGGAAATGGCAACCCACTCCAGTATTGTCTGGGAAATACCATGGACAGAGGAGCCTGGCCGACTCCACCGGGTCGCAAAAGAGTTGGACATGACTTAGTGATTAAACAACAACACTGACTATCTCCATTTTACTCCTGCAGAAGTGGAGTCAAAAAGAAGTGCAACCCTATTATTTTGGATTGCACTACTACAAGTGGGAGATCCTTTATACAGTTATGAATGCTGAGTCCTCAGTCCACTTCTTAGTATTCTGCTCGGCGTATAGAAAACATTCAGCAAGTGTTAGCATTATTCCAGGGTTGACTGGTTTATTATTAGGGCTCAGAATTATTGTTCTCACCATTGACTTCACTGTCCTCAGACTGTGATTGCACTCATCTCTGGGGACTCTTTCATTTGTCTTAACAAAATGGTATGAAAGTGTGGTTTCAAGCTTTGGCTGACCAGTCTTGCTGATTCTACCCTATAGTCACAGACCACATTATTGACCTTTGAAAGCACTTGCTGAGATTAACCCCCACCCCCAACACTGTGTTTGACCACAAAGAAGATAATTGCAAATATAGTTAGATGCAAATGTGAGTGTATATAAATATTAGTTTGTGATGGAGCAGAAGCTGGTGGATGCGGAGTTGAGTTATGCTAGATGCCCAGGAAAGAAGTGAATGAGAGGAACCCTGTACCTGGGACTTAAGGTCAGCTGGTTTGAGATGTTGGAGGGAGGTGGACTAGAAAAGAAATTTCCTCCTGATCCAGAAGATCGTGCCAGAGCAAGAAGAAATGGCATTCACTCACTCACTGAACATGTATTCTGGGGTAGAAGCTGGAGATACAGAGATGAAGACATAGACGCTCCAAGAGCTCCGCTGAAAGCATGGAAGACAGACACATGGATGAGTGATTACACTACATGGTGATACACGGGCACACTTTCTAGGGGTGCACAGAGTGGTGGGGTTCAGAGCTCGGATTCTTCAGAACATGTCAGAGGGACGAAAGCGTGGAGGAGGATTCAAGACAGAGGGAAGGACCTGTGCGAACGTCTGGGTGCAACACAGAGGAGCAGGTGCAAGCTGTCCCGGATTTGGGCGGACGGCGTGGATGGCGCATGCGCGGAGTGGAGGACGACGCACCCCGGGGTTGCCTCACCGAGCGACCTGAAAGGCTTGTGGAGGACGATTGACTTCTATCTTAAAGGATATGGGTGAGCACCAAACGATTTTTAGAAAGGAAAGAGGTTTGATTGTATCTTAATTTTATTAGCAAAGTTGTTTCTTCAAATATTGGCACCGAGAGGAAAAGCTGAGCTACGCGGAGGTGGGAGAGAACTTGGAGAAAAACACCGTGGGCAAAGTTCCAGGCAGGGACTTGGCAGTGGCCCCAGAAAATGTTAGAAGGTGGACTTTGCAATGATGATTGCTTTGACTGGCTTCCTTGTCATGTGGAACAAACTAATCAGTGAATACCTTTGCCTTGATCAGTTGTCACAGAGTTGTTTCATTCAATATTTAACTTGTGATTTTGGCATTGTTATTACTCCCATGGGGCAGCTGAGTAAATGAAGACTCGGGGAGACTGAGGGAGTTCACACCGTGTGTGAGTGCTAGAGTATTCATTTGCAGCCCTGCACCGGCCAGGAGAAGCGCGTGCAGAGGCTGCGGTGCACCTGCTCTGACGGAGCATAACTTTGTGTGGTTGCGGAAGGCAGTTATGCCCAGGGACGACTGGTCCTGTGGTAAAGCAGCCCCATGGGGCTCCGTTTGGGGGCTGAGGTGACGACCAGATGTTCTGCAAAGGTGGGGCGTGGGCAGGCTCAGAGCGCCCGCGTGTCCTCCAGGCGGTTCCCCTCCCTCCAGGGCAGAGGCAGCAGGTGAGAGACCTCTGGAGTTTGCGGGGGAGGAGGGGCCTGTTTCTTTCATCACAGGGAAGGGCTAGATCAGCGTCAATAGTGGCCCCTCAGGTGCTGCCTTCTACAAAATTTTGGCGACAAGAAAGAGGGATTTCTTAACTGCTCAGCTGTTGTAATGAGTGGGTGGAGGGGCAGTGGTGAACTGGGGTACAGCCCTGCCCCACCTTGCAAGATTTCTTGCACATCAAGACCCTGGGTTTCTGTAACTTGACAGGCAACCACACCTCTGAGTTGAGAAAAGGGGGAATGCCTTCCACGCTGTAATTCTTTAGTTCTTCAGATACTTTCATGTATCTCACACAGCATGGCAGCCATTTAGACAGGGGTTTCACAAGTAGGACCTGATTTGATCTCCACAATGACCCTGAGAAGTGGATTCTGATACCCCCCTCTAACAGATAAGAACATGGGATGCACATGATCGTTAATGTCCGTTTGATGCTGTGTCCATTGCCGTTCACTGCACACAGGCCAGGAGCTGTTCTGGTTGTTGGGGAGACAGCAGAGAACTCGGCCACAAGAACCTGATCACAGTGGTACGGTGCAGGCTGCTCCCAGGATGGAAAGAGATAGTAGGCTTGAATTTGCTTGGGAAACCACAAAATGCCGCCAGCCTCCAGGGACATCCTGGCAGGAATAAAGGCCCAGCACACTGTTAAAGTTCGGTAACCCTGTGGATTAGCAAACCTCAGAGACCCATCACTCATGACTGCCCCACCACAGCACTTCAGCCAGTCTGACGATGATCTTGGCCTGCAAGGTTCTAGGGATCAGACAGAGCACTAATACTGGTTGCCCAATTTTCCCAAGCTGTGAGGGGAAGCCCTCTTGGCCATATTCCAGCCCCCTCACCATGTCTGCCTGGGGCTGGGAGGACACTCAGCAGAGAAAGGCCTGGCGCTCATCCTGGTGTGGCTTTGGGACCTGCTCCCGATTACTCTGTCCTGAATTCCTGTTCCCTGGACTTGTGCTCAGAGGTCTGAAAAGTACAAGCACATGGAGAAAGCTAAAGGGGCTTCATGAATGAACTTTACGAATTGTAATGACCTGTCATCTCCTGTTCCCTCAAATGCCTCAGTCATGAAATGTTTATTGTATTGTATTTTGTTCAAAATGTTTGTTAACATACTGTTCGCCAGCCCAGAGCAATGGGATACCTTTCTTACAAGTTTTGAGACATAGAAATACATACTGTTCGCCAACCCAGAGCAACGGGGTACCTTTCTTACAAGTTTTGAGACATAGAAATAGAAATCAGACTGAAGGAAAGGAACACACATCAAAGATGAGAATCAAAAAGATTCACCATTGCAACAAAAAGTAAAATTCTTAGGAGTATATCTACCTAAAGAAACAAAAGAATTATACATAGAAAAATATAAATCACTGATGAAAGAAATCAAAGAGGACACAAACAGATGGAGAAATATACCATGTTCATGGATTGGAAGAATCAATATTGTCAAAATGGCTATAGTACCCAAAGCAATCTATAGATTCAATGCAATCCCTATCAAGCTACCAACGGTATTTTTCACAGAACTAGAACAAATAATTTCACAATTTGTATGGAAATACAAAAAACCTCGAATAGCCAAAGCAATCCTGAGAAAGAAGAATGGAACTGGAGGAATCAACCTGCCTGACTTCAGACTATACTACAAAGCCACAGTCATCAAGACAGTATGGTACTGGCACAAAGACAGAAATATAGATCAATGGAACAGAATAGAAAGCCCAGAGATAAATCCACGAACCTATGGTAACCTTATCTTCGACAAAGGAGGCAAGAATATACAATGGAAAAAAGAAAACCTCTTTAACAAGTGGTGCTGGGAAAACTGGTCAACCACTTGTTAAAGAATGAAACTAGAACACTTTCTAACACTCAAAATGGATTAAAAATCTAAATGTAAGACCAGAAACTATAAAACTCCTAGAGGAGAACATAGGCAAAACACTCTCCGACATAAATCACAGCAGGATCCTCTATGACCCACATCCCAGAATATTAGAAACAAAAGCAAAAATAAACAAATGGGACCTAATGAAACTTAAAAGCTTTTGCACAACAAAGGAAACTATGAGCAAGGTGAAAAGACAGCCCTCAGATTGGGAGAAAATAATAGCAAACGAAGCAACAGACAAAGGATTAATCTCAAAAATATACAAGCAACTCCTCCAGCTCAACTCCAGAAAAATAAACGACCCAATCAAAAAATGGGCCAAAGAACTAAACAGACATTTCTCCAAGGAAGACATACAGATGGCTAAAAAACACATGAAAAGATGCTCAACATCACTCATTATCAGAGAAATGCAAATCAAAACCACAATGAGGTACCATTACACACCAGTCAGGATGGCTGCTATCCAAAAGTCTACAAGCAATAAATGCTGGAGAGGGTGTGGAGAAAAGGGAACCCTCTTACACTGTTGGTGGGAATGCAAACTAGTACAGCCACTATGGAAAACAGTGTGGAGATTTCTTAAAAAACTGGAAATAGAACTGCCATATGACCCAGCAATCCCACTTCTGGGCATACACACCGAGGAAACCAGATCTGAAAGAGACACGTGCACCCCAATGTTCATTGCAGCACTGTTTATCATAGCCAGGACATGGAAACAACCTAGATGCCCATCAGCAGACGAATGGATGAGGAAGCTGTGGTACGTATACACCATGGAATATTACTCAGCCATTAAAAAGAATTCATTTGAATCAGTTCTAATGAGATGGATGAAACTGCAGCCCATTATACAGAGTGAAGTAAGCCAGAAAGATAAAGACCATTACAGCATACTAACACATATATATGGAATTTAGAAAGATGGCAACGATAACCCTATATGCAAAACAGAAAAAGAGACTCAGATGTATAGAACAGACTTTTGGACTCTGTGGGAGAAGGCGAGGGTGGGATGTTTCAAGAGAACAGCATCGAAACATGTATATTATCTAGGGTGAAACAGATCACCTGCCCAGGTTGGATGCATGAGACAAGTGCTCAGGGCTGGTGCACTGGGAAGACCCAGAGGGATCGGGTGGAGAGGGAGGTGGGAGGGGGGATTGGGATGGGGAATACATGTATATCCATGGCTGATTCATGTCAATGTATGACAAAAACTGCTACAATATTGTAAAGTAATTAGCCTCCAACTAATAAAAAATAAAAAAGAAAAGAAAAGAAAAGAAAAAAAAAACCTTAAAAAAAAAAGAATAGTTTTTCTCTATCATTTTAAAACAAAGAACAGAGTATGCAGCTTGCTGTTACAAAAGCAATGCATATTTGCTTAGAGCATTTGTAAAATGCAGAAAACATCAATAATAAAAGCAATCTGTAGGCCTAAATTACATTGTCATGACTTTAGAGTATATAATTGCATATTTGTTATTTTTAAGCCTACATTTTTTCCATCTAACAATAATATGCTGTTATTTTTCCACAGAATTTTAATGACTAAATAATAAATATCCTATTGTATATTATTAGGTAAAACTCTAATCTGTTCCCTATTGCTGGTGATTCACATTATTGCCTTTTCCCTTTATAAAAATAAGATTGCTGCAGTAAACATCCTTGCATATCTAAGTTTGGAAATACTGCCAGTTGTTTCCTTAGGATGAATTCCTAGAAGCAGAATCCCTAGGGTATAGCACATCCATCACATGTGAGGATACAGGCTTGGATGTTAGACCACTTGGGACTGCCTTTCAGTTCTGCCACCTGAATGCTAACTGAATGGCCTTAGATGATCTCACAGAAAATGGTTTCCTTCCTGATGATTGTGGATAATAACAGTACTTCCTTTATTGAGTTGCTAGGAGATATGTGTGTCTCCATACACAGGTAAGGGTAAACCCTTAGATCATGGCCTGGCCCACGGTGAGCACAGAACTCCTGGCTCTTATTACTATTATTATTGCTGTTATCATTGCCAATGTGTCCTCCTGAAAGTGTCCCAGTTTTAACGCCCACGAGCACTGTATGAGGATGTTCATTTCCACATACCTTTGTCAACACTGGATATTCTCATTTTTCTTTTTATTTTATTGTTTGCCAGCCTGGTAGGCAAATTTGTTGCTTTAAGTTTATTTTTGTGTTTACTAGTGTTGATAATTTTTTTGATGTCTTTATTGGCATTTATTTATTCATGAGTGAATTTCCTATTCATGATTTTATTCCTGTTTTGGGGAGTTTGTTCATCTTTTTCTTAAGGATTTCTTTAATATATTAAGGATATTAATCTTTTGCTGGTCATGTATGTTATAAATGTATCTTTTTCCAATTTTTCTTGTGTTATTTAACTTTGTTTCTATTTGTGGGCACAGAAGTTATATTTTCCCTCATTGTCTTTGCCTGTACTTTTAGACCAAAAAGACCACCATGATTTATATTACCTATATTTTCCCAATTTAAATTTTTAATGGCATTTTTACTTTTAACTTTTGAATTCAAATTAAATTAATTTGTTATTTTTAATAGTTAACTTTCCCATTTTTTGTTTAATTATATCAATTAATTATTATAAACCAAATTATACATTCTTGGTTGGTGTTTTGTTATCTCCTCTATACAAGCAATCTGTATGTCTTTTCCTATGCTTGCTTTTCATTTTTTTGTAGTTTTTATTAAATTGTTTAGTATCTATTAATACAGTTCCACTTTCACTAATTTTTAAGGAATATTTTCTTGGCTATTATTATCTGATTATTTCTATAAACAAACTCTGGAATAATTTTGTTATTTCCAAGGATAATATCAATTTTGATTAGAATTGCACTCATCTTATAAATTTATCTGGGGAGAATTGATATTTTTACTGCTTTTGCACTTTCTTACCTAGAAACAGAAGTTATTTCTGATTAAACAAGATATTTTAAAAATGAACTTAATTTTAGAATAGTTCTAGAGTTACAGAATGTGTAACATAGGCTACAAAAATGTTTCGTACAAAGCAGCACAGGGAATATAGCCAATATTTTGTTAGAACAGTAAACAGAGTGTAACTTTTTAAAAAGAAATTCACACATGTTCTACCTACTGTGTTTGGGCTTCCCTGGTGGCTCAGAGGTAAAGAGTGCTTGCAGTGCAAGAGACCAGATGCACTGCAGGAGACACTGGGTTCTATCCCTGGCTCAGGAAGGATTCCCTGGAAAAGGAAACGGCAACCCACTGCAGTGTTCTTGACTGGAAAATCCCATGGACAGAACAGCCTGGTAGGCTAAGTCCTTGGAATCCCAAGAGTCAGACACTACTTAGCTACTAAACCACCAGCACCCACTGCTGTATTTATTTTATTAGGCTATGCCCACAGCTTGCAGGGTCTTTTTTCCCTGAACAGGGATTGAAGTTGGGCCCCCTGCATTGGGTGCCTGGAGTCTTAACCACTGGACCTCCAGGGAAATCCCTGAGTGTAACTTTTAAAAATTGTATATATAAAAAAATAGAGTTACAAGAAAGCTGCAAAGATAGTATAACATTCTTGTGTATCCAGCACCCAGTTTTTCCTGTTGTTAACATCTTACTCTATCATGGTACATTTGTCATATCTAATGTTACTAATATCAATATGTTATTATTAACTAACATCTATCCTTTATTTGGATTTCATTAGTTTCCTCCCAATGTACTTTTTCTGTCCTGACATCCCATCCAGGACACCACATTAGTTGTCATATCTCCTTAGGCTACTTTAAGTTGTCACAGTGTCTCAAACTTTGCTTGTTTTTGAGAATTTCGATAGTTTAAAGAGTCAGGTATTTTCTAGAGAACATTCTTCAATTTGGTTTTGCCTGATTTTTTCCATGATCACACTAAATATTGTTTTCTAGGTCATGGCAGTTAGAGTAGAAAGTCAGATAGTTACGGAGCTCTTGTCTTCCTCAAAGGAGACTTTTTAAAAAAAATGTCTCTCAGTGGGTCCTTACAGAAAAGGCATTGGGTGACATGAAGCACTCAGTCTTTATCAAGAGGGTGGACACAAACAGAAATAGTTTCTCATGGCCTCCATTCATTAAGATCTGCATAAAATCCCAGGTCAGCACACGAAATTTCATTCCAAGGAAGGTCAATTTTTTTTTTTAAATACATTGGACTATTTAGCCTTAGGAGAAGGAAATGGCAACCCACTCCAGTATTCTTGCCTGGAAAATTCCATAATGAGCCTGGCGGACTACAGTCCGTGGGATTGCAGAGTTGGACACAACTGAGTACGCACACATTTAGCCTTATACTTGTCTAGCTTGTGCCCCAGATAGAACCTAGAGGGGAGGATTGTTTAGGTAGCAACTTCCTCAGACTACCTTTGCAGGGTTTAGGAGTAAGGACTCAAAGTCAGGCTGTCTGGGTGCCAGAGCTGGCTCCACCTCCTCCCTAGCGTGCTGATGTGACTTCTCTGGGGAGTCCTGATCTCAGAGGGAAGAAATGCCAGACCCCCTGTAGGGAGCTGTGGGATGGATCAGATGGGATGACAGCCCATCACAAATGGGCAACAATGTTGGTTATGGTCATCATTACTGTTCTCTCTGGATGAACTTTCCGTTGGGTTCTGGACCCCTGAGCTTAGAAGACACACGTTCAGATACACATCTGAGATGCTGGTGACCATACTTCTGGATTTAGAAACTGGAAGAGTAGGGAGCAAGCTTGATCATCTCTTATGAAAACTGGGAAGTCCAACCAGAGCGGGAAGCTATGTGGAAGGGTGCCTGCTTCTGTGTGGAGCCAGGCTTTGGGGCCACCTACAGGTGAGATTTTGTCTAGGAAGCAGCTTGGCTCAGCTCTTACCCTTCCAGAGGTCCTTGACTGAATCTTAGGTCTTCTGTCTCAGTTCAAGCAGAATTATTTGTCCTGAAAACAGAAGGTTTGATTACAGAAATACCTTAGCAAGGTATTGAGCTGATTTTAACCTGACTGGTTTCTCTCAAGATCCCTTTGTTTTGAACTAGCTGCAAAATGGTCTCCCATCATCTTCACTGCCAGCCCTTTGAGGACAATGTACAAACTGGTTTCAAGGAATTGTTGAGTCAACTGAAAGAGGACCATTTTCAGTAATTAATTTTCAGTTCAATTAATATGGATCTATATTCTCTGGTGGGCTTCCAAGGTGGCACAGTGGTAAAGAATCTGCCTGCCAATGCAGGAGACGTAAGAGATGCAGGTTTGATCTTTGGGTTGGGAAGATCCCCTGGAGTAGGAAATGGCAACTCAGTTCAGTATTCTTACCGGGAAAATTCATGGACAGAGGTGCCTGGCAGGCTACAGTCCATGGGATCGCAGAGTTAGGCACTACTGAGCGACTGAGCATGCACACATGCATATTCTCTGGCAATAGCTAGATTCTAGGACCTAGTGTCTTCTGGCTTTACCTGAACCATGATATAGAGCTACATAATCCTTCTTCCAGTTTTGTGTGGCCTGACGGCCTAGGTTCATTACATCCAAAAGTGTTATTACACTATTAATGTAGTTTCAAGGGGGTGCAAAAACATGGCCATATTTACCAACACTTGGATGTGTCATACACCTAAAAAGTTGCACTCATATTGAGATTTGAGTGTTGCCAAACATTAAGGACTGAGCATTTAGTTTAATTGGAGAAGGAAATAGCAACCAACTCCAGTATTTTTGTCTGGAGAATCCCATGGACAGAGGAACCTGGAAGGCTACAGTCCATGGGGTCGCAAGAATTGGACATGACTTAGCGACTAAACAACCACTGCCACCACTTACTTTAAACTTTAGTGTCTGAGCTTATGGCTGATTTTGACCTGTAGAAACTGAATCATATTTGGGTTTCTGGGTCCATTCCTGGGCTTGGAGTCATTGTCTTGATTCATTGATATTCAGACTCTATGAGTTGGACAGAAGTTTTGTGGGCGCATGCTTTAGTACCTTCATTTTATAAACCAAGGCTCTGAGAGCACAAGTGACTTCCACGTAGGTAAGAAGGACCAGGAGTTAAGAGATCAAGCTGAAGCTAGGGTCTCAGGTCCAGTTTTTTAAAAAAGTTATAGCTCAACTATCTCTACTTTTGTGATTTAACTTCCTCACCCACCTGGGCTGGGTTGCTCCCTCCCACTCATGGCCATCTTTTAAGCTAGGTATTTTTCTAACATTGAACTTCTTTCATCCTATTTCAACTTTTTCTCTTTTTGTGTTTGCCTTACCCAGTAGACTTTGAACCCTTTGAGGGTATCAACTATGTCTTATTTTTAAAATAAATTCCTAGGGCCTGGCTCATCTCCAGTCACAGAAAGCTCCCATTAGATGCCCACTGAATCAATGAACAGATGAATGTGCACGCCATGTCAATTTCATGACTTATCTTTGTATTCACAGTTGGCTGCCAAGCATTCTTTATACCAGGGATACACCACTAGTCTGCTGTGTGTGAAGCTGGAGATTGGACCCTTTCTCTTGGGATCTTATGCTCTTTAGCACAAGAAGGGGAAGGGGGATTTAAAAAGTTTTTTTAAACTTTTTATTTTATATTAGAGAGTAGCCAATTAACAATGTTGTGATAGTTTCAGGTGGACAGCAAAGGGACTTAGCCACGCATATATATGATATGTATCTAATTTCCCCGAGGCTACCCTTCAATCCAGGCTGCCACATAACATTGAGCAGAACCCCCAGTGCTATACAGTAGATGGGACCTCGTGCTCTGGGGAATTAGGTACTCTGGATTCTCACATTGTTTCTTATATGCATGGGTGATTTCCCTCTCCAGGGTTCCCTCTGACTCCTGCTTAGAGCTGCTGAATATTCAGGGTAGAAAGAACCTGAAAAGACATCAGGTAAGGGGACTGGACAGGCTTTATATCCCTGGATCTTGTAGCAACCTATCCCAGAGCTGAAACCAGAGGGCTTGTAGATGGGACTGATGATCTGATTTTGGATAAAGTTGAAACAGAGTGATTCTTTTATACTATTTGTGGATGTGGGTGGAATAGTCAATGAGACCCACCTATTTTAAGCTTTAGCAATCTGTGGGGTTGTGGACACCAAGGTGGATTTGTCATCTGGAGGTTCTAGTAGGAGCAGTGATAATTATCAGCTGGTCCTTCTTCTTGCTGCCTCACATCCTGCCCCTCCTCAGAGCCTGTCAAAACACACCTTGCACAATTATCCTCTTCTTTCAAATTCATTTGGGGCGACTCATTCTGTGAGTCAGCTCCACTGAGTAGTGTCATCACTCAAGCAGATGTGACCTCAAGAGGGTCACCTGGGGTCTAGAGAGCTGAGGCAGGGTGGAGAATAGAAGCAAGGTGGTCCTGATGAAGACTTTGCTGGGATGTGTGACCATACACTGGCCCCCATTCTGGGCAGCTTGGCACCATCCTTGGTTCTTGACCACTGCTCCATCTTTGATACAAAAATTCTTGCATTTTAATTTGGGTCAGATTTAAAATATGGGCAATGGTGTTGATGATAGGCTTATTAAAGTGAAGTGATACAAGGCTACAAGTGTCAGAATCAATGTTTCAATCACAGACTGGGTTTGAACACAGTGGAATATTTAATACATGGATGGGAAAACATTAGCCATATTTCGGACAGGGATCTTTAAATGTGAAAAGAAGTTATACAGTTTTTTTTTTCACTTATTTTTTATACCATATCTTGTAATGACCAAAGTTTGGAAAGTGAGAAGATAAAGGTGTGTGAGAAGATAAAGGTGTGTGAGAAGATAAAGGTGTGTGAGATGAGTCTTCGCAAACTTTGTAGGGACATGAGCACGTGGGGGCCTTCTGAGGCCAGGGGCTTGTCCTTTCCCCTCCAACTGGGGGTGGCCTGAAGGCCAAGACTATGTCTCTCTAATCTTTAGGGAGGGTCCAGAGGGAAGGGCTGGGGGGTCCCTAAGATTCAGCTCAGTTCAGTTCAGTTGCTCAGTTGTGTCTGACTCCTTGTGACCCCATGGACTGCAGCACATCAGGCTTCCCTGTCTATCACCAACTCCCAGAGCCTGCTCAAACTCATGTCCATTGTCGGTGATGCCATCCAACCATCTCATCCTCTGTCATCCACTTCTCCTCCCACCTTCAATTTTCCCAGGATCAGGGTCTTTTCCAGTGAGTCAGTTCTTCGCATCAGTTGCCCCAAGTATTGGAGCTTCAGCTTCAGCATCAGTCCTTCCAATGAATATTCAAGACTGACCTCCTTTAGGATGGACTGGTTGGATCTCATTTCTGTCCAAGGGACTCTCAGGAGTCTTCTCCAACACCACAGTTCAAAAGCATTAAATCTTTTGAACTGATTCATAAAAGCTTAGCTTTCTTTCTAGTCCAACTCTCATATCCATACATGACTACTGAAAAAACCACAACTTTGACCTTTTCGGCAAAATAATGTCCCTGCTTTTTATTTATTTATTTAATTTTATTAGTTGGAGGCTAATTACTTTACAATATTGCAGTGGTTTTTGCCATACATTGACATAAATCAGCCATGGATTTACATGTGTTCCCCATTCCAATCCCCCCTCCCGCCTCCTTCCCCATCCTATCCCTCTGGGTCTTCCCAGTGCACCAGCCCTGAGCACTTGTCTCATGCATCCAACCTGGGCTGGTGATCTGTTTCACCCTTGATAGCATACTTGTTTCAATGCTATTCTCTCTGAACATCCCACCCTCGCCTTCTGCCACAGAGTCCAAAAGTCTGTTCTGTACATCTGTGTCTCTTTTTCTGTTTTGCATATAGGGTTATTGTTACCATCTCTTTAAATTCCATATATATGCGTTAGTATACTGTATTGGTCTTTATCTTTCTGGCTTACTTCACTCTGTATAATGGGCTCCAGTTTCATCCATCTCATTAGAACTGATTCAAATGAATTCTTTTTAATGGCTGAGTAATATTCCATTGTGTATATGTACCACAGCTTCCTTATCCATTCGTCTGCTGATGGGAAGCATCTAGGTTGCTTCCATGTCCTGGCAATTGTAAACAGTGCTGCGATGAACATTGGGGTACATGTGTCTCTTTCAGATCTAGTTTCCTCGGTGTGTATGCCCAGAAGTGGGATAATTAATATGCTGTTTAGGTTGGTCGCTGTTTCCATTGGTTCCCCATCTACTTGCCATGAAGTGATGGGACTGGATGCCATGATCTTAGTTTTCTGAATGTTGAGTTTTAAGGCAGGTTTTTCACTCTCCTCTTTCACTTTCATCAAGAGGCTCCTCAGTTCCTCTTTGCTTTCTGCCATAAGGGTGGTGTCATCTGCATATCTGAGGTTATTGATATTTCTTCTGACAATCTTGATTCCAGCTTGTGCTTCATCCAGCCTGGCAGTTCTCATGATTTATTCTTCATATAAGTTAAATAAGCAGGGTGACAATATACAGCCTTGACATACTCCTTTCTCGGTTTGGAACCAGTCCGTTGTTCCATGTCTGGTTCTAACTCTTCCTTCCTGATCTCCATATGGATTTTTCAGGAGGCAGGTAACATGGTTTGGTATTCCCATCTCTTGAAGAATTTTCTACAGTTTGTTGTGATCCACACAGTAGAAGGCTTTGGCGTAATCAATTAAGCAGAAGTAGTTGCTTTTCTGGAATCTTGCTTTTTCCATGATCCAACAGATGTTGGCAATTTGATCTCTGGTTCCTCAGCCTTTTCTAAATCCAGCTTGAACATCTGGAAGTTCTTGGTTCATGTACTGTTAAAGCCTCACTTGGAGAATTTTGAGCATTAGTTTGCTAGCGTGTGAGATGAGTGCAATTGTGCAGTAGTCCCTAAGATTAGCTGTGTCCTATCTTCAAATTGGGGGTCCTTGACCATCAGGGCTGGGTCATCAGATGGGATGTTTCTCCAAGACCAGCTGAAATCTAGGGCCACTCAGGCCTCAGGTGAAGGACCTGTGATAGACACAAATGGCAGAGATCCATTTTCCAAACCATAGAACTATCACTTTTCTCCTGCCTCTGTGGCCAACAGGGCCTGTGCTTTATCCAAAAGGCAAAGGGCAGGGGGCAGACATGGTCCCAACACCCAGAGTCACCTGCACTGGCTCAGGATTGGAGGGCCTCTGTGTGTGTGTATTTTGTATGCATGCATGTATGTGTGAATGTATGTTGCATATATGTTGTGTGGGGTGTGTTGTGGAGGGCATATGTATATGTGTGTGTGTGATATGGTGTGAGCGGTGCAGCATGCAGCCTTATGAGTTTGTGAAGCTCTGGAGGGTAAGGAAGAGGAACCCCCTATTCTGGAAGGACATGCTAGAGGCAAAGAGGAGGGTGTGAGCTGGGTGGACTCTGCAGTGCAGTCCCACAGGGAGTCTGATCGCGGCTTGAAGCATGAATGCCATTTGGAACTGCTTCAGCTTCTGCGGTGTGAAAGGCCCAGGCGGGGCTGCCTCCATAACTGGGGTGCAGCGTTCATACAAGTGCCAAGTCCACCCCGGGAAGCCCTATAAATGGAAGCCCAGGCTTCAGTGTTGGCTTGTCCCTGGTTTGGGCAAGCAGATGCCCAGCCCTGCTCCTGCCCAGTGACCTGCCCACATCTGACACCTGCAGCCAGACAGCCTTCATTAAGGTCTCTGTTGTCCCAGGGGAGTTCTGGTCTGGGGCTTTCTCTGAACTGCAAACCAATCCAGCTGAGTCCAGAGGCCCTACATTTGGCACCACTGTGCCGGGCTCCATTCTGACCTTTGGGATGCAGGGGAAAAAACAATAAGCCCTGCTCTCTGGGTGCACATCCTGATAGGGGAGACAGCCATGCCAAGAAATGCACTGCATCCAGTGGGGTCACCTCAAAGGGACGGCATATGTGTGAACGGGTTGAACTGGGAGCACAGAGTGGGTGAGAAGAGCTCAGGGTGTCAGGGAAGCAGTTGCACAGAGGATATGACACTAGGCTGAGACATGAAGGCGTTTGCCTGGCAGACAAGTAGAGAAAAGACAAGCCCAGCAGAGGGAAGAACATATGCACAGTCTAGTATTTTCACAAATATCTCATTTGATTCTGAGGGTAGCTGTCTGGAAGTATGGGTGAATGATGACATTTCAATTTTACAGATGTAGAAACAGGCTGGGAGATTTGCCCAAGGTCATGCAGCTACTGAGTAAACCAAGGCTCCATTATTCAAAAATTTCCAGAGAGCATGCTGGTCCACTGAGGCTGCATAAAACCATCCATTGGGACCAGAAAAAAAATAGTTTTCCTTTTCCCCATATTTATCTCATCCTTTAAATAGTCTACGTTTTGCGTTTGTTTTCTAACTTATATGATGTTAGGATGATAGTGCATATTGATGCTTATAAATGATATACATGTATTACATGATGAATTCAAAGAATACTAACAGACTTTTCATTAAAGTATACATCTGAAAAAATGTAAATATCATGAGTGTGCAGTTCAGTGAATCTTTACAAATACACCAAGGTAAGCAGCTGCCAGATCAAGAAAATGAATATTCCCTTCTGCTCCCTTCCATTTATTATCATGCTGCCCCCAACTCCTGTATCCTCTGTCGTGGTCTCTGCAACCCAGATTTGCTTGGCCAATTCTTGTATGTTATCTGAATGACATAAATGGACAGCATGTCTTATGTTGAGCCATACAGAATTGTCAATATTCTAGCTTTTCATCTCTGTAAAACAAATTTTATATAATTCACTTAAATATTTTGTGTGTGTTTCCTTTCCTGCTCACTTAATTTATATTTGTGAGAATTAGCTCTGTTGAGGTATGTAGCTGCACATCATTTGAACACATCACTATATCATATTGTGTGATTATTGTTTATATTCATTGTTGGGCATTTTGTTTATATTCAAAATTTGTGTTCATTGATGGGCATTTTGGAAGTTTCTGGTATCTGGCTACTTTAATACTAGGATGAATATTTTAATATTTGATTTTTAGTGACCACATGCAGAGTATATGCCTAGGAGGGGAGCTGCTCAGTCACTGGCTCTCCAGACATTTGGCTTCAGTAGTTGGAGCCAAAGAGCTTTCCAAAGTGGTTGCACTGGTGTGCACTCACAGCCTCTCATCTCTGCACATTCTGTCTTTTTAATTTTAGCCCTTCCAGTGGGTGTGCTGTTGAGGTTTTAATTTGTTTTTCTCTGATGAGGTGAACATGCCTTTTTCATGTATTCACTGGTTATTACGTGCAAATATTTTGTAGTGCAACAAAAAGAGGTAGTGCAACATAAAGAAGTTTGAGACAGGAAGAGTAGGATATTTTCTGTAGGAACCTGGACTGTCTTTTTCTCAGGCTGCTGTAGGGGAGGAAGTCCCCATTTTCTGGTGCTGTGACAGGGGAAAGGGAGCAGGCATAGACCAAGACAAGGACTTGTCCTTCTCCTCTCACACCAGGGTCGGTCCTAGGTATGAGAAGCTTGTTCTGTAGCCAGCAGGCAGTTTTCTGCCCTGATATTGTGTGTTCCTGGTCCTGGGGATGGGGGCAGATGTCTTCAGTGACTGGCTGACAAAGGCTGTTTGCCCTACCTTCAGAGCAACCTGTTAAGAATTTAAGTGTAAGTTAAAAGACTAATAAAATATTGAGCCCAAACATCTATAACCTTCTGGGCTAGTCATTGGCCTCTTCTTGCGTACTTTCAGTGATGGTGAGCTCACCACTGCATGGGCAGTCATTTTCATTGCTGGGACATTTTATTCCTGAAATGAGCAGAAATCTGCCTTCCTGTACCCTGAATTCACCCATGCTCTTTCCTCTGGGATGACATTTGAAGGTCTGAAGACAGCCATCCTGTGTCCCCTAAGACTTCTCATCTTTGTGTGAAATGCTCCTATTTCTCACTCGGGGCTCCTGTGACAAGAGGCGTCGCCCTTCTCACATTCACTTGGATGGACTAAAATTTGGTCAGTGTTCACCTTCACCTGCAGGGTCCGGAGGAGACTCCAGAGGCTACCCACCTCCCTTGCAGATGCTGCTTTCTCTGCTAACACTCATTCCCATCCTCCACACAGCTGGCTCCTTCAGACCATTCACATTGCCATTCAGACCTCACCTGCTAAGGCAGGCATTTGCAGACGACCTGGCTAAAAGGACCTCCTCGGCAGATATTGTCTCCTCACCCTATTTTGTTTTCTATATTTTTTTTATTTATACATTTGCTTAGTTGCTTTTTGTCTGTCTTCTTCCATTCATGTAAGCTCTGGGAAGCAGAATCTCTAATTCATCACTGTTTATCCAGTGCTTGGAACAGTACTGGCCCATACAAGGGCCTCAGAAAATTTTTTTTAAAGGAAAAGAAGTGGTGGGGTCCAAATTTAAATCCCTGCAATCTGAGTCCTGAGCTTATGTTCTGAACCATCATGCACTTTAACCCCATGCATTATTTAACTTTTGTCTTGCATGTTTAGCCTTCCTCCCATCTCTGTTCTCTTGACTTTTCTCAGCAGGCTGGCTGGCCAGGCCCCAGCGTGAGCAGCCATCTCTGACTCAGGCGCAGGGCCTGCATGGCCAGTAGATGGTGCTGTTGGGAAGAGAGATGGACTTCTAAAGGAGGGCCAGGTGTTATGAGACTGCTGGAGAGAGGAGGAGAGATGGGGAACTTCAGGTTAGATGGCCCTGCCAGCCCGCCTGCCTTTTCTCTTAGCCATTTTCAGGTGTGAGGTCAGTGTCTGTGGGAGAGAAGGAAGAGGAGTGGGCAAGTCCAGACTGAGATGTCCTAGGGCTAATGATGGTAGAGGGGATGGAGTGGGAAGATGTGGGATACCCCCCAACTATACTACTTCTCTGAGCCAGGACCTGCCAGTTTGTGCTTATCCAGGCCTGGCGTGGGTACCCGCCTGTTGGTGTAGTGTCCCATGCCAACACATACACCCAATAGGGCTGGAGAGAGGGGTGGGCAGACAGTAGACACTAAGTCTTCTGGGCTTGCAGTTTTTTCTGGGAGGTTTTCCTATTCCCAGCTTAGGTTGAGAGCTTCTCCAACATGGGGAGTTGTATCTGTTCTCCATCTATACTCCTGTATCATTAGACAGCGTGTCTTGTACAGGCAGGTACCTGGTTAGGGTGATCAGCTTGTCTTGGTTCCTGGGGGACTTTCCTGATGTTAACACCAAAGTCCTGCATCTTGGGAACCTCCTCAGTTCCAGGACAGCCAGGATGATTTTGGTCACCCTAACAATAAAAGAAACCTCCTTCGTCTCTGCCTCAAAGGACATGGTGGTCGGATGACTCTGACAGTCATCTGACTGTCACTGGACCAACCTCTGTGTGGTTGGTCCAGTGAAGAGAGACAAAGAACACAGTTAGGCTCATGGGCCATCATCTGGGGCTCTCATACTGACAGGAGATAGAGGCCAGTCACATGCAAGGCAGCTGCAAGGCCCCTAGGGACCAGTGTGGGTGCATGGCGTCCAGGCTGAAGTGTTGCAGAAGTCTTCCTGTACATTTAAGAAGTAGACTTGACATCATGGAAGGCTTCCTGGAGAAGGTGAGTTTGAAATGCATAGGTTTGCAGACACAAAGGGTGGGGGAATCCCGGGTTGGAGAGAGGCAGGTACAGGCAGAAAGGAGGCTTCAATGGTTGTTAGGGGCACATATGCCTGGAACAGATGCACCATGCTGGCCTGGGAGAGAAAGGAGCTCCAGAAAGCCAAGTAGTAAGGAATAAAGGGAAGAGAGATGTGCTAAACCCCGGCTGGGGAGACTGGATTTGGAGGCAGTGAGGAATTACTGTGAGGTGCCACTCAGGGCTGAACTGTTTGGGCCCCAATCCATATTTTAAAAAGTCCTAAATTTGGGGGAGCCACTTCCTATCACTTACCCCCTTTCCTTTTGTCTCCAGCTGTGGTCCACACTCTGCTGTTCCCCAGAAGTTTGGGTCCCCAAAGGGCCTCTGGGGTATATATTAGAGGCCAGAGTAATTTCCTCTGTCTCCTGACCTTGGGGTCAGGTCTTCTGAGTCTCCCTGTCCCCTTAGGCTCCTCTGCCCCCTGATCCCCACTCTGCCCAGGAAAGTTAGATGAGTGAGGTGAGCCTCAGCACTCGACGGGCGGAAGGAAGCATGGCTCTCACACCGGTTATCACTCCCTGGTTGCACACCTCCTGTTTGTGGAAACATGGCAAGTCCAAAGGCACCTCCTCTTACCAGCAAGCAGATCTCATTATACGAAAGCTCTTAAACTGAACCCAGATTTGTAATTTCTGTCCATTGGTTCCAACTCCACCCTTTGTAACCTCATAGAAATCCATTTCCTTCCTCACCAAGTCACTTAAAATACTTGAGCACAACTATCCTGCTCCTTTGGGCAGTGTCTTCTCTAGACTAAATAGTTTTCAATACTGGTCTTCAGGCTGCTGCTCCATCATGCATCCCCCTCCCTCCTGCACAGGTTGGGTCTCCACAAATAGTTACCCTAGGAGTGGGTGCCCCACCACCCTCCTTCGTGCTCCTATCACTTCGCATCTTCTTTTGGTACCTGGAGCCCAGGGGTCCACACCTGCCACATACTGAGTTAACTGAGTGAAAAATTAAAACCAAATCAAGTTGGGGAAAATGTAAAAGTTTATTAATTGTACAGAACATTTTGGAGAACTGGAAGGCTTCAAGCTGAAAATGTAACCTTCTGAGAAAATGAGGGTTACAGCTCAGTTTCTAAAATGAGGAAGTACATTGCTGTTTCTCATGATTGGCCACCAGAAGCCTGCATCGGTAACAGTGTTACATGGAATTACTCTCTTTGGGTAACAGTGCTACCCAAAGTTACTCTTCGGTAGCTGATTGTCTGGGAAACTATGAGATCATGCTGACAGGAGGAAAGCTTAAGTTTGCTAATGGTCAGAAGTCAACACTTTGGGGAAATCAGGATCGTTTTAGTTCTGGTTATGTGGCTGTGGGTGTTTGGTGGAAGGATATATTAAAACTATGGCACTCAGGGACTTCTGGGCTGTCTAGTGGTTTGGACTTCACCTTCCAATGAAGGGGGTGTGGGTTCAATCCGTGGTAGGAGAGATAAGATCCCACATGTCTCATGGCCAAAAAAATGCAGCCAAGAAGCAGTATTGTAACACATTCAGTAAGGACTTAAAAACAAAAAACCTATGGCATCCATGTTTGGTTTTCTTTAACAATTGTCAACTAGGACTTGTAGCATCTGGGGGTCTCCCTGGTAATCCCCTCCCCCCACCCCTTTCTGAAAAGCTCCACCTCTGATGCAAACAGCCGGGGAAGTGTGGTTTCTGTGGGGCTTGGTCCTGGCGGTCTCCATGGCCCAGGTCTGTGTCACTGGGGCCTCAGCTCTCATCGCAGCAGTGCAGGCAGCGCTGGACGGAGTTCTATGGGCAGGAGCCCCGTGCGGCGGTTCCCATGACCGAGTTTGATGAGGGCCTGCTGGCTCCCTGATGTCTGCTCCCCTATCTGCGATCTGCAGGTTTGTCTCCCCCATCTGCTAAGGCCGCCCCTGTAATCAGCGGGTTGCCCTCTCTCTGATGTGGCTGGACTCTCCCTGTTCATCTGCCTCATGCTTCCGCTCAGCACCTGAGCATCTGATCTTGGACTCAAATCTGTGCACACTTTTATTGCCAGAGATCAAAGACATTCCCTGGGCTTGAGCCAGGTTGGAGGAATGTCCCCGAGCCTCCTCAGCCCAGTCAGAAGCTCCACTACTGGCAAGGCTTTCCTTGCAAGCTGGGCCCCTGGGGAAAGTGTTGTGGAAAGTGTTCACCTCTCAATCATGTCTGACTCTTTGTGACTGCATGGACTTTAGCCTGTCAAGCTCCTTTGTCCATTGGATTTCCCAGGCAAGAATACTGAAGTGGGTTGTCATTGTCTGCTCCAGGGGATCTTCCCGACACAGGGATTGAACCTGTGTCTCCTTCACTGCAAGTGGATTCTTTACCTGCTGAGCTATCTGGGCACTGTGGAGCAGCTGGCTTATTCCACAGATGGAAAATGGAAGAGAAGACTTAGTCCAAGCAGGCAAAGAGGCAAGAGAACTGATTCAGACCTCTGGGGATGTTCAGGGACTTGATATGTGCGGGAGGTTTTGTAAAGTGCCCCTTGGCACATGTGCCTTGTGGAAAGACAGCTCTCTAGCCCTATTTGGGGATGCTGCCTGATTATTGGATCTTCAGCACTTGGTAGGTGATCAGTCAGCAAATGATAGGTGGATGAATGAATGACTGAGAATAACACAGCTTCTGGAAATCTTGTCTGTGTGTCATGTACACTTTCCTCATGCAAGTAAGAGTCTGTTCTGAAGTCAAGAAAAACTCAGAATGCTGACTTCACCACTTGCTAGCTCTGTGATGCCAGACTGGTTCCTTAACAAAGGGGCAATATACTCCACCTGATGTCAGGATTCCCGTAGAGAATGTGCATAGATTGCAGGGCCTGGCATTTGCCACCTGTAGACTCAGTGAGTGTCTGAGGGCTCCATTTGCCACTTGAAATCTCCCTCGAGTCATCCTCCAGTTCTTTCTCAGCTTAGAAAAATCTCTGAGATTGAGACCTTCGCTGATCCCGGTGCTGGAAGGCCCCAGTTCAGCCAAACAGTTGAGGCCTCAGGTTTCACACAGCCCACAGGCAGGGGCTGGCCAGGCTGTCCATGGGGGCATAGCCATACAGGCTGAGGAAGAGGGGGTCCCTGAGGATGAAGGAGGAGTCCCTTTAGCCCTTAGGAGCCTGGCCCTTGACTCAAGTCTCAGGGCCCAGGTCAGACCTCCAGGCACAGCTGAGAAGCCACCATTGATTCTCTCCCATAAGTCTGGAGTCTCCTCAGCCCTTTTGTGCAAACCCAGAGCTCACAGTCTTGTGTTTCCTCCACAACTGGGGGCAGTAACAGGGTGCAGAGAGGTGAACCAGGCTGCCTGGCTTTTCTGAAATCTGGCCAGATGGTAGGGCACACAATTTTGGCCCTCAAGTTTATGTTCATCTTAGAAGTACATCTGTGCTTTCCTTCAGAGAGGGATGCTATGGTTGTGGGTATCATGGCTCTTCCATTGAAGGCTCCTTCTCCCATATTAGTCCTTTCCTCTGGAAAGCAAGGGTCAGAGAGGAAAGACGCTGTTGTGGAAAGAACCCTGGACCTGAAGTGTTGAAGTCCCAACCCCAGCTGGATTTTCTCAGGTATGAAATATGGGCACAGGTGGGCCTATGATATGTTGTGGATGAGGGTGGGGTGGTCCGGGCACCCCTTAAGGAGGCCTCTTTCAGCATGGCTATTCTGTACATCTTGGAGGGCTGTTTTTTATTCCTATGTGAGATTTGTCAAAGAAGGAGAAAATTATCATCACAAGAACAGCAGGAATGAGCACACATCGAGTCAGGCATGTTTTAGGATCAGCTTTATTCTGCATTTTACCTTTACCAGGGAGAAGAAGGCAAAGAGCTGGAGGACAGCAGCCTGCACCACACAGTCACAAATCCATCTCTAAAGAGGGTACATGGCAGAAATGAAGGGCCTGCAGCCGGTCAGCAATGGAGCACAGAGATCGATCACCAGGACCCCAAACATCTAATCACATCTTTCCTTACTGGCTATTTGGAATCAGCCACTTACATTTCATTTAGTTTCATTTTTTCAAACACAGCCAATGTTCCAACATCTAATCACTTTCTGTCATTGTTTTGGGATACAGATATAAAATTAACCCGTTTTTTAGTTTTGCAACACCACCAACTTCTTCTCCTCACTTATGGTGGTGGTGGTGATCAGCGCAAAGTCCATCAAAATTCAGTTTGTTTTGAGACTCAAGTAAGAGGTTGACATTCTGAAAGATGAATGGAGGCATCCTTCGCTGTTACACACCCAGGGTAGGGTGAACTTTTGCCCCAAGGGAGCTGAACTGGGCTTCTGTGGTCTTCCTTGATAACCACATCATTCCGACAGCTAAGACCTTCTAATAGATTGTTGACAATAATACGTATTCACAGAGGTTGAGGAAATACAGACAGAACTGTCTTCAGAGACACAGACCAAGTCGTGGAATACTGAGGAAGCCAGGAGGCGAGAGCAGGGTGCACACAGAGGTACCCATAAGAAAAGGTCACCATGGTGTGGGCTGAAGTTGGGATCATCTTCTGGACCCCCACATAGCATTATGAGCAACTACTTCCCCTTGCCAGGGGGTAAGCACTTCTCCTGGATTTTCTGTGGGCAAACCTCCACACATTTTGTCTGAGATAACTCCTGGCATGGCTCCGTGCACTGAGATGGACATTGGTCTTGACATAGAGGGAGACATGGGTCTTGGCTTTGTTGTGGGCAGTTGTCTTGGCTTAATGCCTGACACTGAGGAACACACACCTCTTGAATTTTCGTTGGGCACTTCTCTTGGCAGGGGTCCTGGCATGGGGGGAGGCACACCTCCTCAGCCTTTGCCTGGCACTGCTCTTGGGTCTTTTGAAGACACGGAGGAGGCACACATGGCTGTTTGCACTGCTGCTCATTGAAGGACATCCTAGGGTGATTGGTAGGACCTGAAACAAACATAAGCTTTGAAAATATATGCATTAACTGTAAAAGGCTGATAATGAAGGTTTGAGAGAGGTGAATGGGGAATAAATGATGATTAACCCTAAGAATTCATTTCTCTGCAGATTTTTATTCCTTTCTCTTTCTATCTGTACTTCAGCACATCTCCTAGTTGAGGATATTCTCATAGGTTTTGTCAATATCTATAGCCCCCAACCCCCAAACTCCAGTTTGCCTATAGACCTTTTCTTTCTATTCTATTTGACTAATCCTTTTGAAATTTAGTTGCAAGAGACTAGGTAGAATACACAGAATAGTTTAAGAAGCCCAAGAAATGGTGTATGTGTGTGTGCATGCTCAGTTATGTCTGACTCTTTGTGACCCCTATGGACTGTAGCCCGTCAGGCTCCTCTGTCCATAAGATTCTCCAGGCAAAGAATACTTGAGTAGGTTGCCATTTCATCCTCCAGTGGACCTTCCCTACCCAGGGACTGAACCCATGATTCCTGCGTCTCCTGCATTGGCAGGCAGATTCTTTACTGAGCCAGCTGGGAAGCCCTAAGAAGTGGCAAACCACTTCAAAAAATCAGTAGAAAGTACAGTCCAGTGGAGGAAGAGAACAGTGGTCTCCCAGAGATAGAACAGAAAGGGAGAGAGAGGACACAGTTGTTCCCACTTACCTGATCGTCTACAAGCCTCAATAAAGTATGTGGATGGAGGAGCCCAGTCTGGTAGGGACTTTTATACAGTGCTTGGTCCAGCCTCCCGTAAGACCGACTGGCCACGTGGGCTGAGGTCTTAATTGTGGAGTCACCATAACGAGCTTCGTCTGAAATTGCCCGTGGTTTGAGTCATTGCTTGGGATGCCTGTTAATCAGCCTCTCTTTTGGCCTCTGGGTCCTCACCAGACCTCAGCAGGGAGGGGCTCCCGTCAGATCTCTCTCATTAGAGGCAGCCGCAAAAGAATGTTCATAAAACGTTATCTCAGCCTCAGAACTAGGACTGGGTCCCTTGTCTGCCCAAACTGGTTCAGGAGGTGGTGAGATAAGATCTGCCTTGCTCATCTCATCTTCAGCCATGTAAGAATTTATGCCTAAAGTCTGAAGTCTGTCTGGGTCAAGGGACATATGGCCCCTTTCAGTCATTTCCACTAGATCCTTCTTCAAAGTCACACTCCTTTGGACACAAGGAAGATAGGGCCCAGACAGACAGACAACCTACAGCCTCCTGCAGAGAGTGATTTCTTGAAAGGAGATCTGGAGGGAAATTGGAGTCATTTGTCACTCTTTGGTTGTAAAGTAGGGTGGAGGGGAAGAATAAGAAGGGAGAAGGCAGATAATTTTCATCATCTCAACCTTGATTTATGACATTTCTTTCTTTTTTTTTTTTTTTGATTTATGACATTTTTAAGAGTGGAGTTAGCTACTCAGAGTTTTCATAGTGACCAAGAAAACAGGATGGACCAAGCAAGGCTGATCTGTCACCTTGCCTTCTGGAAAAACTTTTCTTAGAACTCAGGTTAATAAAAATTAGAGGGATGAAAGGAAAAGTTTCAAAGCAAGCACACCCAGTTTTCTCTACTTGTAAGTCTCTGTTTGGGTTGTCACTTCCATCTTGTGTGCCTTCCTTTCCTGGGCCTTTTGAAATCCTAAGCATTTGTCAAGGCTCCACTCTAGTCTTCTGTCTTCCAAGGAACCTTTCCTGGTTAAACTAGAAACGCTTTTCTGTCTTTCAGCACTCTCACAGTATCTTGTTGTGCTATTTATATGACATTTACCATTGTTATTGGCTTCCCAGGTGACACAAGTGGTAAAGAACCCACCTGCCAATGCAGGAGACACAAGAGGCTCAGGTTTGATTCCTGGGTTGGGAAGATCCCCTGGAGAAGGAAATGACAACCCACTTCAGTATTCTTGCCTGGAGAATCCCTTGGACAGAAGAACCTGGCAGGCTGAAGCTGAAGCTCCAATACTTTGGCCACCTGAGGCAAAGAGCTGACTCATTGGAAAAGACCCTGATGCTGGGAAAGATTGAAGGCAGGAGAAGGGGATAACAAGGGATAAGTTGGTTGGATGGCATTACTGACTCAATGGACATAAGTTTGAGCAAACTCTGGGAGATGGTGAAGGACAGGGAAGCCTGGTGCGCTGCAGTTCATGGGGTCGCAAAGGGTTGGACACGATTGAAGTGACTTAGCATGCATTGTTATTTAGGAATTCCAGTTATTTGTGTACAAGATCTTATTTCGATCTTAGGTTGTAGTTTCTTAGGTGGTGGGGACTGTAAGACTGAGTAAGTGAAAGAGAAATGATTATTGATGGAGTAAATGCATTAATTAAAGAAAGAAGAAGGTGAATGGGAGACAATGGGAGGCAGAGAAGGATTTCACTTAATGGAAAATGGGAAAACATTCATTGTACAAGAAGCCCTTCAATCACAACATGGTGACTTGTGCTTGTTTGCTAAAGTTGACCAATTTTTAGGGACTGTAAAGCTTGAAGAGATAGGTTTAGGTCATTTCCTAAAAAAGGCTAAAATCAGAAAAGCCTTCAAAGATTTACATAGTTTTTGGATGCTTGTTCCTGAAAAAGTTTTCAAAAGGTGAACTGGGGGAGGCCAGGTGATGTTTTGGCCTTTAGGACTGGTACATGGAGAATTGATGTAGCACCAGCCTGGCCCCCTCAATGTCCTGGTGAGGGACATATGCTGGAGTGGGGAGGGGACAGAGGCCAGCCAGGGGAGTGGTGCTGATATTCCTGTGAGGACATAATCTTCTAGGCTGCAGTGGGAGTGGGGTACGGGGGACCAGGAGAGGATTTGGAAGACCTATTGGAGTATCTGAAGAGTAGGTCATTTGGGGAATCTGGGAACTGGATGATCAGGTGTAGAATGGGGGGCTCTCCTCTTCCTTTCTCTTCTTTTCCCACCTCCTCCTTCCATTTATCCTTTCCCTCTTCATCTCCTTTGTCTTTTCTGTGGAATTCTGTCTAAGACAGGGGTCCCTTGTCTGTGGCCACTAGGAATCAGGCCACACAGCAGGAGGTGAGTGATGGGCTAGCGAAACTTCATCTGCTGCCTCTCCCATTATTCGCATTATCGCCTGAACCACCCCCACCTAACCCATCCCCATCCACGGAAAAATTGTCTTCCAAGAATCTGGTCCCTGGTGCCAAAAATGTTGAGGGACATTGGTCTAAGAGACAAAGCAACTCCTTGGGAGTCCTAGAAAGCAAGGAATTCTCTGTCATTGAGTTTATTCATTGATTCATTCATTCTTTCAGTTATTTGTGGCTTTGCTTTCAAGGGGCTCACAGTTTCATGGGAAAGATGGACAGAGGTAAGCCCCCACATCCCAGAAGAAGGCTGCTACATTAGCCTTGAATGGAAGGCTCTGGAAAGCTCTAGAAGGCTTCCAGAGCAGGAGATGTCTGTGTCATGCTTTACTGGACAGTAGGAATTAACCAGGTAAGGAGGGTGGGCAGGGACCTTCTAGGGAGCTTGGAGGAAGGCTTCTTCATTAGGAGCCCTTTGAGAGGAGAGGCTGAGGCTGATGCAGGAAAGGGATGGGTGAGAGATTGGGGAGGAGGCCTGCTTGGTTGAGATCTCCAAGTTTTCTGCAGCAGGATGCCCCAGAAGACCTTGCTCAAGCAGAATGAATTTCTGTGTCTTTGGCTGAGCTGAGGGAGAAGGAGACCAAATAGATGTGCAGAACAATGGAGAAACTTCTCAGGGAGGAGGGTGAAGGCAGTTAGGAGGAGTCCAGATTTCAACTCCTTGAACAGGACTGACTCTGAGCTGATTACACTGAAGGGGGTCCAGTGCAATCACAAGGGTACTTCAATGCA
Organism: Odocoileus virginianus; assembly: GCF_023699985.2. Classification (NCBI taxonomy): domain Eukaryota; kingdom Metazoa; phylum Chordata; class Mammalia; order Artiodactyla; family Cervidae; genus Odocoileus; species Odocoileus virginianus. Next base: position 10,094,573 of record NC_069678.1, on the reverse strand, counting down.
AACAGGCAGAAGAGTCAGTGTCAGAGTGATGTGATGTGAGAAAGATTTGGCCATTGCAAGTTGTGTAGATGCTGAAGGAGACCCTAGCCTAAGAATGTGGACAACCTCTAGATCTGAGATTCTCCCCTAGAGCTTCTAGAATGGCATTTTGATTTTAGCCCAGAGAGACCTATGTCAGACTTATGACTTCCAGAACTGGATGATAATAAATTTCTGATGTTTTAAGCCACTAAAGTTGTGTTGACTTATTATAGCAGTAACAGAAAATTAGTATGCCTTCCCAGTGTCTGAGGCTCTTGGCCACTCTGGGGGAGGGAAGTCTCAAATGAAGAACTAAATTCCCAGCTTAATACTCCTTTATTTAAGCATATCAGCCAAAGACTTGCTTTCAATAATGTGTGGAGAAAGAATGGACTCCAGATCCTACTGACCTAGGCATGACTCTGTTACATACAGTGTGTGTAGTATTGGATATGCTATTTAGCTTCTTAGAGCCTCAATTTCCTTTTGTTGAAAAGGGATAATACTCTTTCACAGGTTTCTTATAACTGATAAATTAGAAAACATATGCACCAACACTTACAAGCTACTTACAGAATTGTAGAGCAATCTGAATCTGTCCAGGACTCACCTCCTCCCTGAAGCCTTCTTGATCCCTCCCAGTCGTCCTTGTCCTATTTCCTTTCTGAGTCCCCCCAGCACTTGGTCTTTCACTTGTACTTTTCTATGCATTGCGATGCAGTAGACAGACTACTGCACAGAAACTCCAGAGACCTGGTTCTGTCCCCAACAAGATGTGAAATTTCATGCAAGTCCCTGGCCCTTCCTGGCTTCATGTCCATCATCTTTAAAACAGAAAGTTAGATTAGAAATCAGTCGAGTCCATTCCAATTCTGACATTCGGTGATACCATACATGTGATCATGAATGGTTAGCCTCATATCTACATGACTTTGAAGTATGCATGTGTGTTGTGGGCTGTTCCTCCTTGACTGGGTTATAATCCACCCACAGGAAGACCCAGTCTTCTATCTTGTGCATGTGGCAGTGATCTAGCCAGGTGGCTGGGTGACCTTAGGTGACCTGTCTTTTCCTTGGTACAGAGATGGAATATTTGGGGTCTGAACCCTCAAAAATCAGCCTTAGTGGCCCAGTATTTGGGTCGGGGCTGGGACACCTTTGGGGAGATTGTCCCAGCCTACATCTTAAGATATGGTGACTAAGTAGCTTCTCTGATCATCCCTAGCCCTCCAGCGAGGCTGGGGACAATCTGATTCAATGCCACCTGAGATTTAAGATTTTAGATTTCTGTAACTGTCATTATTGGGAGCAAGGGTGTAATTAAATAGGGTCAGCAGAAGAGAGTCAGGTGTGTGCAGGACATTGCTTTCCCCCTTTCCCATCAAATAACTACCGCCTTTGTTCATATCATAAAAGTTCCCATAGGACAGTGGCTCTGATAAAGCTGAATGGATCTCATCCTATTTCCTGGGGAGCAGGTGCTTCTGGAGTGCTTAAGGAGCTTGTGAATTCCCGGAGCTGAGTCCACCTCTCTCCTCACTTCCTTTCCTCCTGTGTCACCACGCAGGGAGTCTGACTCAGAGGTCATGGCAGGGGCTGCTCTGGATCACAGGCCATGGGCCCAGAGGGGACATGAGGGGCCACTGGATTCCACCTGCTTGTTTTAGCCAAGCACATGCTTTAAACAGGAGACAAGGAATCATTTATTGACTGCATTTTTTAAGATGAGGAAACTGAGGTGCAAAAGTGTGTAGGGCCTTGTTGAAGGTTATATGGTGAGCTCGTGTCTGGGCTAGGGACCTGTCCATTTAAAAACATTTAGGAAACTACTGTATTGGGGATTCTTTATAACTTTAAGGAGGCAACAAAGACACAGACCAGTCAGTAGTTCTTAACAGTTTGGGAGTGATGAAGACATTCCCAGGTGGCTCAATGGTGAAGAATCCACCTGCCAATGCAGGAGACACAGGAGATGCAGGTTCCATCCCTGGGTCAGGAAGATCCCCTGGAAAAGGAAATGGCAACCCACGCCAGTATTCTTCCCTGGAGAAGTCTATGGACAGAGAATCCCATGGACTGGTGGGCTACAGTCCATGGGTCACAGTGAATCAGACATGACTGAACGACTGAGCACTCACTCATGCATGAAGATGTATGTATATTTACAAACCTTCACTTTCAGAGGGTTCATGACCTCTGGGTTAAAGACCACTAACACAGAAAATGGGGAGAAATAATGTTCCCAATTTGTTTGGGCTTGATGTTGGTCTTCAGTCCTTTTCCCTTTGAGTCTGGGTTCTGGATTATCTTGGCATAAAATAGAGTTAGAAATCCCGTACTCTTCCAACAACCAAGTCACTGTGACTTTGGGTACATTGTTTTCCTCTCTGGAATTTTGTTTCCTCACCTGGACACTGAGGGCCTGTTAAATGCCACATCCAACTCTCATATCCAGTGATGACAAAGTCCCCTTCTGACTCCTACCACGATTCGTGGTCTCCTGGGTCCCAGCTGGGGAATAGCTTTCAGGCTGAGCATCATTTCCTCCTAGCCTGGGAGGGAGCATGGCGTTCTCTAGGTGAGATATTTGAGGTTTCCTGCACCCGGAAGACAGCTGCAGCTAAAAATACCCCCATATGCATTTTATGATCAGTTTGTATCTTAGAATCCCTATGTATTAATATTTGGCATTTGACTTTCTGTATTTACGGATCTGTTTGCTGACCATCAACAGCTGTGACATAGAAGCAGTTATGACTTGTCATCAATAAAGCCTCCCAGGGCGAGCCTGTGTGTGTCCCTGGCTGGAATATCAGGTCACATGGAAGCAGAATGGGAAAATAGTACAGGTTTGGTAACTGGTTACTTCCAGCCATCTCTCCAGTTCTATGTGTGTAGAGGTGGGGGATTAGTGAACATCATCTCTAAGGTTCCTTCCAGCTTCAAAGTAAGACATCCTTGTATTCTGTGCACACCCTTTCAGAGCCCTGGCTCTCCTTGCTGTTGCCCCCAGCTGGCCTCATCGGAAGACTTAGAAGTGCTTTTCCAAGACTGACGGTACACTCCCTGGTTCTAGAGAAAATGTGATGCAGGGGAGCCTAGGGTAGAGTATCCTCTTTCTGCTCTCCTGACGGACCCTCAGAACTGCTTTCCCAGGAAAGGAGAAGGCTTGGCCCTGCCCCCTCACATTATCTGAGAGCCATCAGCCTGGCACTGCACAGATTCTCAGGGTGCCACTCTTCAGGTGTTGCTTATTTACACAACCCTCTACCCTTTGGAGCAGGTGACTGCTGCTGAGGCTGGGAGTAATTATGGCATTCTGCAGGGAGGTGGCACACTCATCATGTTCTAGCCATCTTCCTGCTGAATTGCCTTTGATCCAGTTTTTTCTTCCCCTCCCGCGCTGGGAAAGTAGCCATTAAGAGATGTCTATCTTTTGTTTCATTTACATGGTAGAAAAGAGAACTAAATTGGCAGATGGATGGTTTCATGTTCTCAGAGCTGGCCTCCATCCAGTCTGTGCCATGTCCTCGGGGTCCCCAGGAAAGCCCCAGCCCCTGACCCGCACTGCCGTGGAGCCGCTCGGCTGTGGGGCTGATCCTACGCCTTGGAGGCAGGCCCCAGAGCAGAGGTGTGCTCAGGAGAGGAGAGGTGGAGAAAGACGTTCGTCCTTCTTTTCCTTTTTTTTTTTTACTCATTTGAGCAAATGAGACGAGCTTGAGGGTCTCTGAGGCATTCATGATTATATTATTTTTTCCTATTACAAAAGAAATAAAAGCCTATTAATAAGAAGGCAGAAAATAAAACTACTTCACCGGTTACCCATAACTCCATTGTCCTAAAGTGACTAGAATGCTGACAAATTTCCTTCTATTATTATCATCATTATTATAGAAATTTTGGATTAAACATAATTGTTTATGCCATACATTCCATTAATGTTTATATAATGTTTCATTAAATAATAAGTCCAAATTTATTTATCCAAATCTCTGTTAAATTGTCTCTAAGTCACGCTGTGACTGCTTTATATAGACTTTTTTTTTCATTTTGGAATTATTTTCCTTTGCATGGATTCCAAGACAAGAAACAATTGGGTCCAAGAGTTGAATCACTTTATGCTTTTGATACATATCATATTCCTCAAATTATTTTCTAAAAGAATTTTGTCTATTTACACTTTTGCCAATGGTGGCACAGTGTTTAGCATTGGGGTTCTGGGGTTTATTATTTAAAAATGATCATTATAAATTTTATGCATAATTTCATATTTATGTAGTTACATGAGTTTAGATACGTAAATATGGTTTCTGCCTTGGGGTTATGCCTGCAAAGACCCATCATATACCCAGATTATTTAAATAGTTAACTAAAATTTCTTCTGGTGCTTTTATGTTTTGTCTTTTTGATGTGTTTATCTTCAAGATTTGTTTTGGTGAGAGGGAAAAGATTAACTTAAATTTTTAAATAAAAATTATTCTAGCATCAAAAAGTGGTCATTAAATACATGAATAAGAATGATATCTTATTGTTCTATTTTTTTTCTCTCTCCCTCCCTCTTTTCTTTTGGATTTCTAGTGGGTGGAAGAGTTTCCCACCTGTTATCAACAGTTGGACGTGCCCCCCCACCTTGATTCCCTACATCAGACTTTCAGAGGTTCCTGCATCCAGGAGGAACCTCTCTGCTGGACTCTACAGTGTGGGTGCCAAGCTCCCATTCTTGCCAGGAGACCCTGAGACCCTCAAGGCTCTGTATGTCAGAGAAGACAACTAGTCGTTTTGACATCTGAAGAAATGAGGGGATGTACCCGAAAGGCCTTGTCTAGCTCTTGGGTCCTAAAAGTGCTTCTGCAACCAGCTGATTATATGACCTTGGCCTGGTGAGGGCCCCAGATGTCTTTTCTTGGGCACATTTTGAACTATCTGTACTTACTGTGCCCTTTTGCTGTCCTGAACCATTTTCCAGACTCAAAGGGATAGAAAGCTGTTTATGGTCCATGATTCCACAGGAAGTATCTCAGATTTGGCCTCTTTCATTACCTCTGTGATAGCAGAGAATCCTAAACCTACTTTTGCTCAGATGTTGTGAGCTGTGACGATGTTTTTGGAAAGAAGCAATCAGATCTCTTTTCTGGAAGTAATAGGAATGCCTCATACCATATCCATTAACAAGATGGGTTCTCCTGGTCAAGGACCATGGCACATGCAGGGGGCTCTAAGGGGTGAGGAGACCCATTCTGAAGAGGAGTGGAGCCTGGTAGAGATGAGGGAAATTGAAATGGTAGCGGTGAGCCCACATTCCCAGATCCTGAAGTCCTGGTTCCTACAGTTCTCTCTTAAATGTTACATGCCCCCTCCTCATCCTAATATCCCTCCCAGCAATACAAACTGGTAACTTCCCTTTTGTGAACTGAGCCACTGATGTGTACTCCAGGTAGCTGTGTGCGTGCTAAGTCAGCTCAGTCATGTCTGACTCTTTGTGACCCTAGAGACTGTAGCCTGCCAGGCTCCTCTGTCCCTGGGGATTCTGCAGGCAAGAATACTGTAATGGGCTGCCATGCCCTTCTCCAGGGGGTCTTCCTGACCCTGGCATTGAACTCCTGCATTGCAGGCAAATTCTTTACTGTCTGAGCCAGCAGGGAAGCAGAGCTAGAGTTTAAACACATGCAGCCTGTTTTCAGAATGTTCTGCCCCAGCATCATGCAGTGGGACCAAAAGCCATGGCAGACTTCTTTCCTTGACTTTCCTGGATCTTTCCCCAGTGTCCACTCCTTTTCCCCCTTCACGCCCGCTTCCCCGCCTTGTGCTCAGCGTGTCCCCCGGGGATGCCACTTGGATCGCCATGTTTATAGCTGTCTCAGGTGGTGCTCTACCAGGGGCAAGTTCCCCGGGTGCACCCCCCAGAAGATTCCACATCCCTCCACGCAGCAGGTGGGGTCAGACGCATGGCCATCTTCCAAGGTTGTTGAGTGTGGAGGGCCTGCGTCCTAGCCTCACCCCCAGGGGATTGCTTCTTACTGGTATAAAGCTGGAAGACAACAAACAAACCCCCAACTGCCAAGAAACCAGGAGAAGGAAGTCTTGCACAGCAGAGGAACACATTTACTTGTCAGTTCATGGCTTCAGCTCTCAGCCCCTTGGTGGTGAACATGATGAAAGGGTGGAGGTAGTGGGCTGGGTGGCGCCCTTAGTGCCTCACTCTGGGGGTGGGCAGGGCGGTGGGCATTTAGGAGGACAGGACTTGGCACACGGCTTAGGAGGGCAGGGCGGTAGGCATGGTGGAGGGCTCTTTGGGGGTGGGGGGCACGATGGGGGACACGGGGGACACGGGGGACACTTTGGTGGTGGGCACTTTGGTGGCTGGCACTTTTCAGAGTACCGCTGCAGCAGCCTCTTTAAATAGCTGGGCTGGCATTTCGTTTCACACCTTTGTTCACACCCGGGATCACATTGCTTGGGCTCATTCTTGGGTTCACTAGGTTTATTTTTATCATCACTCGACATTCCTTCTTGATTCTCTGAGCCCTGTAAAGAAATACATGGCAGGTTGTTTGTGGGAGACCATATTGCAAGGTGGGAGGGGGACCTCCTGCTCCTCACACATCCTGTCCTGTGCCCATCCTTATTCTTAAGAAAGCCTTTCTTGGGACATGTTCAGGCTCTAGACCAAATTCTTATCTAAGGGTTGTCTTCTGGTCCTTGCAGTGCATTAGTGACAGCATTTCTTGATCTCGTCATGCTTACTTTGCTCTCTCTGCATTTATCCTTGTCTCCATTCCATAGCCCCTAGAGCAGGAGTTCTTAACCTAGGGTCCTGGGACCCTGCCCAAACCCAACATAGGAACCATACTTAACCATATATTTGCCAGTGTAATCAGTATCTTCCATAACCCCATGTATTTTATTTCATTGATTTAAAAACTAAACACTCTCCAACATAAATCACAGCAAGATCCTCTATGACCCACCTCCCAGAATATTGGAAATAAAAGCAAAAATAAACAAATGGGACCTAATGAAACTTAAAAGCCTTTGCACAACAAAGGAAACTATAAGCAAGGTGAAAAGACAGCCCTCAGATTGGGAGAAAATAATAGCAAACGAAGCAACAGACAAAGGATTAATCTCAAAGATATACAAGCAACTCCTGCAGCTCAATTGCAGAAAAATAAATGACCCAATCAAAAAAATGGGCCAAAGAACTAAACAGACATTTCTCCAAGGAAGACATACAGATGGCTAACAAACACATGAAAAGATGCTCAACATCACTCATTATCAGAGAAATGCAAATCAAAACCTCAATGAGGTACCATTACACGCCAGTCAGGATGGCTGCTATCCAAAAGTCTACAAGCAATAAATGCTGGAGAGGGTGTGGAGAAAAGGGAACCCTCTTACACTGTTGGTGGGATTGCAAACTAGTACAGCCACTATGGAGAAGAGTGTGGAGATTCCTTAAAAAACTGGAAATAGAACTGCCATATGACTCAGCAATCCCACTCCTGGGCATACACACCGAGGAAACCAGATCTGAAAGAGACGTGCATCCCAATGTTCATCGCAACACTGTTTATAATAGCCAGGTCATGGAAGCAACCTAGATGCCCATCAGCAGACGAATGGATAAGGAAGCTGTGGTACATATACACCATGGAATATCACTCAGCTATTAAAAAAATTCATTTGAATCAGTTCTAATGAGATGGATGAAGCTGGAGCCCATTATACAGAGTGAAGTAAGCCAGAAAGATAAAGACCATTACAGTATACTAACACATATATATGGAATTTAGAAAGATGGTAATGATAACCCTACATGCAAAACAGAAAAAGAGACATGGATGTACAGAACATACTTTTAGACTCTGTGGGAGAAGGCGAGGGTGGGATGTTCTGAGAGAATAGCACTGAAACAAGTATACTATCAAGGGTGAAACAGACCACCAGTCCAGGTTGGATGCATGAGACAACTGCTCAGGGCTGGTGCACTGGGAAGACCCAGAGGGATGGGATGGGGAGGGAGGCAGGAGGGGGGATCAGGATGTAAACACATGTAAATCCACAGCTGATTCATGTCAATGTATGGCAAAAACTACTACAATATGGTAAAGTAATTAGCCTCCAACTAATAAAAATAAATGGAAAAAAAAAATAAAAACATTATTCTGAGGAGTCCACATTTCTAAAGGCGTCCATGATATGACACCAGTGTTAAAGAACGCTTTTAAGAACACCTCCCCATCCCTCTGGAAATTGAATGGGAGGATATATTAGTGACCTTAGTGGCCTAGGACACTTACTGCAATTCTATGTCCTGTCTAAGCCCTCAAAACCATAAGAATTGATTTTTTTTTTTTAATTTGAGGAATGAGGATGGAAAGAGTTGAATCCCTACCATGGCTGGGCTCCCACGGACCACTCTGGAAACTCCTCTCCTAGTTGATTAGAGTGAGGGAAGAAGTTAAGAGAAGAGGAGATAAACTGGGAAATTCTAGTTTCTCTGAAAATATGAATGTCAGAGTCACAAAACGTGATTTTCAGGAGGAATTCCTTTTCCCCCCTGTTAAATTTTGCCCTGAGCTAAGTCTTCCTCTATAGACTGTTTGACTTCTAGATATGGACAGAGCTCTTAAGTCTCTAACAATACTTGCAATTTGGATCAACTTGGAACATCTTGGATTTCCTCTAACAGTATAAAAATAAATTTTTAAGTCTACTTTTGTTTTAAAATCAGTATGACTTTCTGAAGAGACAGATAATTACATTGAACTCCAAAATGGTTAAGAATCACCCTTGCAAATGAATTGTACCACTCTTGCTACTGAGAATGAGAAGAAACTTTCACCCAAACAGCAGTCATTTCAAACTAGTTCAGTGCCTGGGGTGTGGGGGGTCATCCCCCAGAAAGGAGATCTGAAAGACGGGGCATTTCCAGTTGTTGACGTGCAACTCACCCCTTTGTGTTGTTACTGAACCTGACAAGTAGTCGAGTGAGGTGGATGTTATGGCTGTGCCTGGGAAGGTGTATTTTCCCCCTCTGGTTCCTCTGCCCAGCTCTGAGGAAGCCGGAATAGGAGAGAAGGAGACAGTCACTTATGACCTCATTGCTACATCATCAAGTAGCAATTGTTGACTCCAGAGCTCCCAGCTCAACTCAAGTCTTTGAACATGTGAATAGGCCATGATTAATATCTCCTTTGCGCTCTTGTCCTCTCCCCAACCCTCAAAATTCGTGCTGGTGAAATCAGGCTATGGTGAAGGGTACTGAACCCTAGGGACAGGGACTCATTGTTGTTGGGGGCAGAAAAGCTCTTTTGGCACCTGCTCTCTCTTCCTCCCCTGGCCTCCCAAATTTTAACTCCTTTGAACTTGGCTGTTGTTTATCTTTCTAGGAGAGCTTCCCAGGACCTATCACAGCTGTTTAACTCTCCTGTCCTTCCTATGTTTTTAGCATGAGATTCTGAACTCTCTCTTTTTTTTAATTTAAAAAAATTTTTTTATTGGAGTGCAGTTGATTTACAATGTTGTGTTACTTTCTGCTGCACAGAAAAGTGAATCAGATATATGGAAAAATATATTCACTCTTTTTTTGAATCTTTTCCCATCTAGTTCATTACAGAGTAATGAGTAGATTTCCCTGTGCTGCTATACAGTTGGTCTTTGTTATCTATTTATACATAGTAGTATATATATGAACTTATTTACAAAACAGAAATTAAGTCAAAGATGTAGAAAACAATCTTATGGTTACTAGGGAGGAAAAGGGAGAAGGAATAAATTGGGAGCTTGGGAGTACAGTTTTTAATTTGTAGTGATTTTACAAAATGCCCACACATTTTGAAGTTGCATATCCTTCAATTTTGATGCCTTAAAAATGTTAAAGTTATATATGGTAATTGTTGAAAATATGAAAAGAGAAAAATTGCAAAGTAATAATCACTTAAAGACACACCATTAAAAGGTCACCATTGCTATCATTTCAATGAATGTATCTCCAAAGATTACATAATCTTTGTATTTGCAGATGATTTATGATGTCAAGAACTTCCCAGTTGGCTTGGTGGTAAAGAATCTGCCTGACAAAGCAGAAGCTACAGGAGATGTGGATTCTATCCCTGGGTTGGAGGGTCCCCTGGAGTAGGAATTGGCAGCCCACTGCAGTATTCTTGCTTGAAAAGTTCCATGAAATCTCTTTTTAAAGCTCCATGCTCCCTGATTCAAATTCAAAGATTACCTTAGCACTTTTTCTCAGTGTCTCTTCCTAAAATTCATAATTTTCTGGATTCTATGATTTTTTTTTTAAATCAAGGCATGGCCATCCCTTGAAATCTAAGGTAAATCCTGCCTATTCTAAAGAAATTGAGTCTGATGCCCTGACCAGTTCTGACCTGTTGGGTTAAGCCCAGTTCCAATGCTAGAGTAGAAAAGGTTGCTTCTAGGAAATTCTATCCTTGTTTTTTTTTTTTTTTCTATTTTTTTTCCATTTATTTTTTTCAAAGACCTGGCCAGGGGGTCTTTGTGGTTGCAATACAGGTGTGTCTAGGGTAGTAATAGGATTAATAGGAAAGGCAATTAGGGCTCAGACACACATGATGCCTCTTGGCATTTACAGATGAATGGACTTCATCATTCACTGATGAATCATGAGTGATTTTTGGCTAAAATTGTGATATGATCATGCCTAAGGTGTTGAAAGATATTTCTGACAGCAAAATGTAGGGTGCATTGGGGAATGAAGTGGTGGAGTGAAAGTTGAACTAGAACTAAGAAATCAGAAAAATTTCCAAGTCTGAAGGAAGGCAGTGGCGGTATGGAAGAAAGTGGGTGCCAATGAGGCAAATATCATCAGAGAGGCAAATTAATGGCACTTGTTAGTGGAAAGTAAAGAAGAAAATTAAGAAAGAGGACTCCCCGGTGCTCCCATTGTTAATGCGTGCAGTGCGTGCTCAGTCGTGTTTGACTTTGTGACTCCATGGACTGTAGTCCGCCAGGTTCCTCTGTCCATGGGATTCTCCATGGCATGAAAGCTGGAGTGGGCTGCCACACACTTCTCCAGGGGACCTTCCCAACTCAGGAATCAAACCTGGGTCTCCTGCATTGCAGACAATTTCTTTACCACTGAGCCACCAGGGAAGTTCTATTGTTAATGGGCAGTGAGGAAACATGAGGTTTGTGTTGGAAGAAAATGAGTTTAAATCTAAGAGTTTTGTGTTTGCATTAGAGCATCTTGAATAGTCATTGGAAAGATGGCTCTGACTCTTGTGCTGCTGGGCAGACCTGAGATCTTGAGTTCACTTCAGCCCGATATATGTTTGCTGAGTGGATGAGAGTGAGCTGGTCCAGAAAGAGAGGACCAGAGGAGAGAAGAGTAAAGATACTGGGGAGGATGGAGAATCCCAGTGCAGGGTTTATTTGGTATTCACAGTGGACAAAGAATGTCATAAAACCCAAATGAACCTAAATGAAAGTCCAGGGTGGGCCAGAATTGAGCCCCCTGACCCTGGGATAATTGGTGTTTGATGTACTGTCTTGGTGCAGCCCAATCTTAATTTTCTTACCTCCATCATTTTGTTCAAGAGTTCTACCTCTTCAAAGCTATTGAAAAGCAGCTCTTACACCCATCTCAAGAGTCCCAGCTCCACCTGCTGTTCAGCTCTGGGCCAAAGCTAGCAAGTGGATATAGAGAAGCTAGTCATTTGTGACAGTGATGTGAGAAGACGTAATGATTTCTCCTGGCTGTTGTCATCTTCTGCTCTCTCCTTTTTCCTCTCTCCTATTTCTTGCTTAAGAAATTACCACTAAATAAAAGTTTATCACTCACTGGATTGTCAACTGGACATATGTCCACCATCTTTTTAGTCTTTAAAACCCTTCTTTAAAGGGTTACATTTACTAATAGGTATCTGTTTATGTTCGGCTTAGAATTTGGTTGGCAGCTAGCTAGCAGCAATGCACTCCTGAGATGAAACATAAAACAGGTTTCTTTTTTTAATTTTAATTTTTAAAAATTTTTAATTGGAGGATGATTGCCTTACAACATTGTGTTATTTCTGTTGTACAACAATGTGAATTAGCTATTCTTGAGCTAATTCTCTCTTGAGCCTCCCTCCCACCTCACCCCCAACCCATCCCTCTAGGTCATCACAGAGAGAACAGACTTGTTGAGTAGCTGGGTCTCAGAAGGAAAGAGGCTGGAAGGCGAAATGAGGGGGCATCAAAGCCCCCAGGTTAAGAGCGAGGACCTTGGATTCAGATCCTTGGGTTTAAGTCTTGCTTTCACCCTTCACTTAACAAATGATCCTTATGTGTGTGTACTCAGTCACTTCAATTGCAACCCTGCGAACTGAAGCCTGCCAGGCTCCTCTCTCCATGGAATTCTCCGGGCAAGAATACTGGAGTGGGTAGCTATGCCCTCATCCTGGGGATCTTTCCAACCCAGGGATTGAACCTGCATCTCCTGAGTCTTCTGCATTGCAGGCAAATTCTTTACTGTTGAGACATTTGGGGAGCCCAAATGACTCCCCAGTTTAAACTTTTAAAGTTCCAGTTCCCTCAACAATAAAGTGTCAAAACAATAGCACCCATCTTAGGATAATATGTAACTTATACTGAGTGCTTATAACATACCAGGCATATTTCCAAGTGCAAAGCCTACACTGCCATCCATCATCTTGCCTCATAGTACTTGTAGGTTGTGAAAATTCAGCAAGGCTCTATGTATGAAGAGCCCCCAATAAAAGTCTTCTATACATATGAGTTATTATTTTTCAGTGCATTCCTGGCTTTGTCATCACTTAGCTTGTTAGATCTCTCTTTGCCTCTGTCTCTGATCTCTCCCTCTCTCTTACCTCCTAATTTTGACTCTGAAATCCCATTTCTCCATATTATTTTTTAATGTCTTCCAGCCAAGGTTCCTGGTGGTCTAATCTAGGGAGATTAGATATTTCCATATTAACTGTTAATGGATGATTTCAGTTTTGAGGAAGGATAGTTTATATAAATGTTAGTGATAAAAGATAATAGTTTAAACATTCACTAAGGCCAGAAAAGTCAGGGGACCATTCAATGGTTTCTCCTTGTGAACCTGCAGGCTGCATAGGTCTGGATATTGTACTAGGCCAGGGAAATCTTTTCTTTTCCCCAAACTTTAAACTTTTTATTTTGTATTGGCATAAACCCAAAGAATTGATGCTTTTGAACTGTGATGCTGGAGAAGACTCTTGAGAGTCCCTTGCACAGCAAGGCAATCCAACCCAAATCCTAAAGGAAATCAACACTAAATATTCATTGGAAGGACTGAGGCTGAAGCTGAAGCTCCAATACTTTGGCCAACTGATATGAAGAGCTGACTCATCAGAAAAGATCCTGATGTTGGGAAAGGTTGAGATCAAGGAGGGGAAGGGGACTACAGAGGATGAGATGGTTGGATGGCATCACTGACTCAATGGACTTGAGTAAACTCGTGGAGATGGTGATGAACTGGGAAGCCTGGCGTGCTGCAGTTCATGGGATCGCAAAGAGTCCGACATGGGCTAGTGACTGAAGACTAGCCGATTAACAATGTTGTGGTAGTTTCAGGTGAGTAGCAAAGGGGCTCAGTCATACGTATACATGTATCCATTCTCCCACAAAACCCCTCCCATCCAGGCTGGCACATAATATTAAGCAGAGTTCTGTGTGCTAGACAATAGGTCTTTGTTGTTATCTACAGCAGTGTGCACATGACCTTCCCAACTCCCTAACTATCCCTCTCTCTATCCCCCTTCCAGCAACCCTAGGTTTGTTTTCTGAGTCTGTGAGTATCTTTCTGTTTTGTAGGTAAGTTCACTTGCATCATTTCTTTTTGGATTCCACATATAAGGGATATCATACAATATTTCTCTTTCTCTGTCTGGCTTACATAACTCAGTATGACACTGTCTAGGTCCACCCATTTTGCTATGTGTCAGAAATTTTTAATTCACTTGGTTTCCCCCTTTCTGTTTCCTAGGTGAAGTCTCTCTTTTCTTCCCTGTCTTTTCCCGTCTCTGTGACTCTTACTGAATAAGCAGGACTCATAGGGTAAAGTCAGAACTCTACTCCTTCCCTTGGTGCCTCTGCAAATTCTCTGTGGGATTGTCTCTTTCCTTCCTCTTGGGATGGAATCTCTAGCAGATGCCACTAATTCTTAGGATCCTGCTTAGACAATAAGGAATTTTCTGGTTCCTATTTTAATAAACAAAAATTTACTTATTTATTTATTTGGCCGCAGCAGGTCTTAGTTGCAGTGTGCAGGTTTCTCTCTAGTTGCGGGGTGTGGGCTCAGTAGTTGTGACTGATGGGCTTAATTGCCCTGTGGCATGTGGGACCTTACTTCCCTGAACAGGGATTGAACCTGCGTCCCCTGCACTGGGAGGCGCATTCTTAACCACTGGACCACCAGGGAAGTCCCTAAACAATCTTATTTCAGTAATTGGAAGGTGCATTTCCCAGAACATTATATTTCCTTCTCTTTCCCACTTGGGACCAGAAAGGAGAGCATCTTCTCTGTTTCTCTACTCAGCGTTTCCCCTCCCCTTCCTCGCTCACCTGGCCGCCTCTGGTTTCTGGGGGAGGGGTTGCCAAGGGAAAAGAGAGGAGGGGCAGGGAGTTTCTTATCTGACTGATGCTACTCTGTAGGGACATAGGGGCTTTCTGCATTTGGCAGGTGGTTAAGCTGACCTTTCCTCGGGTGGGAAACTTGAATATGTTCTTCAGCCCCTTCTGTCACCCACCTTGTTGAGGTTTTAACTCCAGCAATATTCAGTATTGGCAAGCATACCTGCATCCCACTCCTACACACCCATGGGTTGAGCAGTTCTCCTCTAGGTTCTTTCTGCTGGGATTTCGCCTGCAGGTGGCCCTCTTGGATTGGATTTTACACAGCCTAGCGAGCCAGTTCTTCCTCTCCTGTTGCCTATGGGAAACACAATCTTCCCCTTTCACTGTGCATCAATTTCTAATGGTGATTTTTATGTATTTTTGCTTATATGTTGTGTATTAGGTGTATATTAGTTGCACAACGTCTTCATGGACATAGTTTGCTCTTTACCCAATTTGACTTTACTGCAGTATTTGACATTGTTGTGTCCTTTCTCTCTCTCTTTAAAACCCCATATCCCTGGACTTTAGAAAGATGGTAACGATGGCCCTATATGCAGAACAGAAAAAGAGACTCAGATGTATAGAACAGACTTGTGGACTCTGGGAGAAGGCGAGGGTGGGATGTTTCAAGAGAACAGCATTGAAACATGTATATTATCTAGGGTGAAACAGATAACCAGCCCAGGTTGGGTACATGAGACAAGTGCTCGGGCCTGGTGCACTGGGAAGACCCAGAGGGATCGGGTGGAGAGGGAGGTGGGAGGGGGGATTGGGATGGGGAATACATGTAAATCCATGGCTAATTCATTTCAATATATAACAAAAACTACTGTAATGATGTAAAGTAATTAGCCTCCAACTAATAAAAATTAAAAAAAATAAATAAAACCCCATATCCCCTTGAATTGGGCTTCCCAGGTGGCTCAGTGGTAAAGAATCTGCCTATTAATGCAGGAGATTTGGGTTTGATCCCTGGGCCGGGGAGATCCCCCGGAGGAGGAAATGGCTATCCACTCCAGCATTCTTGCCTGGGAAATCCTGTGGACAGAGGAGCCTGGTGGGCTACAGTCCTTGGGGTGGCAAAGCTGTTGGACACGACTTAGCGATAAATGATAACAACCCCTTGGGTTCCTCTATTACCTGGATGGTGTCCCATTTCTCTGGCTTCTTCCACCTTCCTCCTTCCATTAGGTGTACTTTGATTCCTCAAACAGAATTCATCACCTTCTGCTTCTTTTCTAACATGCTTCTCTTATGTGCTCCAACCCTGTGAATAGCATCTCTTTTCACCAAGACCTGAAACCTGAGATCATCCTAGCCTCCTGCCTCCCACTCAACTGCACCGAATGTGCCACTGGGATCTGCCAGTTCTATTTCCCAAATCACAGGTCCTTGACCCAGGCTGGTGTCTGGGAGCCCAGTGAACACCTCTCTCACTGTTGCTGCCTTCATTGAGGTTGTCATTGTCACAGGTCTGCAAAGAGCCCAACTCAAATCTCTTCTGTTCAGTGTTGTATAATAATCTAAATATAATTCAAAGGAAGCCCGCACACCCTCAGTTGTTCAGCAGCACCCTTGCCAATGAGCTTCACCGTCTCAACTCAATGGGTCTTCCTCTAGGAGGCTGGAGAGCTGCGGGTAGAACTCATTTTGGAGATTCATCAGATGGAGGCCCCCAGGAGGAAGGAGTTCCAAGTCATTTCCCTGTGTCTTTTTTCCTTGGATAAGACAGTATTCTCTTTCTTGTAACTTCTGCCATTCCCCACCCTTCTAAACTCACCCATCTACACCCACAGTGGTCTGGGCATTAACTGAGCAAAAGTCAATGTTCTTCAGTGATATTATTTTTAATGGCTCAAACAGAGAGGCTGGGTCATGAGTTAGCAGGATTGAGGGTGGAGGCTGCAGTGTCAATCCTGGAAAGAGCCTAACTAGCCATAAGAGATGGGGTGTGCACAGTGGGGAAGAAAAGTGGCTTCAACAACTTCTTTGTGGCATGGAGGAGAGGAGCGTGGATTCTGATATGACTTTTTTTTAAATTTATTTTTACCTGGAGGATAATCACTTTACAACGTTGTGTTGGTTTCTGCCATGCAATAGCATGAATCAGCCATGGGTATACATATGTCCTCTCCTTCCTGAAACTCTCTCCCACCTCCCACCCCCTCCTACCCTTCTAGGTTGTCACAGAGCCCCAGACTGAGCTCCCTGAATCATGCAGCAACTTCCCATTAGCTATCTACTTTACATATGGTAATGCATGTATTTCAATGCTACTCTCTCGATTTGTCTCACCCTCTCCCACCCTTGCCATGTCCGTAAGCCTGTTCTCTATGTCTGAGTCTCTTTTCCTACCCTGCAAGTAGGTTCACCAGTACAATTTTTCTAGATTCCGTATATATGCATTAATATATGATATTCGTCTTTCTCTTTCTGATTTTACTCTGTATAACAGGCTCTAGGTTCATCCGCCTCACTAGAACTGACTCAAAAGCATTCCTCTTTATGGCTGAGTAATATTCCATTGCATATATGTATCACGACTTCTTTACCCATTCATCTGTAGATGGACATCTAGGTGGCTTCCAAGTCCTGGCTATTGTAAATAGTGCTGCAATGAACATTGAGGGTACATGTATCTTTTTCAATTATGTTTTTCTCAGGGTATATGCCCAGTACTGGGATTGCTGAGTCATATGGTAGTCTTACTCCTAGTTTTTAAAGGAATCTCCATACTGTTCTCCATAGTAGCTGGATCAATTTGCATTTCCACCAACAGTGCAAGAGGGTTCCCTTTTCTCCACATTCTTTCTGTCACTTATTGTTTGTAGATTTTTTGATGATGGTTGTTATGACTGATGTGTGGTGATATCTCACTGTAATTTTAAAATCATTTGGGAGAATTCTGGTTTTTTTTTCTGTAGGAAATTTGAAGGATAGCTCATGTTTCCTTCCCATTGTAGGACTTTTCTTTGGCCTCCAGAGGTGAAAGCTGCTGGTAAGAGACAGAGGGCACTGTGGGTAGAGGGTGTAGCCACAGGGGAATGGCAGTATTCTGCCCGCTAAGGTGATGGTACTAGAGAAGCGTGTGCCTGCCCAGGCTCCCAGGAGCTCCCTGAGAACACATCTGATCATCCTCCGCTTTCTGTTTGGATTAACTGTGGAGTTTCATGATCCACCTTCAGCCCGGGGGAGGTAGTCTCTTCTGGGGCTGAATATAATTCAAGTTTTTGGATAAAAATAGAGTGTATGGTAATTGGGAACAGAATCCAGGTGCTTTATGAACAAGTCAGGGAGGGCAGCTTCTGTGTGGGAGCCTTGATGGAACAGGGAGTGCGGTACTGCAGGGCGCTCCTGTGGGCTGGGGATACGGAAGAGTTTAAGAAAATGGCAGTTTGTCTATATCATGCAGTCTCTTGGCAGAGGAGATGGGAGATGTTGTGCTCTGAAAAACTCTGGAGAAATCTTGATTGGTTTGAGCAATGGTGTTTTTTGTTTTTTTAAATTTTTCAGCTGTGTTTGTTCCTGGTGCGCGTGTTCTAAGTCAGTTCAATCCTGTCTGACTCTTTGCAACGCTATGGATTGTAGCTGGCTAGACTCCTCTGTCCATGGGATTCTCTAGGCAAGAATACTGGAGTGGGTTTCCATGCTCTTCTCCAAAACAAACTTGAGCACAGTGCATTGGCCAGGAATCGATCCCAGGTCTCTCGTGTGGGAGGTGAGAATTCTACCACTGAACCCCAAATGCCCCTCCTGAAAATTCTTACAAAGTTGTTCCTTCACAGGGAGGCCAATAGATAAAAAAGAAAATCTGTGTCCTTGTAGGATTCTCATATCACCAGCAGGGGACAGCAAGGTAGAGGAGACTGCAAGTGGAAAGTCTGGCCTTGTCCTGACCACAGCAGTGAAGGAGAGGGAACAGGTCTGGTCTCTAGGGAAGAGTTTGAGAGCATGGCACTTCTGTATACACCATGCAGTCTCCTGGTAGAAGAGCTGGGAGGAGTAGATTTGGAGAGGAAAACCCAATACACTGTGATGATATCTTTCTCCTTGAGTCTGAAGAGAGGCTGTGCCTTCTCAGTTGTTTGTGTTCCCTGTTTTGGCTGGAAATCGGGGATGATGCTGGGCAGGGGGATGCAGTGTCTTCATGATCAGATGGTGGAGGGTGGCTTCAGAGGTGTCCCTTCTGCTTTGGCAGGTTTTCCTGCTGGTTGGGGGAGGGGCACTGAATAGGGGGACAGTTCTGCTGGCTGGGGGTGGGGGACACAGCTTGGGAGGGCAAGGCTCAAGGTCCTGGGGAGGGGGCCAGCATGGGATTTTGCATTGTTGCTGCTGCTAAGACATCTTTCTATTCTTCTGAAAATTTTTATTGGAGTATAGTTGCTTTACAATTTTGTGTTAATTTCTGCTGTGCAGCAAAGTGAATCAGCTTCGTGAATCCAAAAAAGTCCAAAAAGAAGGAATTAATGTATGCATATATTTTGTTGTTGTTCAGTTGCTAAGTCGTGTCTGATTCTTGTGACCCAGTGGACTGTAACCCGCCAGGCTCCTCTGCCCAAGGGATTTCTCAGGCAAGAATATTGGAATGGGTTGCCATTTCTTTCTCCCTGGGGATCTTTTCGACTAGGGGTTGAACTGGTGGTCTCTGGCATCTCCTGCACCGGCAGGAGGACTCTTTACCACTAGTGCCCTCTGGGATACACATATGTGTGTGCTTTTTGGATTTCCTTTCCGTTAAGTCACCACAGAGCGATGAGGAGAGTTCCCTGTACTATATGGTAGCTTCTCATAAGTTACCTATTTTATATGTAATAGTGAATATATGCTAACCCCAATCTCCCAATTCATCCCACCCCACCCCCATCGCCCCTTGGTGTCCATATGTTTGTTCTCTACATCTGTGTCTCCATTTCTGCTTTGCAAATAGCTTCATCAGTACCATTTTTCTAGATTCCACATATATGTGTTAATTTGAGATGTTTATTTTTCTCTTTCTGACTTTTTCACTCTGTATAACACAACTTTCTTGTTTGAAAAGAGTCTATAAGCAAGAGAAGATCTTCTGTTGTTGATGTTGACACCTTAATTAAACCACCACCTCTCTACCATTACCCTCAGAGGCAACCTTCCCATCAGGGGTTCTGGCAAATCTGCCGCATCCCAGGACCCTGCACTTCAGCAGCTGCTGAGGAAGGACTGGAGGAGTATTTTTTTTTCCTGTAAATGGCCCCTCTCTCTTCCCTGAGAAAGTCACTCTTGGGCATCCCCTGTCTGTAACTGTAGAGGGAGCCTGGGCTGGCATATCAGGCTCTTCACATCCATTGGAGCTTTTTCACTTACTGAAATTCCAAGCGCACCTGACCTGTGAGGATAAAGCCAAGTGGGCTGAAGAGACTCCAGCCGTAGCCCTTTCATGATGGATTCAGCCCAGGCTGGGACAATACCTGGAATCCACCGTGACTTGCCAGCTCCAAGTATAGCTCTCCACTTCCTGAAACACTTGTCAAACCCCTTCTTTGTATAGAAGATCCTACTTTGTCACCAGCTGGTGTGTAATGGCATTTCCTGTGCAGAAAGGACAGCCCAGTATGAGATGGGTGTTTCTTGTGCACGTCAGTCCACTGTCACCTCCTCGTGCTCCAACAAAGCAGTCCATTGAGTGTGAAAACCCAAGGTGGAGGGTTGGCACAGGAATGGGTTTCCTGGAGGCGGGGTCACACCATTCAGTGTCTTCAACCCTCCACACCCCCTATGCTTCCACTTCTGAGCCATGCCCAACGGTTCTCTTTAAACCTCTAGCCAAGCCCCTGTCTCTGCATCCTGTAGTTTGAATAAGCATATGTCAGGAATGTCCAGAGAAATAGAACCAGTAGGAAGTGAACATGTATATTTTTAAGAAATTGGCTCATGTGATCACGGAGGCCGGCAAGTCCAAAACCTTCAGAGCAGGCAGGCTGGCTGGAGACCCAGGGAAGTTAGCAGTTTGAGCACACAGGTCATAGAATTCCCCTGGGAGAGGCCAGTCTTTGTATTCAGGCTTTCAACTCATAGGATGAGGTCTACTTACATGATGTAGGATCATGCTTTCTTCAGCATTGGTGATATAGTGGTGAGCATAGCTGACTTCCAAGCAGCTGACCCGGGTTTGATTCCTGGCCACTGCAGCAGGCCAAACTTCGGGCTTCCCTGATAGCTCAGCTGGTAAAGAAGCCTCCTGCAGTGCAGGAGACCTAGGTTTGATCCCTAGGTTGGGAAGATTCCCTGCAGAAGGGAAAGGCTACCCACTCCAGTATTTTGTCTGGCCTGGAGAATTCCATGGATTCTATGGTCCATCGGTTTGGTTTTTTTAAAAACTTCAACTTTTTTTTTTTTAACCTCTTCAAGTCCAGGGGCTTCTTTGGTATTCAGGCTTTCAACTCATAGAATGAGGTCCACTTACATGATGCAGGATCATGTTTTCTTTAAAGACTATGATTAACGTGCATATAAGGGTGGGTAGGTAGTCACAGAAATCATCCAGGGATGATAGAGAGGGGATTATGTCTCTTTCTAAAAATTTTAATGTGTTTCCCCTCTCATGCAAGTTTACCCAGTCTTCCACTCTCCACCTGGCTTCACACAGGGACAATACATCCTTTTTCTTTCACTTTACCATGAAGTATTCCTAGACTGGACAAGGGACCAAGAGAAGGTTTCTTATGCCCAATAACTCAACATAAAGAAGTTGAAACCTCACCCTAGTCTGCTTCACAAAAAGCACTCACCTTGTGATTCTTACCTAGGCACAGCCCAGGAGCCTCTGAGCTTTTGCTGTTATTAATACTAGTTCCCATCTGGTGAAACACCTCTGTGATTTGGGCGGGGAGGTGAATGAATGGAAGCCTTTACCTACCAGCCAATAGTTTTTACCTGGAAGTTAAGATACTAAGAAATTGCTAATAGTTTATACAAGACTCCAGTCTTTTAAAATTGTGGAGAAAATATATTCTGTACACCTACAAAGCAGTAGTAACCTGAGAAACATTTAGGACCAGGGGAAGAGATTAATATCAAGATTTAAAAAGAGAACCAGATTGGCCTTTGGCTGGTTTCAGAATCTGGAATTAACCAGTGGGGACATTCCTGGGCATAGTGAGGGGAACCTACAACCCAGGAACCTACAATCCACTGAGAGAAAGGGAAATGGATGGAAACTGGGGAACTCTGACGAGTCTTCCTACTGTAGACAAAAATTAGTTCCTTCTTTCTCCTACACCTACTTTTTATTTTTAAAATTTTGTACCCTTCAGATGTACAAAATGGACCTTCATGAAAATGAGAGGCTCTGTTGTGTGATTGGTGGGAAAATGAAAATTGGGATATTCATGGACTATGATTAGATTCAAAATTCCATAATCACTGTGATTGGCCTCAAAGAAGGTCTTGCCTGGGTTACATAAGCAGCCAGTGATGGAGCCCAGGTAGGAAATCAAGGAGTCATCCTCCAGTGTACCTGGTTCCTCATCTTCTGCAGGCTTCGTACACCACCTCAGCCCTGGGTGAGTGAGTGTACATCACCACTGGCCACTGAAGTACCTTTGTCAGATGCAATCTAATGGTCCATGTGATACATCTGTGCCTCCCAGCAGACCACTGAGCAGTCTTCTTCAGAAAGCTTCTATCTCCTTCTCTTTTTTTCCCCAAGTCTTAGCAGTGCAAGACATTTTATTGACACTAATCAGTGTTTATTGAGTGAAAGTACAGAGACTGACCAGTAAAGTAGTTGATTGATAGCGTAACCTCCCAGCAAGCTGAGGCTAAACCCCAAGAAGATCTTCCTTCATGTTTCCTCATCTGTGTCACTGTGCTGTCTCTGATTCAGGGACCTCTCATGCCTGCCCCCTCTGGAACTCCCAGTGATTTTCCGCTCAGTCTCAGAAGCTCCTTTTCTCAGGCCCAGATGTGTCCCTCTGTGTCTTTCTCCCACTCCAGTCAGAGAGCAGAAAAAAGGAGCTGGATCCTGTGGCTTGCCCCCCTCCCCCACCCCACCATGTTTTCAGCCTACCTCTTGTCTGTGGAGAAACTCTAGCCAAAGAATAAGTTTAATCACAGGAGTTACAAAATGCAGAAACAAAGGAAAACAGTCAAAGGAGACCAAATAATAATAATGTAGTCACTGATCCATAGTTAAGGACCCTTAGTTCCTCCTCAAGGGCTATCGACAATATTCTGAGCCATATCTGGTGAGCTGTTTTATAGACACTGAAGCCCCTACCAGGTGAAATAAGTTAATGACATGATGACCAGGCGGTACCCACAACATAAGCTGCCATAATTCTGAGAACCGGCCTCAAAGAAATGGAAACAAATTGACCCTGGAACTGAGGTTAACTGCACCAAAAACAGCAAAGCTGATGCTGGTCAGACCACTGGTGACCAATTTCAAGATGACCATCAAGGCTGACTGCTGTTTCTGCAAGCAGCCCCTCCCTCTGTCTATAAAACCTTTCACCACCCCATCCCCCACTGTTGGAGTAGAATCGGGAAGTGGGGAGTCGGCGGATGGGAAGAATGGGCCTTTATGTCCCTCACTGCCCCCACTCCCGGTTGCCAGCATCCAAAATAAAGCAAACTCTGTGCTGCACAAACCTGGCCTCTTTTATTGGCTTTGAGGAGACAGCAGCCATACCCCGACTTTCTTTTTTTTTTTTTTTTGACAGTTCTCAATTTTATTTTATTTTTTTTTAATTTTTTTAAATTTTTATTAGTTGGAGGCTAATTACTTTACATCATTACAGTAGTTTTTGTTATACATTGAAATGAATTAGCCATGGATTTACATGTATTCCCCATCCCAATCCCCCCTCCCACCTCCCTCTCCACCGGATCCCTCTGGGTCTTCCCAGTGCACCAGGCCCGAGCACTTGTCTCATAGTATGGTACTGGCACAAAGACAGAGATCCCCGACTTTCGATAACACAGAGGCAGGGCAAATAAGGGAATAAGATATTTTTTTGAGAAGCATGAAGGAAAGAACATCAAATAGTTTGGAAAACCTTTAATGGACTTGGAGTCTAGCAGGCAGGGTGAGCTTTGTTAGGGGTAGTGGGGAGTGTAGGAAGGAAATACAAACACAAAAGTTCATTGTCTTCACCGAGGAGTGTGGAGTCCTGCTCTGAAAAACTCTGGAGAAGTTCTGATTGGCTTAAGCAGATTTGGTTGTTGTTGTCAATTTTTCAGCTGTGTTTGCTCTTGGAAAACTTTACAGTTTACAACTACAACTCCTAGTGAGGCCAGTTAGTGAACAAGAGTATCTGTGTCCTTGTAGGCGCCTCATATGAGCAGCTGGGGGCGGCATGGTAGAGGAGACAGCAGGTACAAAGTGTGGCCTTGTCCTGACCACAGCAGTGGAGAAGGGCAGGAACAGGTCTGGCCTCTAGGGAAGAGTTGGAGAGCATGGCACTTCTGGCCACACCACGCAGTCTCCTGGTGGAAGAGCTGGGAGGGGTGTGTTGGAGAGGAAAATCCAATACACTATAATGATATCTTTCTCACTGAGTCTGAAGAGAGGCAATGTCTTCTCCGTTGTTTATCGGAAGTGAGGGGATGGTGCTGGATGCAGTGTCTTCATGATCAGGTGGTAGAGGGTGGCTTCAGAGGTGTCACTTCTGCTTTGGCAGGTATCCCTGCTGGTGGGGAAGGGGGACATGGCTTGGGAGGGCAGGGTTCAGGAGCTTAGGGAGGGCAGTACCAAGAAAGCTGGGGAGGGAAGCATAGCCGGGGAGGCAGGTTACAGTGACTTGGGGAATGCAGGGCACAGGAACCTGGAAGGACAGCATATAGGAACCTCAGGAGGATAGCATAAAGGAATCCGGGGAGAGCAGTTCACAGGAACCTGGATAGAAGGCTGGCAGGGGACTTTGTATTATTGCTGCTGCTTACAGGACATTTTCCTTTGACTGAAGAGAAATTGAAAGAATGAAAGAAAGAAAAAAAAACCCCTTTAGAATGAGACAACATCAGTGGAGGGGATTATTTCCAAATTAACACAAGAGAAAAGTACTGTTGCTTGTTACTTTTTTCTTTAAGATCAACTCTATGACCATCCTATTTTACTTCCTCCCTATTCTTCCCACACTACAGGAGCCTCCACAGATCACAGTGGCCAAAAAGAGACTTTTCTTGGGGGCTGGCCTGCAGTTGCCAGTGCCTACTCTGCGGCACCTGAGCACTGGTGCCTGGACTGTGTACTCTTTCCTTTAAATGGAGCATGCTCACTCTGCAAAGAGTCAGGGGAAAAAATGGGTTTGGAAAATGTGCCTGAAAATAAAAGACAAAATGTCTTTAGAGTGTCAGTTTGAAGAAAAGAAGCTTGAGAGGACATGAGAGCACTTTCTGTAGTTTATAAGACGCGTCAAAGCGGAGAGATGAATTTGGAGAGTTTAGATTATATTGTTCCCAGGTACCATGGAGTAGTTTCTTTCTCAGAGACTGGGCCCCTATCTGTTGCTGAGGCATTTTTTCCTCTTAGTTTGCCATTTTTGGCAACATCTCTAGTCCTTTGTACTATTCCTGACTACTTTAAATTTGATCACTGCTTTTTCAAGGATAATTACTGCCTCTTTGCATTGGCTGTCTTAAAATCAGAATCCAGAACAGAGTCAGATCAGTAGGAAACCCCAGGCAGGCATCTGGCTCAGGTCCTCACTACATAACTCATCACGCTCTGGCCTGGGGTGGAAAGCTGGACCTTGAAACAATAGGAAGATTCAAGGTGGAGCATAAGAAAGAACAAAGCCTGGAGGCTGTGTAAGCTAAGTTCTGGCCTCAGCTTTACCTGCATTTCTTAGGCTGATCTGGAGCTTTCTCATCTGTAACTTTAATCACATTCATCTCAAATTATCTTCTGTTTTAGAACAGCACTCAGCAAACTTTTTCTCTAAAGGGCCAGGCAATAAAAATTTTAGGCTTTTCTGGCCATTCTCTGTCGCAACTCTCCAACTCTGCCATTGCGACATAAAAGCAGGCACAGGTAAGAATCATTGATGCAACTAGAGATTACCATACTAAGTGAAGAAAGTTAGATAGAAAAAGACAAATGTCACATGATATCACTTATATGAGGAATGTAAAATATGATACAAATGAACATATGTATGAAATGGAAAATCGAAGACATAGAGAACCAATTGGTGGTTGTGAAGGGGGAGGGGCTTGAGGGAGGGAGAGTGTGGGAGGTTGGGGTTAGCAAATATAAGCTTTTATTTATAGAATGGAGAAATAACGAGGTCGTACTGTATAACACAGAGCTATATTCATTATTCTATGACAAACCTTAATGGAGAAGGATATTAAAAAAAGAATATATGCATATGTATAACTGAATTTGTTTGCTCTAGAGCAGAAATTAACACAACATTGTAAAACAACTATACATCAATTAAAAAATACTAAAACTAAAAGCAGGCATAGGTAATATGTAAACAGATGAGCATGAGAGTATTCCAGTGAAATGTTATTTCCAAAAATAGGTGAGCTCTAGTTTACTGACATCTGATTCAGACCCCAGCTTTCTGCATCGCACTTCTCCCTGCTCGAGATCTCTCCCACGTGGTTTTTGTTTTCTGGTTTGTTTTATTTATCTGTTCCTATTGCTTTTTCTGTCATCTGTCTTTCTTTTTCTGTGTTCCATCCCAACCCATGGCTCTATACAACCTCTCATTCTCTCCTACCAGAACCTATCAATGGCATCCCTGAGGGCTTCCTTGCCCGTAGAGCAGAGTCTCATTGCTCACCTGCCTCTCTGGGTTGTTCTAGGCTTGTGGAATTTGGAAGAAGCTTGGATCAGGGTCCATTTTTCCTGGCCTCAGCCTGGCAGGAGATCAAAGGGGCTTGCCCACCATTTCATGGTAATCTGATGTCTCACTCAGGTTCTTGAAAACATTTGCTAGATCCTCTCTTTGCACTGAAAACTCTAGTTTGTCAGCTTTAGGGTGAATAACCGCATTTCTGTTTCCTCTGAAAGGATTTAGTACGTGTGTGTGATAGGTGAGGCAGAGGGATATAGGGACTAATGTACTTTCTTCAAATATTCTTGGTCTTGCAGCAGAATTTGGGTTTGTATATATCTTGACCTCTACCTTATATCTTAAACAAAAATTAGTTCTGGGTAAATTATAGATCTATATTTTTTTCTTTTTGAAAGATGATTTTATTACCTGTTCAAGAGGCTAAATTAAAAAATCAATTTATTTTAAAGTAAGCAAAATTAATATTTAGTTTAAAAATAGAAACCCAACAATAAAAGTGACACCTTCAGCTATATTTCTACCTATCTCAGGGTTTGAAAAGTCATACATTCAGATACATGGTGGGAAGTAGTGCCAAAGTCTAGAATGCTGCTGTCTTTTTGCGATGGATCCACATTTGAATGGTAAAATGATAGAACCTAAAAAAAGGAAAGAATATCTTCATGATCTTGTCAATAGCAAAGAGTCCACAAACAAGGCATAGAAAGCATAATTATAAGATTTCTGGTTTTTAAAAGACACCATTATGATGGTAAAAAAGCAAGCCACAAAGATGGAGAAGCTACTTATAATACATATATCTCACAAAGAACTTGTGTCCAGAACCACCCCAATTCCCCCCCCCCCACACACACACAGTCAAATACACACTCCTACAGATCAACAAAAGACAAGAAGCAGAAATTGAAAACTGTCCAAACAACTTGAACAGGCAGTTGATGGGAGGGTATTTTCAAATTTCCAATAAATATATAATAACGTGCTCAATCTCATCAATCACAAGAGAATTGAAGGTTGAAATCATATTATCTCCATATCACCGCTTAAATGACTTATGTGAAAAAGACAACATCAAGATTGCTTAGTGTGTAGAACAGTTAAAACTTTTATATACTGTTGACAGGAATAAAAGTTGTATTAACATTTTGGAAAAATTAACAGTATCCATTAGAGCAGAGCACCCAACAGAGGTATATGCATATTGTAACAAACAGATATGAACATGAATGTTCACAGTACCACCACTTAATTTTTCTTTTTTACACTGGAAACTAGTAAAACAACTGTTAACAGTAAATAAAAATACATAAATAATGGTATATTCTGGAAGTGAAAAACTATACAATGAGAATGAGCTAAACTATGATCCACAATTATACACTGGGAAATGAATGAATCTCACAAACACAATTCTGAAGGAAAAAAAATCCAGGCAATAAAGAATTTCTACTGTATGATTTCCTTTTTATAGATTTCAAAATAAGGAAATCTAATCTGTGGTGTTAGATGTCAGGAGAGTGGTTCTATTTACAGGTAGGTAGGGGCTTCCCTGGTGGCTCAGATGGTAAAGTGTCTGCCTGGGATACAGGAGACCCGGGTTCAACCCCTGGGTTGGGAAGATCCCCTGGAGAAGGAAATGGCAACCCACTCCTGTACTCTTGCCTGGAAAATTCCATGGACTGAGGAGCATGGTAGGCTACAGTCCATGGGTTTGCAAAGAGTCGGACATGACTGAGCAACTTTACTTATTTATTTACTTAGTGACTGGGAGGGGACACAATAGGATGGGCTACTGGGATGCTGGTAACATGCTATTTCTTCATCTGTGTATTGGTTAGATGGCTATTTAGCTAGTGAAAGTTTATTGAGCTGTGTACTTAAATTGTTATGATTTTATTTATTTATATTTCAAATTTAGTTCAATTAAAATGTTAATTTTAAAGTCAATATTCCAGCAATGTAGTGAAAGAGAGGGTGAGAGATGATGAGAATAGCAAAATATTAAGGACCATAGCATGGAATACTTTTAGGATAGTAAGGACTTTGGATTTTATTCTGAAATAGGATGATATTTGATAATTTCAGTAAAGAGAGAGAATAATGTAATTTATGTCTTGATATGATTGCTGCAGTTCTGATAAGGGATTGTGGCACAAGATAGGAAGAAAGAGACAAGACAGGTGATTTTTGTGGTGGCTCAGAGGAAGAATAATACTGACTCCAACTAGGATAAGAACACTGGAGGTGATGAAAAGATGAGAAGTGATTCCATTCTTAGTACAGACAGAACTTTAGGACTTTGGAAGGAATTATCTGTGTGAGATAACACAAGAAATCAGAGATGAATCCTAGGGTTTAAAAAATATTATTATTATTTAGTTGTGGCTTGAGCATCTTTATACACATGGTGACATTGCTGTGTATACTGAAGATGGATAGAAAATATTCCACAAATGATAGGTATGAGATTATTACAAAAAAGATAATCAGCAGTTATTATAAACAACTTCATAACAATAAATTCTACAACTTATAGTAAAAGTACAAACTCCTTGAAAATCAAGTAACAAAAACTAACACATGAAGAAAATTTGAATAGCCCTGTAACAATCTTCTGACATGTCAGCTTGGCTAGGCTACAATCCCTAGTTATTTAAACACTAATCTAGGTGTTGCATAGAAGTAGATGTGACTAATGTTCCTAATTAAATGACTTTGTGTAGGGGAGAATATCCTAGATAAGCTGGGTGCGTCTGATGCA
This sequence comes from Odocoileus virginianus, assembly GCF_023699985.2. Classification (NCBI taxonomy): domain Eukaryota; kingdom Metazoa; phylum Chordata; class Mammalia; order Artiodactyla; family Cervidae; genus Odocoileus; species Odocoileus virginianus. The sequence continues at coordinate 10,065,377 of NC_069678.1, read as the reverse complement.
AGAGTTGAAAGACCTTAAGAGTAGAATTGAAGCATCCCTGAAGAAATTCTATGCATGAATAATAACTTCAGACCATGACAGATAGTTTCAGTCTCCCTATGTAGAAATATCTAAGGAATTTACAAAAATATATATTGAAATTAAGTGATTTTAGCAATGCCACAGAATATAAGGCCAATCAATTTTATTTCTGTATACCATCACCAAACAATTGGAAATAAAGTAAAAAATAAATCCAAAATAGCATATAAATCATAAAGTATTAGAAATATATTTAACAAAAATGTTCAAGTTGTCTATACTGAAAACTCTAGAATAATCCAGAGAAAATTTCAAGAAGATATAAATAAATGAAGAGATATACAGGATTTATACATTGGATAACACATTCTTTAAAACATATCAGTCCTCTTAAATTGATCTATTAAGTTCCTATAGTCCCAATAAAAATTCTGGTTGACTTTTGGAGGAGAAATCAACAGACCAAATTTAACATTTATATGAAAATGCAAAGAATGTAAACTAAACCAAACAATCTTGGAAAATAACAAAATTGAGAGCCCCACATCTGATTTCAAGACATAGACTACAAATGTCCATCAATCAAAATGCATGGCTTTGTCATGTAATAGACATATAGATCAATGGAACTGTATAAAGAATTCAGAGATGGACTCAACATTTACGGTCAAGTAAAATATATAAATACCAAAAAGCATGTTTAACGATATTACTAATCAGGGAAATGAAGTTAAAAAGCCCCATGAGGTACCATTTCAGACCATGAAAATGACTAAGGATAAGTAAGGAACTAAAACAAGCATGATAAGGATGTGGAACAATTGGAAGTCTCATACAATGCTGGTGGGAGTGCAAATGGCACAATCAATTTAGGAAACAATCTGGCAGTTTCTTGCAATGTTAACCATACTTCTCTGCTATGACCATGAAGCTTTGTTTATAAATATTTATTTAAGAGAAATAAAAACATATATTCATAAGACTTGCACATAAATATTCATAATAGCTTTGTTTGCATAGCACCAAACTGAAACAATGCAAAGGTTTGTCAACATATAAATAGATGAACAAATTGTAGGTAATTCACACAGTGGAATATGATAAGCAATTAAAAAATACCTAAAAAATCTACTGGTTAAACAATAACATGATGAATATCAAAACAGTTTCAGCAAAAGAAGTCAAACAGAGCAGAGTGAGTTTTGTATGATTCAGTGTGCATGAAGTTCTAGAGTAAGCAAAACCCACCCGTGGTGATAGGAATCTGAACAGGAGATGCCTTTGGGAAGAAGTAAGTAGAAAGGAGTATTGCAAGTATTCTATATTCTCCTTGCTCTCAGATATTACAGGGACTGTTATGATAAGATCATGTTATCTATCCACTTAACACATTGTGCTAAGTTCTGAAATTATTTCCCTAGATATCTACATTCTTGAATTATATTATCCACACTAGTCATAATGAAAAGATGTATTGGTATTATTGCTTTATTCTTTCACTTTTACTCACATTGGCTACAAAAACTGGTTGTATAAAATCAGAATAGGCTTTCTTGACCATCAGTGAGTGCTTTCTTGGAAAGCTCCAGAGGTTCTGGAAAAAGGAGTCTTATTATTTTATTTCTCCTTCATGGGTGTTCTTCCAGTGAGAGGAAAATGTTAGCATCTGTTCAACTACCAAAGTGAAGTTTCTTTGAAAATCAGGAGTTAGTTTTCAGCTGAATCAGAACTGCTGTGAAAATACTTGCTATTTGCTCCAGACCCCAGCTACATGTAGGCTGAGAGGTATCAAGTCAGTCCTCTTCATGCACTGGGATCTTCTGAGGACAAGAGCAGTTTGGACAGAACAATCGATGGAGTGATTCTTTCCGGCCAGGTATGGGACTGGGGGATAATTAAGACAGACAAGCAGACATGGATGATGTATAAATGAATTATTATGTGTGGGCAATAAACTAATAGACTATAGAGGAAGTTCATCAAGAAGTCAAAGTTTGCTTTTTCTATGTTCCAACCATTGAATCAAAGTCTAGAAATATGAAGTAATGTGTCTAGGGTTACACAGTGAATATTGGAACCCAGTATCCTGGCTGGGGGCTTCCCAGGTGGCTCAGTGGTAAAGAATCCTCCTGCAATGCATGAGACAAAAGAGATGTGGGTTTGATCCCTGAGTTGGGAAGATCCCCTGGAGGAGGGCATGGCACTCCAGTATTCTTGCCTGGGAAATTGCATGGACAGAGGAGACTGGTGGGCTACAGTCCATGGGGTTGTAAAGAGTTGGACACGACTGAGCATGTCTGCACACTCTAGTTACACTATCCTGGTTGACAGAACCCTATTCTTTCTGAGGCTTATCAGTTCTCATCTCATGCTTGGCCAAGTCTTAGCTTCCAGAGGGGAGAGAAGAGGAAAAGAGTGATTCCACAAATACTAATTAAGGACTGCACTTGTCCTGGAAACTGTTAGGTGTTGGACATAAAGCAGTGACTAACTCATGAAACTTAAATTCATCAAGGTCAATAGACATTGAACAAATGGTAACATGAATAATTCTTTAATAATTCTACATGTGTCATGAAAGAGTGATTCAGGGTAAAAAGAGCATAAAACAGGAGGAACTAACCTTGCCTAAACAGAATAATCCATCAGAGTTAGCCTGAATGCTGTATAGGGCATGAAATTCAATCAGGGAAAGACAGCTCCTGGCTGAGAGGAGGGAAAAGGTCAGAGGGAAGGAATCTGGATCATATGAGGAGCGGATAGGCCAATGTGACCAGAGCTTCTAAGCCAGGCCAGGGGAGTGTGTTGTGACCTGTGCTTCATGGAATTAAATATGAGGAGATAGCCAAACAATCAGAGCCTTATGGGTCAATGTTAGGGAGGTCAAGTATGTTTTTAAGTCTAAAAGGAAGCCACAGAAGGATATCAAACAAATAATGCAGTCTCACTTGTAGTTTGGCTGCAGCATGGTGAACAGTTTATAGGGCATTAGGGGTTGAAGACCAGTTGAGGCGCTCTTACAGTTAGGCCAGGCAAGAAGTGAGGGTATTTGGATGAACATACCATGAATGAGATGGAGAAAGATGGATGGGAGAAATAGAGGCAGTATCAGGTGGAACTGTTAAGATCACAATACTAACTATTCTAATAATTCCCTGAGTCTGGAACCCATGATAACATCTACACAGTCAAAATTATAACACAACTGATCAGTCAGTTTAGTTTAGTTCAGTTGCTCAGTCATGTCCTACTCTTTGCGACCCAATGGGCTGCAGCAATCCAGGCCTCCCTGTCCATTGACAACTCCTGGAGTTTACTCAAACTTATGTCCATTGAGTCAGTGGTGCCATCCAATCATCTCATCCTCTGTAATCCCCTTCTTCTCCTGCCTTCAATCTTTCCCAGAATCAGGGTCTTTTCAAATGAGTTAGTTCTTTGAATCAGGTGGCCAAAGTATTGGAGTTTCAGCTTCAGCATCAGTCCTTCCAATGAACATTCAGGAGTGATTTCCTTTAGGATGAACTGGTTGGTTCTTCTTGCAGTCCAAGGGACTCTCAGGAGTCTTTTCCATCAGTACAGTTCATAAGCATCAATTTTTTGGCACTCAGCTTTCTTTATAGTCCAACTCTCACATCCATACATGACCACTGGAAAAACCATAGCTTTGACTAGACGGACCTTTGTTGGCAAAGTAATGTCCCTGCTCTTTAATACGCTCTCTAGGTTGGTCATGAATTTCTTCTAAGAGCAAACATCTTTTAATTTCATGGCTTCAGTCACCATCTGCAGTGATTTTGGAGCCCAAGAAAATAAAGTCTGTCACTGTTTCCACTGTTTCCCCATCTATTTGCCATGAAGTGATGGGACCAGAGGCCATGATTTTCTGAATGTTGAGCTTTAAGCCAGGATTTTCACTCTCCTCTTTCACTTTTGTCAAGAGGCTCCTCAGTTCCTCTTTGCTTTCTGCCAAAAAGGTGGTGTCATCTGCATATCTGAGGTTATTGATATTTCTCCCGGCAATCTTGGTTCCAGCTTGTGTTTCATCCAGTCCAGCATTTCTCATGATGTAGTCTGCATACAAGCTAAATAAGCAGGGTGACAATATACAGCCTTGATGTACTCCTTTCCTGATTTGGAACCATTCTGTTGCTGCATGTCCAGTTCTAACTGTTGCTTCTTGACATGCATATAGATTTCTCAGGAGGCAGGTCAGGTGGTCTGGTATTCCCATATTTTGAAGAATTTTCCACAGTTTGTTGTGATCCACACAGTCAAAGGCTTTGGAATAGTCAATAAAGCAGAAGTAGATGTTTTTCTCAAACTCTCTTGCTTTTTCAATGATCCAACAGATGTTGGAAATTTGATCTCTGGTTCCTCTGGCTTTTCTAAAACCAGCTTGAACATCTGGAAGTTCACAGTTCACATAATGTTGAAGCCTGGCTTGGAGAATTTTGAGCATTACTTTGCTATCTTGTGAGATGAGTGCAATTGTGTGGTAGTTTGAACATTCTTTGGCATTGCCTTTCTTTGGGATTGGAATGAAAACTGACCTTTTCCAGTCCAGTGGCCACTGCCGAGTTTTCCAAATTTGCTGACATACTGAGTGCAACACTTTCACAGCATCATCTTTTAGGATTTGAAATAGCTCAACTTGAATTCCATCACCTCCACTAGCTTTGTTTGTAGTAATGGGCTTCCTAAGGCCCATTTGACTTCACATTCCAGGCTGTCTAGCTTTGGGTGAGTGATCACACCATCATGGTTATCTGGATCATGAAGATCCTTTTTGTATAGTTCTTCTGTGTATTCTTGCCACCTCTTCTTAACATCTTCTGCTTCTGTTATGTCTATACCACTTCTGTCTTTTATTGAGCCCATCTTTGCATGAAATTTTCCCTTGGTATCTCTAATTTTTTGAAGAGATCTCTAGTCTTTCCCATTCTATCATTTTCCTCTATTTCTTTGCACTGATCACAGAGGAAGGCTTTCTTTTTTCTCTTTGCTATTCTTTGGAACTCTGCATTCAAATGGGTCTATCTTTCTCCTCTGCCTTTCACTTCTCTTCTTTTCACAGCTATTTGTAAGGCCTCCTCAGACAACCATTTTGCCTTTTTGCATTTCTTTTTCTTGGGGATGGTCTTGATCACTGCCTCCTGTACAATGTCACAAACCTCTGTTCATAGTTCTTCAGGCATTGTGTCTATCAAATCTAATCCCTTGAATCTATTTGTCACTTCCACTGTATAATCGTAAGGGATTTGATTTAGGTCATACCTGAATGGTTCTGTCATTTTTGAGATTGCATCCATGTACTGTATTTTGGACTCTTTTGTTGACTATGATGGCTACTCCATTTCTTCTAAGAGATTCTTGCCCACATTAGTAGATATAATGGTCATCTGAGTTAAATTCACCCATTCCAGTCCATTTTACTACACTGATTCCTAAAATGTTGATGTTCACTCTTGCCATCTCCTGTTTGACCACTTCCGATTTACCTTGATTTATGGACCTGACATTCCAGGCTCCTAGGCAATATTGTTCTTTACAGCATCAGACTTTACTTTTGTCACCAGTCACATTCACAACTGGTTGCTGTTTTTGTTTTGGCTCCATCTCTTCATTTTTCTGTAGTTATTTCTCCACTGATCTCCAGTAGCATATTGGGCACCTTCCGACCTGGGGAGTTGATCATTCAATGTCCTATCTTTTTCCCTTTTCATACTGTTCATGGGGTTCTCGAGGCAAGAATATTGAAGTAGTTTGCCATTCCCTTCTCCAATATACAACTGATAAATATAGTTAAATCTGTCCTATATGGGCTTCCCTGATAGCTCAGTTGGTAAAGAATCTGCCTTCAATGCAGGAGACCCCAGTTGGATTCCTGAGTTGGGAAGATCCTCTGGAGAAGAGATAGCCTACCCACCAGTATTCTTGGGCTTCCCTTGTGGCTCAGGTGATAAAGAATCCTCCTGCAATGCGGGATACCTGGGTTCGATCCCTGGATTGGGAAGATGCCCTGGAGAAGGCTACCCACTCCAGTGTTCTGGCCTATACAATCCATGGGGTCGCAAAGAGTCGTTCGCGACTCTATGGCTTTCAGTCACTCACTGTCCTATGTGGGTGCAGCCTGCCTGAGATATTCAGTATTCCATTTTTGTTTTCAAATGCTCATCAAGATAATTTCCACCTAGCAAAACTGAACTCCCTGACAGATGTTTCAAATATCTGACTTTGCCAGGTGTCATTGCAACTGGTCTGGATATTAACCCGGTACCAATTTGAGCTTGTGGCAAATATATGCAATCCCTCTCCTCATTTTCCAATATCCTTTGAATGTCTTACTATGTATGGTCTATTTTATAGACGTATGCATCTCTTCTTCCCAAAGTAGAACCCAGAAAATCAGTCTCACAGTGTTTTTTACAGTCTGGTCTCTGAAAATTAGAACTTGTTCCACAAAGGAGCAGTGGGAAGGGGGTCTCCTTATAGGACATATTTTTCTGATAAGGGTGGTGGCTCCCTTTTGCTGTTGGCTGAGGATGCAAGGGTGTGTTCCTGGCACAAATGTTGCATTGGTGGAGTGGAGGTGGTGTTGGCAGCAGCTTCCTCACCAGGTGTGGTTTGGGGTATAATTTCTTGATACTCAGCCTCAAACTTCATCCTTAAGCCCTCCCAGTAGTTTGGTAATCCACCCAATAGCCTTTTAATAAGCCTCTTTTTTCCTGCTTAGTCAGCCAGAGTGAGCTTCTGTTGCTTATAATTAATATCCCCAGCTGATATAAAACTAGATGTTATTAATTACACAGTATGAAGTTGTTCCCTGAAATGAAATCATGAGGTTTAGGTTCTCAGAAGTATGACTGAACAAGAAAAATAGGTCTGATCACAGCTTCTGTTCATATTTGGCCCACATTAGGGTTATGGCAAACATTTATAATGAATAAGAGAAACATATGTCTCTGTGTGAGGCCAAAGAAACTATTTCAAAGGGCCATCACATAGATAAATTCCTGAACCTGTCTGCTAAAAATAAAAATAAAGCAAAATAAAAAGTGTACACATCTCTGAGTTACTAAGTGAATCTTTCTTGCCAAGTGTGTGTGGGTGTGTGTGTGTAAGGTGAGGAAGGTACTTTGAAATTTCCTGAGGAAGTCATGGGCAAGTGAGAGAGTGGGCCCAGGGGGGAAGATCCATAAAGAATTCTAGAAGCTAAGCAGAGACTTCAGTCCAGGCACCATCAACCCCAGGAGCCCTCTGGAGCATCTCAGACTCAGGACTACAAGTCTTTGCTAAAAGACCTCTAGTGACAAGAGGTAATGGCTTTTTAAGGAAGCTGCTCCACTGTGAGAAGGTCTGCTTTGAGAAATGTCTGTCTTGCACAGAACTGAAACCTGTATCCTCTAACTTCTACTCACTCTTCTTACATCTACCACTTGCTCCTCATCAAGAACTTGTGCATCCTCCTACAGTAACTTTAGGCATCAGTCTCTCTTCTCTTTCCTATAAAAATCTTCTTTTCTTCAGGTTAAGCAATTCTGTTGCCTCTGCGTTTCCACATATGGCCCAATCTGATGACCATTCTCTCCTCCGAGAGAGTATTGACAGAGTTGGAGTCAGACACTGTATATTACTTATTAGATACATAACCTAGGGCAAGTTACCTAATCTCCAAGATAATTGCATTTATTAGAAAGGCAATATGCTCCCAGCCCATGACTTGATTCATATCTTGTCTACCTTTTCTACATGTGCAATTTATCTTAAATTATTTAATGCCAAGCCATAAATTATTTAAAAGATCAATCATTAGTGATTGTGAAGATTAAATTATTTAACATGAGTAAAGACCTAGCTCAGAGTAAGAGCTCCAGAAATAATAGTTAGGATATCATTGTTGCTCTCAGAATGTGGTAGCTCCTAGGTGGCTAATGGTCATGTCAGAGAGGTTTTAAGTCTCTGAGACTGAAAAAGGAGATGAAAGAACAGAATGCTCTTTATATTTAAGCTTAACACAGTTTAAATGAGAACATGTTAATTGAAATAAAAAAGGTTTTAATGATTTCTTTCTTTATCATGGGGGAAGTTTCTTTATCGGTAGTAGTAGCAGGAGCAATACAAAGTGACTTGCCACGATTCTCACCACATTCTCGAATCTGTCCATCAAGACTTGGCACCTGCCCTGCCTTGCAGTCAGCAGAAGGACTTCCATTAAGCTCTCAATTCTATCTCCACAAGTGCTCTTCTTCCTCCTTCTTTCTCTTTCTTTCTTTTTAAACTGTCTGGATCGCTAGAATCCGTTATGGTCCCTCCTTTGTCATTTCTCCATCTCTCTTCCCTGACTAGGCACTCATTCCTCACTAGTATCTCTCCTTCCTAGCCTTAAATTTCACTTTTCTGTAAGACACCATGCTGTGGATGGATGCCAAATGAATAGGAGACTGGGCATCTTAGTGAACCATGTTATGTTGGAGAAAACGGAGAAGGAGTCAGCTGGGACTAGCTGGTTGAAGCAGTGGAGAGTATGCAAAGGATGGATTTAGCCCTCTGTGAAGGTAGGGGAAGGGACCTAATATGCACAATGTTTCATTGAGCTGTCCACACCTCAGGATATTTTTGTTCAAGTGGGAAGAGATCTAGAGAAAGGAATTAAACCACTGTCTTAAAAATCTTCCCTATCCAGAAGCTGGAAAAATTGACTGTGTTGAGCATCACAGATAAGATAAAGGCAGCTCTGTTTCAGAGAAGATCCTGAAAGTATGTTACTTCTATTTCTTATGGGAGATGCACCCAAGAAAAATGACCAACTGCACTTTTGGTTTGCTTTGCAATTACTACTGAGGACATCACTTCTGCTAAGGTTTCACATCAGCATTCTTCCTGATGTGGGGCATGCTTCAGCTGCCTGAAGGTGGGTGCAGAGTTCATGGTCCTTGGGTGTGGAAAAAGCTCAGGTTACCTGGGGATCTTACTTTGTTGCTACTGCTGAAAGGATGTCTTTGTTGGGTCTAGATAAACCTGTAAGACACAAAAGACAAAAATGTTCAGACATCATATCCTACTGATTTTGAAGCAAAGTTCCTTTTTCTATAGATGAGAATTGCTAATCTTTTCAACCTTGAAGTCCTCCAGGAGAAGTCAGCCAGAAGAGCTGATAATTTCATCCTGCAAAGTCAAAACCTGCCTGCCAAATAATAGGATGTCCAGTGTCTTAAAATTGCAACTGGTGGACCATATAGACTAATGAGCCAAAGAAGTTTCCACACTGGTCCCAGAAACACTGATATTTCATGTGTATTGATTCTGTTCTCTTTTCACTCAACAATCTCTTGTTTATTTTGCATTCTTTTTGTTTGTATTAGAAAACCTTGCTTCTGAGCAGTGAAGGAACTCCTCCAAAAGCGAACCAGAGGCAAGTGAGAGGGGCTGTCTAATTACTTTTTCCCTATACATCACCTTTCATCAGAACAGTGACTGTTTTGAAAATGATCTCATAAAAGGAATAGTTGAAGGAGAAAAATGCATTTAATGAGTCACTCTTCCTTTACTATAGTCTATTTTGTTTCCCTCACAATATTAGATATTGAATCCCCAGGAAACACACTGTTGCTTTATTTTCAGTGCCAATCCTAAGATCAGGTTGAATGGTTGGTTGATAGTCAGTACAAGTTTGTAGAAAGTTGAATAACATAGATTCAAAATATATAGTTTTTTACAAATATGCAGACAAATAGTTAATTGGCAGAATTTTCAAGATTTTATCTTGTTCTCTGAAAATATTTCCTTAAATATATTTTCTCCTTCATCCTATGTGTAAGCAAGCAACAGTCACAATAAATTGAATAAAACAACTCCCCACTATCCACATACAAAAATCTAGATGTTTTGATATGCAACTTCAAACTTATGCCTCCTTTGTTTTTTTCACCTTGTTGTAATGACAAGAGCTCCAGTATAAAGCTGAGCAGAAATGGTAATAATGGGTTCTCTGATTTCATTCCTGAACTCAGAGAGGAAATTTCAATATTTCATTATTAAGCATGATGTTTCCTGTAGATATTTTTACAGATCTATCTATTAGACTAGGAAAAACTCTTTTATTCCTATTTTGTGAAGAATATCAGAGATGAAAGCTGAATTTTATCAAAAATGTTTAATAGTAATCAAGACAATTGTGTACTTTTAAAAAATCTATTTTTCCACCTCCTAATTGAAAACTGTCCCATTGTTTTTCAATCTGTGGAAGAGTTTGTATAGAATTGGTGTCATTTCTCCCTTAAAAATTTGGAACTCTAAGATACTGGCCAAGATCTAGTTCTTAACCTGGATATATGAATGTTCATTTTTTAAAAAAAGAATATATATACTTTCAAAAAAAAGAATGTGTATACTTTCCCCCCATATATACACTTATATACTTTTCTAAATGTATGATACATTTTTATAATACAAATTTTAAAAATGAAGTTTGGAGACATTCATAGTGAAGACTACTGGGTAAGTATTCTTTGTGGAAAAAATTTTAATAACTGATTCACCTACTTATGGACTCTTCAGTTTTTAAATTTATTTTTGTACTAGTTCTTGTATTTTATGGTCTGTCTATTTTAATTCAATTTTAAAAATTTATTTGAATAAAGTTACTCATAATGTTCTATTGCTATTTTTTGAATGTTTGTAGTGATACCACTTTTTTCATTCCTAATATTAGTTACCTATGTTTTTCTTTTTGTCAGTTGTTTCAGAAATTATTATTGTTACTAACACCTTTTAAAACCATCTTTTGGCTTTATTAATTTTCTGTTTGCTGTTTGCTTTGTTGTTTCCTTATTTCTATTCTTTATTTTTTTCTTCTACTTTCTTTGAGTTAAATTTGTTCTATTTTTAGTTTCTTGAGATGGAAGTTTAAATAATTGACTTTCAGGCTTTATTCTATTATATGTACATGGGACTGTAAATTTTTATCTCAATAGTACTACACGGAATGAGTTTTGCTATGTCGCATTTTGATTATAATTCACTTAAAATATTTTATAATTCCCATAGGAATTTGATACTACCTATGAAGTATTTTGAATATTGTTTAATTTCTAATTAGTTTGTGATTTTCTAATTACCCTTCTGTTGTAAATTTCCATCTTAATTTCAATGTAGTTGAAGCATATATTCTATATAATTTTAATCCTCTAACATTTATTGAGACATGATAATCATATGATCTGTTTTGGTAATCCATGGGTATATTTTATTTGGCATAATATTCTATATAATACAATAAGATCAGGTTTGTTAACTAGGGAGAAATTCTATTTCCTTATTGACTTTTTTGTCTATTGTATTAACTTTTGAAATAGGAGTGTGATTTTGACTTGTCTTTATTTTTGTTCTATGATTATTTTCTTTATGCATTTTGAAATCATGTTTTGAGATACATCCAGATTGAGTATTGCAAACTTTCTGTTGCATTGATCATTTTGTTCTTATAAAATGCCATTCCTTATCTTTAAAAAGACTTCTTGCCTTAAATTTTATTCTGTTTAGTATTAGTAGAGTTACACTAGACTTTGATCACAAAGTCTATCCTTTCTATAATTTGCTTTCAACTTTTCTACTCCTTTTAATTTGGTGTGCTTCTTGTAACAGCATATAGTTTAAGAGAACCCAGTTGACAATCTTGGTGTAACACTGGTGTATTTAGCCTATTAAGATTTTATGAATTACTAATATCTACTATCTTATTTCATGGTTTATGTTCATTTTCTCTCTTGCCCTTTTTTGAATATTTCTTTTTATTTTATTTGATTAAATTTTTAGCTTTTTATTCTTTTAACATTACTGGAGAGAACAAATATCTAGCTTATTACAAAATAATGCAAATTATCCAAATTATTGCTTTTACCACTTCTGTATACTTAGGTTTTTAGTGTCTCACCTCATGAAACTTTAGATTTTGCAAATATTTTCAGAACAATCAATCGTGCGTCACACTATCTCAGTGAGATGATCAAAATCTCCCTTGTCTCTCAAAAGCTGAATGTCTGGGAAGGTCCAGAATAAAATATCAACCTCTTGCTGTCTGCCAGAGCTGTTAAATGCTCCCAGAGGAAAAGCAGCAGCTGCAAACGTCAGCTCTTCTAAGATTGCTCTTTATGATATTAATCTGTCTAGTCTCCATTTCTTCAGGAAGTTTCTGAATTCTTTGAACAATTGACTTTAAAATTATAACAAAGTTTTTTATTTGTTCCTGGTGAGAGTGTTGGTTTGCCAGTAAGCTATTCCACTCTACTAAGAATGCTATGAAGTTAAATTTTAATTATTTAAATCAATTTGAGGTGGGTTTCTGTTACTTGTGGTCTATAATATCCTTAAAAATACATCTGAGCCAAGACCTGAGTGATGAGGAGCATCCTTCAAGGGAAGAATATCCCAGGCAGAGGGAAATGCAAAGAAAATGAACTTGTCCTGTTGGAGAAGTGGAAATGAGGCAGCATGGTGCAATATAATGAGTTGGATGGATGGGTTGGGGGAAGACAAGATGGAAGAAGAGGCAGGAACAGATTATGTAGGGCCTTTTAGATAATTTAAATGACATCGTATAATTACATTTAAAGAGATTATCATAGATAATCTCTGAATTCTGAATAAAGAATAAATTATTTGGAGACAGACAAGAAAGCTGCAGGATTCGTTAAGAGGCCATTTCATTAGTTCAAATAAAAGATGAGGTTTGCTTGCCTTGGGGTTTTGGCAGTGAAAATGGAGGAAAGTAGACAAAACAGAGTCATATTTTAGAGTATTTGCCTTCAATCTAAGTTCTAAGGAAATGAGAATTTAAGAGATATTTCACAGGCTAACAAAGCAGGTCTACAGCACCCTTCTGTGAATTTCAGCTTGAGTAGCCCAAGTTTACTCTTTTGTATCGAGAGTGTTAACAACTTCGGTAGGGAGGCCAGAGGTCACTAAATGGCAGGGGGAAATAAACTGCAAGTGGCAGACTTTATTTTTTCTTTCCTCTTCTAATCCTATGTTGTCATAGCAACACCTGGTTCCACCTGAACTTAACTTTATCTCAAACCTTGTGCTAACCAATGCATTTTTCTCGTGGAAATGTATTTCTTAAGCTATGTTAATGAACTATGTATTTGCTTGGAAATCTGCCTTTCTTCAAAATTCATGTCAATTGTTACATGGCTGGGGATGACTCACCTTGGGCCAATGCTGTCTCAAAATGCATGTTATGGGTGAGGGGCTGGTGCAACTCTCTCAGTTTTGAGGTGTTTGCTTTATTTGATTAGCAGCTTGCTAACAGGTATATAACTCCTTATTAAAACTAGCAATGGGGCACTCTTTCTGCCCCCTTCTGATGTCTATGTCAGAAGTTTTCCCTATCTCTTTTCATACTTGAATAAAACATTGCTACACAAAAAACTCTGAGTGATCAAGCCTCAAATCTTTCCCCAGGTAGAATTCCTCTCCTCCGGAGGCCACAAATATCGGCATCACTCAGTCGTGTCCAACTCTTTGTGATCCCATGGACTGCACAATCCATGGAATTCTCCAGGCCAGAATACTGGAGTGGGTAGCCTATCCCTTCTCTATCTCTTCCTGACCCAGGAATCAAACCAGGGTCCCCTGCATTGCAGGTGAATTCTTTACCAGCTGAGCTACCAGGGAAGTCCAAGTTTCTTTCACACAAAAAGCTCCGAGTGATCAAATCTTTTCTCTAGCCCTAGATCGAATTCCTCTCTGGAGGCCATGAATCCTGGCATCATTCACAGCTTGCAGCAGCAACCTTTTAATATATTGCAGTTCTATGTAAGATTTTAGTTGAAATATTAAAAGGAAATTAAAAGGGAAAAAGCACAGCAATGGGGTTAGAACCTATAGTCTTATTGCTGAATATATGGCAGGGTGTAAAAAGTCTGAAATTCATGACACATATGGTTTTTCTGACCTTAACAGATGAGTAGACTGTAGTGTCAAATTGTTATTCCTCCTTTCCCCCTTTGTAAGTGAGACACATTAGAACCAGAAAGAGAAAAACTTACTTGCAATGTCCCTCTGGTGCCTTCTACTGATAAAACTGAATACCTGACAACTGGAAAAAGGGGAATATTTGTAAAGCCCAGACCCCTTATCATGGTACAGGCAAAGAAAGGATGATTTTGGATAAGAGAGAAATAAACTGACAACTGATACAGGTCTTTGGGAGGGTATGGCTCAGGAATACGTGGATGGCAAAATTTGGGTTTCAGGGAGTGTAGTGTCTGTAATTGTTGGGAGAGCAGTGGGGAGAGGGTTATGTTGAGGGCAGAGTTTTGTGGTATGGGGAAGACAAGAGTCAGGAACGTGGGATCTGTAAGGGACTGGGCTGAAAGTTCTGTGGAAGCCAAAAATCAGATTATGGGGGACAGGGCTCAGCATACTGGGGACAAAGATAGTAGGGTTTGGAGTTGTAGGGTGAAAATCTTTGACATTAAAGATGGGCACAGTTTATTAAATATTTCTCTATTGAGATATGTGTGTGTATTAAGGGGGAAGTCTATGTGTCCAATTCTTGAATATGGGCAGTTCTATGATTGCTTTGACCGAAGTAACACTAGGCTAATTTCCATTTTCTTGCTTTTGATGTCTTGAGTCAAAGTGCAAGAATCTGACCACTTTCCTGGAGAGACCTTGAAATTAGCTAGGAAAAAAGAGTAGGCTAGCTGAGTCTAGCCTTTCTTCTGTCAAGGCATCAGGCAGGGTGAATGTGGAAGAATCTATCTTGAACTTTGCAGAGCTGATCAGCTAACAGGTGAATACCACCAAGGAGTTCCAGTTCATACCATGTGAAGCATCAGGATTACTTGATCAACCATTACGTGATTATCTGTCTCATAAAATTGTGAAATCTTTATCACAATTTCATCACAAAAATCTTTACTAGGAGAGATGAATGTAGTAAAACAAAGATGTGCTATCCAGATTTCCCTTAAAGACATGATTTGTTGTTCCAACTATTGGGAGCCATCAGCTTCTTCAGGGTTGGCCTCAGCTTCAGAGAGGTGCCTTTTTCAAGAACATTCCAGTCCAGGCTGGGCCACACCCAGCGACTGCTCAGGAGGCAGATATAGCAGCCTGGCCATCTAGGCCACTGTGGGACAATGATTAAGCTGTGTAGGCTCTCAGGTTTCCTATGCATTTAGCTGAATCTTTGTCAGGCTTCTATGGCAGTTTGACTTCTCCTTCTGCACAGTCCTGGTTTCTCTTCCTGCCTTCACAGGCACTGATCTCCAATCAATAGCCTATCAATAACACACAAAGTATCAATAACACGCCAAATTCCATTACAGTGTCTGCTTCTCAGAAGCCCAGCATATGACAGTGCAATAAATGAACAGCTATTCTAGTGCCAATGCTATCCCTGTCATTAGAATTATGCAGAAATACTTCAAAGTTTCACAAGGGAACACTGAATCTGGCATAGAGTAAGAACTTAGCAAATATTTACTAAACTAAACTGATGCTCAGAAGAAGGACTGTTCACATAAGTGACCAAAAAGCTATCAGTAAGCCTCTGTCTGGGGCCCTCCCAGGTAGAGCTAGTGATAAAGAACTTGCTTGCCAATGCAGGAGGCATGAGAGATGTGGGTTTGATCCCTGGGTAGGGAAAATCCCCTGGAGGAAGTCATGGCAACCCACTCCAGTATTCTTGCTGGAGAATCCCATGGACAGAGGAGCCTGGCGGGCTACAGTCCATAGGGTCGCAAAGAGTCAGACACAACTAAAGCGACTTAGCACAACACACAGCACAGCACAAGCCTCTCTCTAACGTCTGCTGTGGCCTAAGTGGCCCCAGAAGGAAAGCACAAATCCCTCTCTGTTAGCCCTCTTTGCAGCCCTGGTGCTACTGATTTTCTGGTGACACGCACTTCTTTCGTCTGTAGTGTATCCCTCGAATGGCAAGGGTGACAATGATGGAGTGGGTGGGGTTTGGAAAGTAGCCAGTCGGGACAGATGCTCTTGGAGAGGAATTCAACACCACCCAGTCTTTCATCCTCAAACACACTTCTACTCCTTGTGGCTCCTGTTCTGCCCTTAGAGTTACCCCTCCAAGGATTTATCCATTCTGCATACTGGGTACCTCTCAACTCCTTCTGGACTCAGCATCCCTCGCCTCTAGCAAGTGAGGACTGTTTAGGGTCTCTCAGCAATACATGTTTTCATCAAAGGAATAGCGAGGAAAAGACTCTGAAGTTCAGAGGGAGGGATCAGCTCTTCTTCACATTGATAAAGGAGAAGGGTTGAGGAGAAGGGTAGAAAGGACGAATGTGGCAAGTCCAACTTCGATGGTTTCACCAAGGACATGTATGTTAGAAGATGAGGTATCTGTAGTCTAGGTAGTTCTAAGTCATTTGAAAAGAACCTTTATCAACCCTCCTTAGTTTGTTCCTTAAGAACTGAAGCTTCTGCAAAATAAGGGGTAGTAAAACCTTTGTCTTCAAGCCTTGGTGACTTCCAAACTTTGGAGGGAGAAGTCTGTAGTAGTGGTGAAGAAGAGGAGATGGTGCACAAGGTGGCAGTGTCTATTGGGTGGTTGGGAGACAATCCTTGTTCAAGTTGGGAAGAGAAGCTGTTTCAGATGTGGCTTCTGCTTTTCCAGGTATTCTTGCTTGCACGGGCAGCACTGAGCAGGGAGTGCTTCTGTTGCCCAGGAGAAGAGCAGGTTTCAGGGTCGTGGGGAGGAGGCTTGCATTGTTGCCACTACAGATGGGACATCATACCCAACTTTAAGGGGACCTGAAAGAAACAAGACAGAACTATTTTCATGTTTGGCATTCAGATAGTTTAAAGTGGAGCAACTGCCCCCAAATTCTAACTTTGTGAGTAACAAAAACCCCCTTGGCCTATAGTTTCCATTATCATAGTCTATGATTCAGATTTTCCCAGTTTAATATAATGATAATAGCAATAATTTCTAATATTTACTGAGTGTTTATATAGTTAGTGCTATGCTAAGCAGGAGGAGAAGGGGACGACAGAGGATGACATGGCTAGATGGCATCACTGCCTTGATGGGCGTGAGTTTGAGTGAACTCCAGGAGTTGGTGATGGACAGGGAGGCCTGGCGTGCTGCGATTCACGGGATCGCAAAGAGTTGGACACGACTGAGTGATTGAAATGAACTGAACTGATGCTAAGCATGCTGAATGATTTTCTAATTTAACCCTATTATAATCCTATGATATGAGAAGAAACACTGCCTCCATTTTATACATAATGAAAAATAGTTACAGAAAGGTTAACTGACCTACCTGAAGAGTAATAACTAGTAACTTGTGGAACCAGGAACCAAGTTTGAATTCCCTTACCTCAGAGCCAGCACTCTTAACATTCACACATCCACTAGGCCTTTCTAGCAAATGTTAACCCCTAGCCTCTCAGGACTGTCCTGAGAGGCTGTCAGGAGAAAGATTTTCTTTAGGCTGCTCAGATGTGACTCTTTATGTAGCTTGGGTTGGGGGTGTTCCTTTGCCTGATTACATCAGACCCGTTCAGAGTGCTGGTGTTCTGATCTGGCCCCTCACTCTCAGGAGAACATTGACTCTTGGGTCAGGATTAGTCCTTGGGGTAAGATGGAAAAGGTCCAGAAATTGTGCCATTTGCATTTAGCCAGCATTGACTAGAGCTTCCTGAGTGCTGCAGCTCTTAGGATTGAGAATAAAATGAAGATGTTTAACTTGGGGAATCAAAAATTTGAGCTGATATGAGAGCTATGTGTAAATAACAGGAATAGAAAGTAAATCTGTTCTGTATTTCAGAGCAGAAGTCTCCTAAAGAAACAGAAGTGACTGGGAAGCACATTTCAGTCCAATTGAGAACATAGTTCTTGAGTAATTTATTTGCAGTAAGACCAGCAGCTTACAACACACTGAACCCCCTGCTGCTGGCAAGGTTTGAGCAGAGGAGAAAAGACTATTCCTTAGGAGGTACTTTGGAGCAGATATTTGTGCAAAATGTGCTTCTGGTTCTGTGATGCCTTGTCTCTCCTGAGACTTAGTTTCTGTTTTTGACTTCCTTCTAGGGCCTCCATCTTCTTCTATTAATTCCTCTTTCAGTAGGACAAACCTGTAATTACTCACCCTAAGGATATTTTATAAATTCTCTCTTCCATTTCATTGACCAAATCATAGGCCCTGAAAGAGGAGTCAGGTAGTGATAGAATATTACAAATGTAGGATTTCCAGAATATTTATCCTCTACCCCAAGGCCTTAGTTCAAGTTGTCAGATCTGTGTCCTCACTTAAAGACTGTTTTTTGTGTTTCTGCCTCAAATCTGAGAGAAAAAAAAGCTTCTTGATATTATAGAAAGAACATGAGATAGAAAAAAGGAGATCTGGATGTTAGCTTTAATTTGACATTAACCAGCTGTGTGATCTTACTCAAAACACTCAATATCTCCATAACTTGATTTCTTTATCTCTAAAATGAAGGATTTGGATATGAAGATTTCCAAAGTTAATCCTAGAATTAACATAATGTCTGCCTGTCTGTCTATACACCTAGCTATCCTATTCCTTTAAAACTCCAACTCAAAGGAAACTTCACTCTAGTTTCAACCACAGGATCATCCAGTTGAGGAAGGGGCTATACCAGTCTCTAAGGGGACTCTTCCCTCTTTGCAGAGAGAGAGACCTTATCATCTATCTCTCCAGCCTGCTTTCTGCCTCAGAGGATTTGAGAGGCATGGAGGAGAGCCTTAATCTTGTACCTATGATACCAAGCTCAGTCAAACTTAAGGAAAACAAAGGGGTTTTCTCCTAGTTTCCTGTTTCTTTGGTGTCTCCCTTCAGGTCCTAAAATGACTTGTGAAACTACTACTTTGTTTAGAAATCTCCAGTTTGGCAGGTACTGTGTGACTAACAAGGCTTCCATCTCCTTGGGAAGGGCAATTCGGGAGGAACGGGACACAGGGGCCATTTCTCATGGTGCCTCTGGGCTGCCCGTGGGTGATGAGTAGCCATGGGAAAGTGTGCTGAATGGGCCAAGGGAGGCAGGACCTTTGAGGAGGAGGAGGAACATGTGAGGGGCCTCATAAGTAATCTGTGGAAGATGTGAACTTACATTTTTTCCCCCACCAAAACAATTTTTATTTCCAGTTTAACTTATGTTTTAATGCTTTAGCAAAATTAAGCTCCATGAATCCAGACCATGTACTTTGCTGGTATAGTCAGAAAGGAATTATATAGATTTTGAAGGATTAAAAGGGATACTAGAGGAACTTCCCTGGTGGTCCAGTGGTTGAGAATCTGCCTGCCAATGCAGGGGACACAGGTTTGATCCCTGGTCTGGGAAGACGCCATATGCCGCAGGGCAATTAAGCCCACGTACCACAACCACTGAGCCCACACTTTAGAGTCCAGGCTTCCCAACAAGAGAAGCCACCACAGTGAGAAGCCTGCACACCACAACTAAAGAGTAGCCTCCGTTTGCCACAACTAGAGAAAGCCCACATACAGCAAAGAAGGCCCAGTGCAGTCAAAAATAAATAAAATAAATTTTATAAATGGCTACTAGAAAAGAGTAAAGTGAGGTCATTAGGAGAAGTAGATCATAGCTTCTACATTTACGATTTGAGCACAATTTTGTAAGTCAAGGAATCTTGATAGACTCTGGATGGTGGAAAGTAAAGTAGAGTGAGGACTAAGTCTTTTCTCATGGAGCATTGGTTGGCTGTCAGTTGTTTAGTGGACTCAGGATTCAAGAAGATTTTGGAGTCTAGCCTGCTACCTGAAGCTATGGCACACAGTCACAGGATGGATGTAGATATTGATAGTTGGAATACAGGGCTGGAGAGTTGGGAGGCCTGAGGAGGGAGAGAAGATGGCACTGGGAATGTAATAGGGAAGGACAAGTCTGACTCCATCTTGGATCTGTTTCTTATACTTTAATCTTTGTACTTTATTGCTTTTGCTATAAGTTAATTAGTAAAAGGATGCTGCTCATAGCTTCAAGTATACATAATGGCCCTCTCCAGGATCCCTGCCTCACATGCCTGACAATTAAGCAAAAATTCCTTTGTTCAGCTCACAGGAAACATTCTGAATAGGTCCACCTCTCAATAGCTGCAAGCAAGAAAGAAATGAGCACATCTCCTTTCAAGTCTGGCCAGAACCAGGAAATATTAGCAACAACTTATTACCTTTTTTACTCTATGTCCTCACCTCCCTCTTTTTTTTCCATAAAAGAAACTAGCATCCAAACCCAGGCAAAATGGTTCTTTGGGACATTAGTCCACTATATTCTTGGTCTGCTGATTTTCTGAATAAAGTTGCTGTTCCTTGTCCCAATAACACGTCTCTTCATTTATAGTCCTGTCATATGGTGAGCAGTACAAACTTGGACTCAGTAACAGGCAGAGGTAGAGAAGGGAGTGATGGACTTTGGGTATTTCTCAGACCACCACTATAAATTGTGTTATATGTTTGCTTGTTGTGTTGCTTGATAAGGGAAACTACACTTAAAGACCATACATGGGTGGTCTGTATGTGGTCTGTATTTGGTCTGTATGTGGCCTGTATGTGGTCTGTATTCCACTGTATGTGCCAGGAAGAAGGGATGCTCATCTCTGGGTAGCTGTGAAGTTGAGAAGTGGCTATTCATCAGAGATCAATACAAAAGAATTTCCAGTTAATGTCCAGTATTTTGGTGCATGATACTTGAGCCCTAGCTGGTATAAAAGTGAGCAATCACCTGCTGAAGAAGTGTTCAGAGTGGTGGTAGGCTCAGTAGGATGGGAGTGGCAGTCAGGATGGAAGTTAGCACATGCAGTGGAGTTTCAGGCACTGAACAGGAGAGTGGTGCGATCACTGAAGTCTGTGCACCCCAAGTTCTCCAATATCAGCCTGAGTTATCGTGGGAAGATGAATGAGTTCTAAAGGCACCTTCAATCCCCAAATTGTCAATGCTTGCAGACAATCTAGCAACTCAATAGTTACTAAAGTTATTATTAGATTTGTAAGAATGCAATTGTGGTTTTGTACTGTAAATTTTACTTTATTTTTTCATTTATTTTTATTAGTTGGAGGCTAATTCTTTACAATATTGTAGTGGTTTTTGCCACACATTGACATGAATCAGCCATGGATTTACATGTGTTCCCCATCCTGAACCCCCCTCCCACCTCCCTCCCCATCCCATCCCTCTGGGTCATCCCAGTGCACCAGCCCTGAGCACGTCTCATGCATCCAACCTGGGCTGGTGATCTGTTTCACACTTGATAATATACATGTTTCAATGCTATTCTCTCAGATCATCCCACCCTCACCTTCTCTCACAGAGTCCAAAGTCTGTTCTATACATCTGTGTCTCTTTTTCTGTCTTGGATATAGGGTTATCATTACCATCTTTTTAAATTCCATATTATGTGTTAGTATACTGTATTGGTCTTTATCTTTCTGGCTTACTTCACTCTGTATAATGGGCTCCAGTTTCATCCATCTCATTAGAACTGATTCAAATGAATTCTTTTTAATGGCTGAGTAATATTCCATTGTGTATATGTACCACAGCTTCCTTATCCATTCGTCTGCTGGTGGATATCTAGGTTGCTTCCATGTCCTGGCTATTATAAACAGTGCTGCGATGAACACTGGGGTGCACGTGTCTCTTTCAGATCTGGTTTCCTCGGTGTGTATGCCCAGGAGTGGGATTTCTGGGTCATATGGCAGTTCTATTTCCAGTTTTTTAAGGAATCTCCACACTGTTCTCCACAGTGCATTCCCACCAACAGTGTAAGAGGGTTCCCTTTTCTCCACACCCTTTCTAGCATTTATTGCTTGTAGACTTTTGGAAAGCAGCCATTCTGACTGGCGTGTAATGGTACCTCATTGTGGTTTTGATTTGCATTTCTCTGATAATGAGTCATGTTGAGCATCTTTTCATGTGTTTGTTAATCATCTGTATGTCTTCTTTGGAGAAATGTCTGTTTAGATCTTTGGCCCATTTTTTGATTGGGTCATTCATTTTTCTGGAATTAAGCTGCAGGAGTTGCTTGTATATCTTTGATATTAATTCTTTGTCTGTTTCTTCATTTGTTATTATTTTCTCCCATTCTGAAGGCTGTCTTTTCACCTTGCTTATAGTTTCCTTTGTTGTGCAAAAGCTTTTAAGTTTAATTAGGTCTCCTTTGTTTATTTTTGCTTTTATTTCCAATATTCTGGGAGGTGGGTCATAGAGGATGTTGCTGTGATTTATGTCGGAGAGTGTTTTGCCTATGTTCTCCTCTAGGAGTTTTATAGTTTCTGGTCTTACATTTAGATCTTTAATTCATTTTGAGTTTATTTTTGTATATGGTGTTAGAAAGTGTTCTAGTTTCATTCTTTTGCAAGTGGTTGACCAGTTTTCCCAGCACCACTTGTTAAAGAGGTTGTCTTTTTTCCATTATATATTCTTGCCTCCTTTGTCGAAGATAAGGTGTCCATAGGTACATGGATTTATCTCTGAGCTTTCTATTTTGTTCCATTGATCTATATTTCTGTCTTTGTACCAGTGAACTGTAAATTTTGAAGCATTATAACTAGGCTCAAACACATCTTTATTAATCAAAATAGGAACCATTATAGTCAACACATTTTTGCCAATGAGAAACAAATTTGTTTATCTTGTAGCATAAAAGTCCATGCTCAAGGATTCGATGAACTCTTGGAAAGCATTTTCTGCCTCCTGCTGGTTGTGGAAGCATTTTCCCTGCAAAAAGTTGTCAAGACTCTTGAAGAAGTGGTAGTCGGTTGGCAAGAGTTCATGTGAATATAGCAGATGAGGCAAAACTTTGTAGCCCAATTTGTTCAACTTTTGAAGCATTGATGGGTGATATGTGGTTGGGCATTGTTGTGGAGACGAACTGACCTATGCTTGCTGCAGGTGTTGCAGTTTTCAGTGCATCTCATTGATTTGCTGAGCATACTTCTCAGATGTAGTAGTTTTGCTGGGATTCAGAAAGCTGTAGTGGATCAGATGGGCAGCAGGCTGCCGAACGCTGACTATAAACTTTTTTTTTTCTTTTGATGCAAGTTTGGCTTTGGGAAGTGCTTTGGTGCTTCTTCTTGGTCCAGCCACTGAGCTGGTCATCACTGGTTGTCATATAAAATCCACTTTTTGTCACATATCATAATCACATCGAGAAATGGTTTGTTGTTGTTGTGTAGAATAAGGGAAGATGACACTTTAAAATGACTATTAAAAATTTTTTTTGGGGGTCAGCTCATGAGGCACCCACTTATCAAGCTTTTTCACCTTTACAATTTGTCAAATGTCCACTGACTATAGAATGGTTCACATTGAGTTCTTCACCAGTTTCTCAGATTGTAAAATGATCAGCTTTGCTGATTGCTTTCAGTTGGTCATTATCAGCTTCTGATGGCTGGCCACTATGCTCCTCATCTTCAAGGCTCTTGTCTTCTTTGCAAAACTTCTTGAATCACCACTGCACTGTATGTTCATTAGCGATTCCTGGGCCAAATGTGTTGTTGATGTTGCAGTCTGTCTCTGCTGCTTGATGGCCCATTTAGAACTCAAGTGAGAAAATTGCTCTACCTACCCAGGAACATGGAATATCTCATGCTTATGTCATATGCTTATTTCTTTCTTCAGTGTCCTATAATTTTCAGTGTCCTATAATTTTCCATATGCAGCTCATCTGTCTCCTCAGGCTTATTCTTAGATATTTTATTCTTTTTGCTGCAAATGACTATACTACCAAATACAATCTACAGATTCAATGTGATCCCTATCAAATTACCAATGGCATTTTTCACATAACTAGAACAAAAATTTTCACAATTCACATGGAAACACAAAAGACCCTAAATAGCTAAAGCAATCTTGAGAAAGAAGAATGGAACTGGATGTATCAACCTTCCCTACTTCAGACTATACTACAAAGCTACAGTCATTAAGACAGTATGGTACTGGCACAAAAACAGAAATATGGACCAATGGAACAAGATAGAGCATCCAGAGATAAACCCACATACCTATGGGTAACTTATTTTTGTCAAAGGAGGCAAAAAAATGCAACGAGGCAAAGATAACCTCTTCAATAAGTGGTGCTGGGAAAACTGGACAGTTACATGCAAAAGAATGAAATTAGAGCACTTCCTAATGCCATACACAACATAAACTCAAAGTGGATTAAAGACCTACATGTAAGACCAGAAGCTATAAAACTCTTAGAGGAAAACATCGGCAAAACACTCGATGGCATAAATCAAAGCAAGATCTTCTATGACCCACCTCCTAGAGTGATGGAAATAAAAACAAAAATAAACAAGTGGTACCTAATTAAACTTAAAAGCTTTTGCATGGCAAAGGAAACTACAAACAAGGTGAAAAGACAACCCTCCGAATGGGAGAGAATAATAGCAAAGGAAACAACTGACAAAGAATTAATTTCCAAAATATACAAGCAGCTCATACAACTCAATACCAGAAAAACAAACAACCTAATCAAAATGTGGGGAAAAGATCTAAACAGACATTTCTCCAAGGAAGACATACAGATGGCTAACAAACACATGAAAAGATGCTCAACATTGCTCATTATTAGAGAAATGCAAATCAAAACTATAAGAAATACCACCTCACACCAATAAGAATCAGTTCAGTTCAGTTCAGTTGCTCAGTCGTGTCCAACTCTTTGCGACCCCATGAATCACAGCACACCAGGCCTCCCTGTCCATCACAAGCTCCTGGAGTCTACCCAAACCCATGCCCATCGAGTCAGTGATGCCATCCAGCCAGCTTATCCTCTGTCGTCCCCTTCTCCTCCTGCCCCCAACCCCTCCCAGCATCAGGGTCTTTTCCAATGAGTCAACTCTTCGCATGAGGTGACCAAAGTATTGGAGTTTCAGCCTCAGCATCAGTCCTTCCAATGAACACCCAGGACTGATCTCCTTTAGGATGGACTGCTTGGGTCTCCTCGCAGTCCAAGGGACTCTCAAGAGTCTTCTCCAACACCACAGTTCAAAAGCATCAATATTTCGGCGCTCAGCTTTCTTCACAGTCCAACTCTCACACCCATAAATGACCACTGGAAAAACCATAGCCTTGACCAGATGGACCTTTGTTGGCAAAGTAATGTCTCTACTTTTTAATATGCTATCTAGGTTGGTCATGACTTTCCTTCCAAGGAGTAAGCGTCTTTTAATTTCATGGCTGCAGTCACCATCTGCAGTGACCTTGGAGCCCCCCAAAATAAAGTCTGACACTATTTTCACTGTCTCCCCATCTATTTCCCATGAGAATAGCCATCATCAAAAAGTCTACAAGTAATGAATGCTGGAGAGGGTGTGAAGAAAAGGGAATCCTTTTGCATTGGTGGTGGAAATGTAAATTGATACAGCTACTATGGAAGATGGTATGGAGATTTCTTTAAAAACTAGTAATAAAACCACCATATGACCCAGGAATCCCACTCCTAGGGATATACCCTGAGGAAATGAAAATTGAACAAGACACATGTATGCCAATGTTCATTGCAGCACTATATACAATAGCTAGAACATGGAAGCAATCTAGATGTCCATCAACAGATGAATGGATAAAGAAGCCGTGGTACATTTATACAATGGAATACTACTTAGCCATAAAAAGGAACACATTTGAATCTGTTCTAATGAGGTGGACAAAACTAGAGCCCATTATACAGAGTGAAATAAGTCAGAAAGAGAAATATAAATATCATATACTGACACATATATATTGAATCTAGAAAAATGGTGCTGATGAATTTATTTTCAGGGCAGCAATGGAGAAACAGACATAGAAAACAGACCTAAGGACATAAGGGGAGAGGAGGAGGGAGAGGGAGAGTTGGATGGAGAAACATGGAAATTTGCAATACCTCATGTAAAATAGATAGCCAGTGGGAATTTGTAGTATGACTCAGGGAACTTAAACAGGGGCTCTGTGACAATCTAGAGGGGTGGAATGGGGAGGGAGATGGGAGGGAGGATCGGGAGGGAGGGGACATGGGTGTGCTTATGGCTGATTCTTGTTGATGTATAACAGAAAACCACAAAATTCTGTAAAAGCCATTATCCTTCAATTAAAAAAATAAAGTGGCAAAAATTGCTCTTATTTGCTTTTTGTCTAAAATCATTTTCATAGTCTAAAATAAATAAAAAATAAACAGCAAGAAACAAGTCCTTAGCAAAAAACATAAACAAGAAATGTGCATTAAAATAACACAACCACATTTAAGAATATATTCTAATATCAAACAGCAAATTTCAACAGTGCAAAAACTGCAACTACTTTTGCACCAATCTAATATTTACTCTTTTCTGGAGTGTAGAGTTTATGTAAATACCTATCTGTATTTCAAGTAGTCCCAGGAGTGCTGAGAAGGGTGTTTACCTGCTAATTTTCTGGGAAATCAATTGTCTGGAGAAATTCAGGTTAAAATGTAGGTAGGTGAAGTGTCAACACTTCATTCACACTGGCATTTAAAGCAGGTGTGACCGGGTAACCTCTAGCAGCAACAGTACTTTTGCCTGGGAGTGTTCTTGTCTTTGAAAGGATGAAGGGTGTGATGTGACTGCCAAGAACCAAAGGGGTGGATTGGCCTTATTGTGGGTGCTGGATCTTCTAAGCCTTTTAATTTCTGTGCCAGTTGTCCACAATACCCTATTTCTTCCCACCTGACTAGCTCTCTGAGTCATTGACCAGCCAATGATACGGCTGGCTTGTATAGTACTCAATGTGCTGTGTGAATCACCACATCCTGGTTAACTTGGAAAATTACAAGCAATTTTCTGCTGAAAATATGAGAGCACTCTTCTTTTTATCTCTTCATCAATGCCTTTTAATCTCCATGTCTTTCTTCTTCTCTCCTCGCCGACCCATGCCCCCACCCCCTTCAGCCCCAGCCTTTGTCCTATTGCTCAGTAGTCTTCCGGAGTTGATTCCTAGACATTTCCCCATCTTTTCTACCCACTCTTGTGTCACATAGATCTATTTTTCTGCTCATTTTTCATCAATGTAGGCTTTTTGTGTCTTTGAAGTTGGTTTTTGTGTATAGCAAAGATGATTTAAGGGCTACATTGGTTTACAGAATTAATATTCAATTTATCTGTTACAAAGTACAATAGTGCTTTTGTGAGCTTTAAGTTCTAATAACTTAGTATTACTGATCTGATCAAAATTCTAGGAATGTTAATAGTTTTTTAAAGGGGTCTTTGGAGCCATACTTGCTCCATTGAACAACTTTATTTAATTAATCTCTGGTACTGAAGTTGCAAAGCTGATATACCCAATTTTCAAGTACATTAACCTTCTGACAAATACAATCCTGATACATACTTGAAGAAAATTTACACATATCTTGATTTTTATATTTCTTAAATATGTCAATGCTGTTTAGAAATCTAACCAAATACCATTATACCTTGCATCTTAAAATTAGTTCTAAATAAGTAAATTGTATATATATATACCTCCCTCAATTTCTTTCTCTCTGTATGTATTTCTGTGTATCTTTGGTATTCAAAATATTTATGGAATTTGGGAATATTAGATTAGCCTCATTGCTTTCATTAAAATGTGTAACATTAATTTATTTAGATGTGATTTTAAGTTGCAAAGTATAATGGAATTTCTATATCCTATATCTATATTTATATCTATTTATTGTTAATACCTTCTTCTTCCTTCCCAGACTCTATCTAAATCTTTTCACTGTTTATTGGGATTTTGCATGTTTTGGGGTCTTTTAGTGTGTTTTTCATGGAGTTGCAAAGAGTCGGACACGACTGAACGACTGAACTGACTGAACTGACTGTGTTTTAATGTTCTCTTCCCTGGCTATAAGGACATATCAATTCTGCATTATAAGATCCTTCATAATCTTATGTAATACCTTCAAAATCTTTTTGAAATGTTAGAATTTTAGATAAGAGAATATAGAGTGAAAACATTTAGTATAGTGTCTACTAGATAGAAAAAGCATTTAATTATATACATTATTAATTATATCACCAAGTAACAATTATGATTCTGTTATTACAGAAATTAGTATGTTTATATTGTAAAATCAGTCTGTTATCAGTGGCAAGTAAAGGTGTAGATGATGTGAGAATGTGTGAAAAATTAGTTTCCATTGTTGTATCCAGTAAGACTTCATTTGTTAAGTGTTCTTCAATCTGTGTCTTAAAAGATGGGAAGGCTGGCAGAGGGGCTGGACTTTCTAGGGAAGGGGCATGTACAGACAAAGGCATTGCCAGCAAGCTTGTGCTGCCAGAGGAGCAATTACTGGGTGAACTGGAAAGACAGCTAATTCAAGACCTGAATGCCAGGTGCAAGACTCAGAAACTACACATTAATTATTTATGTGTTAAGAGTGCCATGGGAGAATTTGTGAGACTAGAGATGTGACTTAATGTGTGGCAGTGAGGAGGATGAATTGAAGAGAAAAAAGGCTAGATTTATATATTAACCATTTTATAGCCTGCCATTCCTGAAAGGTGTAAGGCAACTCACAAGACATATACAATGATACAATAAAAAGCTGAGAATCAGCATCTTGAAAAAGAAGAAAATAAATATTTTGTTAAAAAATCCCCAAAACTACTTTTTTCAGGCTAGAAAATTGCTTCTTAGCTTCCTGGCAGTGAATCCCAACAGAGCACTGTAATTGTTTACATTTAGATTGAAAAGGTGATCACGAATTTTCAAGGACATTGCTAACAACTTTGTTATAGCACATTTAAGGACAGTTTTCATGTACTTAATCCATCTAGTGGCTTATGTGTAAAACAAAGTAAAAGAATTAAACAAGACAACAACATAGTGAAGATGGCTGTATGTGTAGTTAGTGCCACCCAACCTAGCAGGTTTCTTGTGGTATAACTTAAATCAGATATTTAGAGCATTCAGGAGAGTCGATTGGTTGCATGTTCTGGCTTCGACAAACTTTCCTTGATACAACTCTTATACAACTTTGACATGGACTAGAATCAGACAGCTATCAACCATTTTGAAATTGTACTCTCTGGAATTCTCTCTCTCTATATGTATATTTTTTAATTTTTAAAAATTTATTTATGTTTAACTAGAGGATAATTGCTTTACAATATTGTGCTGGCTTCTGCCATACAACAACATGAATCAGCCACAGGTATACATATGTCTCCTCCCTCTCAAACCTCCCTGTCACCTCCTACCCAATCCCATTCTCTAGGTTGTCATGGAGCACCTGAGGAGCTCACTCCATAAAGCACAGCAGACATGATTTTAGTAGTTTTCAAGGAAGACACTAATCCCTCAATTGTCTAGCCATGACAATAGCAGAGCAATGCTTCCTTGGGTTATCTGATTGTAAGCAGGAACTCCTTGGAATATTTTTCGTGAGAGAAATTGTTAGCAAGATATTATTTTGGAGTTTTTGAAGTGTAGACTACTTTGGCTAGCAAAATAGTCTCCAGATTGTTGATAAGCATCTTGATAAATGGGATAATACAATTAAGCCAACTGAATTGGAGAGAGTGCATGTCAGAGACTTTAAAATTTTTTTGTAGAGTTAGTAATGAGCCAGATACCATCATCATCTACTGGAGCACCTATTTGTGTCTGTTTATAGAAACATACCTTTACTGCGTGGGTGAATATTTATATGGAGACATACATCCAGTTTGGGCTTCCCAGGTGGCGCTAGTGATAAAGAACTTAACTGCCAATGCAGGAAATGCAGGAGACCCAGGTTCCATCCCTGGGTTGGGAAGGTGCTCTGGAGGAGGGCAAGGCAACCCACTCCAGTATTCTTGCCTGGAGAATCTCATGGATAGAGGAATCTGGCAGGTCCCAAAGAGTCAGACACGACTTAGCATGCAAGCATATCTAGTTCATTTTAGAGGAATTTCAAATATTTTAGATATAACTAAAAAAGGGTTGGGAAGGTTTTTTTTTTCTAAACACAATCTTTCACTCACTCATGAATCTTTCACTCATGAACATTATTCTGAACATCCTGACCCTTAAAGAAGTGTCAGTGCAGATTTTCTTAGTCAAAATAACCAGAAGTCTTTACTTGAAGTCAAAACTCTTGTCATTCCTTGTTCCTAACACTGATGGTAAAGAATCTGCCTGCAATGCGGAAGACCCAGGTTTGATCCCTGGATCAGGAAGATCTCCTAGAGAAGGGCATGGCAACCCACTCCAGTATTCTTGCTGGAGGATCCCATGGACGAGGAGTCTGGAGGGCTATACTCCAAGGGGTCACAGAGTCTGACACCACTGAGTGACTAACACTTTCACTTTCAACAGTGACTGAAAGGCTAAATAGGAGCTGCTGGAAGTCCTGGAGTGTTTGTAGCAGACTTTTCCAAGACATGATAGGAAGAGAAACAGTCATCAAGGACAGCCAGACTGAATATTGCTTGCTAACTATATGTAAAATATTGGATTGATAGAATCACACTCAAAGTTTATTAAACAGAAAGTGAACAAGGCATTATCATATACTACTCCATGTCAATGTGTGGCAAAAACCACTACAATATTGTAACGTAATTAGCCTCCAATTAAAAGAAATAAATTAATTAATTTAAAAAAGTGAACAAGGCACTATCATATACTACTGGTGGTCATTAGATTAAAAAATTCTGTTTTGCATATAGGGTTATCGTTACCATCTTTCTAAATTCCATATATATGCGTTAGTATACTGTATTGGTCTTTATCTTTCTGGCTTACTTCACTCTGTATAACGGACTCCAGTTTCATCCATCTCATTAGAACTGGCTCAATAGCCTCCAACTAATAAAAATAAATGGAAAAAAAATTCTGAAAATTAATGCCATGTATTTTAAACATACTTCTGTTTCTGACTCAATAATCCTATTTCTTAATTTGCATATTATTTAAACACTCTGAAATGATAAAGACTTAGACAAAAAAGGAATGGAACAGTTTTGTATTCATTTTCTACTGCTGTTGTAACAATTCTATAAATCCATCAGCTTAAAACAAAACAAATTTTATTGTCTTCCATTCTGGAGCTCAGAGTTTTGAAGTAGGTCTCACTGGGCTAAAATCAGGATGTCAGTAGGTCTACGTTTCCTCCAATGACTTCAGGGAAGAACCAGTTTTCTTATCTCTTAGGGCTTCTAGAGTCTTCCCTGCCCACATTCATTGATTCAGGGCCCCATTCCTTCATCATCAAAGCCAGCAAGCTTGGGTCCATTCCTTCTCACAATGTTATCTCCCTGGTTCTGTCTCTTTTGCCTCCCGGTACCACAGAAGGACCCTGTGATTACACCTGTCCCACCTGGATTCAGTTCAGTTCAGTTCAGTCGCTCAGTCTTGTCCGACTCTTTGTGACCCCATGACTGACAGCACGCCAGGCCTCCCTGTCCATCACCAACTCCCAGAGTCCACCCAAACCCATGTCCATTGAGTTGGTAATGCTATCCAACCATCTCATCCTCTGTCATCCCTTTCTCCTCCTGCCCTCAATCTTTCCCAGCATCAGGGTCTTTACAAATGAGTCAGCTCTTCGCATCAGGAGGCCAAAGTATTGGAGTTTCAGCTTCAGCATCAGTCCTTCCAATGAATATTCAGGACTGATTTCCTTTAGGATGGACTGGATGGATCTGCTTGCAGTCCAAGGGACTCTCAAGAGTCTTCTCCAACACCACAGTTCAAAAGCATCAATTCTTCGGCGCTCAGCTTTCTTTATAGTTCAACACTTACATCCATACATGACTACTGGAAAAACCATAGTCTTGACTAGATGGACCTTGGTTGACAGAGGAATGTCTCTGCTTTTTAATATGCTGTCTAGATTTGTCATAACTTTCCTTCCAATGAGTAAGCATCTTTTAATTTCATGGCTGCAATCACCATCTGCAGTGATTTTGGAGCCCAGAAAAATAAAGTCAGCCACTGTTTCCTCTGTTTCCCCATCTATTTGCCATGCCCACCTGGATACTTCAAGCTAATTTCCCCATCTCAGACTCAGCTGATTGGCAACTTAATTCCATGTGTCATCTTAATTCCCCTTTGCCAAGTAACCTAATATATTCAAAGGGTTCAGGGTTAGGATGTGGATGTCTTTTGTGCAGGGGCAATATTTTGCCTACCACAAGTGATGTTTTTTAAAAAATTTATTTGTTTGGCTATGCTGGGTCTTAGTTGCAGCACTCAGGACCTTCGATCTTCATTAAGGCATGTGGGATCTAGTTCCCTGACCAGGGATGGAACCCAGCCCCCCTGCATCTGCTGGACCCTAGGGAAGTCCCCACAAATGCTTTTTAAATAATGAAGTACCCACATAAGTCTGGGGCTTTCCATGTGGCTCAGTGATAAAGAATCTGCCTGCCAATGTAGGAGTCACAGGAGAAGTGGG
Source organism: Odocoileus virginianus (assembly GCF_023699985.2). Classification (NCBI taxonomy): domain Eukaryota; kingdom Metazoa; phylum Chordata; class Mammalia; order Artiodactyla; family Cervidae; genus Odocoileus; species Odocoileus virginianus. Next base: position 10,032,970 of record NC_069678.1, on the reverse strand, counting down.
TTCAACCCCTGGGTCAGGAGGACCCCCTGGAGGAGAAAATGGCAACCTGTTCCAGTATTCTTTCTGGGATAATCCCATGGACAGAGGGGTCTGGCAAGTTGCAGTCCATAGGGGTTGAAACGAGTTGGATATGACTGAGCAACTGAGCATGCACACACACATAAATCTATAATAGTTGAATAGTTGGGCAAATTTTGGTTCATTCTTTCAGCTTAATATTATGCAACCAGTAGTGATATCAATTACAATTATAGGGTGGCATGGGGAAATGGCTATGATGTAATTTTTTTATATATAAAAATTGTTTATATTTTCACTTGCTGGTTTCTTAGGTATCTGAATTCAACTAGTCTAAAATTGCAACCTTGATTCCCCCCAAATGCTTTTCCTTCTATCTCATCACCATCTAATCCAATTATTTTACCAAGTATGTGAGAGTTGTCCTTGAATCTTTCCCTTCCCACATATTTCCAGAACTCTACTAGATAATATTTTGCTTTAGTTTTTTTGTTTGTTTCTGGCACTTGCCCATCCTGATTCCTGCTGTATTATTAAGACATTTTATATATTATCTCTGAACCAAAGGAGCCCTGGGAGAGAAGATAACACTTGGAATGTGTCCCAGCCACTTCCACTTGCAGTTTGGTGTTAGGATATGGAGTCTGAGTCTCTCTTTGATGCTTCTGAGAAGGCAGGAACTTACATTTTGAATTAGGCAAAGAAAAGTCAGCAAATACAGAAAAAGGAACCAAGCTCTGGAGTCTGGAGAATTCTGTCTTTTTCTAAATCTAGGTATGGGATAGTTGAGAAATCAATTATCTGCTCTGGGGTTCAGTTTCATGACTGTAATAGGATCCTTCTGTATTTGGACCAATGATCTCTGAAATTCCTTCCATTTAGAACTTACTATTTAGACCATTATTTCAATAACTATCAATATTTAGGATCTACCTATATCTCTATCCATCCATTTATCCATCTACCTATCTAGCCATCTTTTCCCTCTAAATCTTACCTGGAAACCTGATTGGGTCCAGCTAAGATGGATTTGCTTTTTGGTCTCAATGGGAATCCATCAAGGATGCATGGGATGAAAACCTGTCTTGCTAGGCAAAACCATTTTCTTCATAATCCTCTTCAAGTTCCTCTATTCTCAGAGGACACAAGTGACTTTTATCCTGGGTTAACTTGATTGATGGAAATGAAAAGAATTTTCCAAGCTATTTGCATCAGGGAGCAATGAAGAGTTTATATAGAAAGAGTAATCTTATCCTCTAGCTTGAGGGGAGATTATAGATCCATTTGTACTTTGTTCTTAAATTATTTGTATTTTTGTTATTATTTCTTAAATATATTATTTTTTAATGGAAGTATAGTTGACTTACAATGCTTTACTAACCTCAGACATCATTTCAGTTCAGTCACTCAATCGTCTCAGACTTTTGCAACCCCATGGACTGCAGCACACCAGGCTTCCTTGTCCATCATCAACTCCTGGAGCTTACTCAAACTCATGTCCATCAGTCAATGATGCCATCCAATCATCTCATTCTCTGTTTGCCTTATCCTCTCACCTTCAATCTTTCCCAGCATCAGGGTCTTTTCCAATGAGTCAGCTCTTCGCATCACATGGCCAAAGTATTGGAGTTTCAGCTTCAGCATCAGTCCTTCCAATGAATATTCAGGACTGATTTCCTTAAGGATGGACTGGTTGGATCTCCTTGCAGTTCAAGAGTCTCTCAAGAGTCTTCCCCAACACCACAGTTCAAAAGCATCAATTCTTTGATGCTCAGCTTTCTTTATAGTCTAACTCTCACATCCATACATAACTACTGGAAAAACCATAGCCTTGACTAGATGGACCTTTGTCAGCAAAGTAATGTCTTTACTTTTCAATATGCTGTCTAGGTTGATCATAGCTTTCCTTCCAAGGAACCGGTGTCTTTTAATTCATGACTGAAGTCACCATCTGCAGTTATTTTGGAGCCCAAGGAAATAATGTCTCTCACTGTTTCCATCTACATGCCATGAAGTGATTGGACTGGATGCCATGATCATAGTCTTCTAAATGTTGAGTTTTAAGCCAAATTTTTCACTCTCCTCTTTCACTTTCATCAAGAGGCTCTTCAGTTCCTCTTTGCTTTCTGCCATAAGGGTGGTGTCATCTGCATATCTGAGGTTATTGATATCTCTCCCAGAAATCTTGATTCCAGCTTGTGCTTCATCAAGCCTGGCATTTCGCATGATGTACTCTGCATAGATGTTAAATAAGCAGGGTGACAATATACAGCCTTGACATACTCTTTTTCCTATTTGGAATCAGTCTGTTGTTCCATGGCCAGTTCTAACTGTTACTTTTTGACTTGCATACAGATTTCTAGGGAGGCAGGTAAGGTGGTCTTGAAAGGTTGTTGCTGAACGATAAGACACTGGGATTCTTGGCCTCCGGAGGAGACAAATTCAATCCAGGGCCAGAGACAAGGCTGGATTGCTTAGAGTTTTTGTGTAATAAAGTTTTATTAAAGTATAAAGGATATAGAGAAAGCTTCTGACATAGGCATCAGAACGGGGCAGAAAGAGTACTCCCCTGCTAGTCTTTAGCTGGATGTTATATAGTCACTGGCAGCCTGTTAATGAAAAGAATGTCTTAAAACTCAGAATGGCACCAGGCCCCTCATCCATAAGTTGCATTTTGTGATAATCTTGGCACCAGATAATTCATCCCAGGCCACAAAACGATTGACTTGAATCTTGTAGAAGGGCAGATTACCAAACAAATAGTTTCATTTACATAGATTAGGGGAACAATACCTGAGTATAACACACTGGTCTGTCAAGTAGTTTCTGAGCCATTTGGTGGAACTTACAGAGTCTGGGGTAAATGCATAGCACATTAACATAACTTAAGACAAACATTTCCATAAGAAAAATGTATTGGTTAACTCAAGGTTTTGACATTAGCTTCAGGTGAAACCAGGTGTCATGGCAACACAGCATTTTAAGAGAAACCTCCTTTTAAATTTGTATAGAGAAGGAAAAAAAAATATCACCAGTTTGTTTCCTCCTGCCGCTTAAGAGAGATAAAAATGTCTGGCACTTGCAGCCTATTTCCTCCATTTGGAGACCCCTGGCCTTCCTGCCTGTTACCCTCTCAGTCTTGTATTCCCATATCTTGAAGAATTTTCCACAGTTTGTTGTGATCCACACAGTCAAAGACTTTGGCATAGTCAATAAAGCAGAAGTAGATGTTTTTCTGGAACTCTCTTGCTTTTTCGATGATCCAACAGATGTTGGCCATTTGATCTCTGGTTCTCTGCTTTTTCTAAATCCAGCTTGAACATCTGGAAGTTCATGGTTCATGTACTGTTTAAGCTTGGCTTGGAGAATTCTGAGCATTACTTTGCTAGCATGTGATATGAGTGCAACTGTGTGGTAATTTGAACATTATTTGGCATTGCCCTTCTTTGGGATTGGAATGAAAACTGACCTTTTCCAGTCCTATGGCCACTGCTGAGTTTTCCAAATTTGCTGACATATTGAGTGCAGCACTTTCACAGCATCATCTTTTAGGATTTGAAATAACTCAACTGGAATTCCATCACCTCCACTAGCTTTGTTTGTAGTGATGTTTCCTAGGGCTCATTTGACTTTGCATTCCAGGCTGTCTGGCTCTAGGTGAGTGATCACACCATCATGATTATCTGGGTCATGAAGATCTTCCTTTTATATAGTTCTACTGTGTATTCTTGTCACCTCCTCTTAATATCTTCTGCTTCTGTTAGGTCCATAACATTTCTGTCCTTAATTGAGCCCATCTTTGCATGAAATGTTCCCTTGGTATCTCTAATTTTCCTGAAGAGATCGCTAGTCTTTTCTATTCTATTGTTTTCCTCTATTTCTTTGCACTATTCACTGAGGAAATGTTTCTTATCTGTCCTTGCTATTCTTTGAAACTCTGCATTCAAATGGGTGTATCATTCCTTTTCTCCTTTGCCTTTCTCTTCTTTTCTCAACTATTTGTAAGGCCTTTTCAGACAATTGTTTTGCCTTTTTGCATTTCTTTTTCTTGGGGTTGGTCTTGATCACTGCCTCCTGTACAATGTCACAAACCTCTGTCCGTAGTCCTTCAGGCACTGTGTCTATCAAATCTAATCCCTTGAATCTATTTGTCACTTCCACTGTATAATCGTAAGGAATTTGATTTAGGTCATACCTGAATGGTCCAGTGGTTTTCCCTACTTTCTTCAATTTAAGTCTGAATTTGGCAATAAGGAGTTCATGATCTGAGCCACGGTCAGCTCCCAGTCTTGTTTTTTTCTGACTGTATAGAGCTTCTCTAGCTTTGGCTGCAAAGAATATAATCAATGTGATTTTATTATTGACCATCTGGTGGTGTTCATGTGTAGAACCTTCTCTTGTGTTGTTGAAAGAGGGTGTTTGTGATGACCAGTGCGCTCTCTTGGCAAAACTCTTGTTAGCCTTTGCCCTGCTTCATTTTTTATTCCAAGGCTAAATTTGTCTGTTACTCCAGGTATCTCTTGACTTCCTACTTTTGCATTCCAGTCCTCTATAATGAAAAGGACTTCTTTTTTGGATGTTAGTTCTTGAAGGTCTTGTAGGTCTTCATAGAACCACTCAAATTTAGCTTCTTCAGCATTAGTCGTTAGGGCATAGACTTGGATTGCTCTGATATTGAATGGTTTGCCTTGGAAACGAACAGAGATCATTCTGTCATTTTTGAGATTGCACCCAAGCACTGCATTTTGGCTCTTTTATTGACTATGATGGCTACTCTATTTCTTCTAAGGGACTCTTGCCCACAGTAGTAGATATAACAGTCATCTGAGTTAAATTCACCCATTCCAGTCCATTTTAGTTCACTGATTCCTAAAATGTTGATGTTCACTCTTGCCATCTCCTGTTTGACCACTTCCAATTTATCTTGATTCATGGACCTAACATTCCAAGTTCCTATGCAGTATTGATCTTTACAGCATCTGACTTTACTTCCATCAGCAGTCACATCCACAGCTGGGTGTTGTTTTTGCTTTGGCTCCACCTCTTCATTCTGGAGTTATTTCTCCACTGATATCTAGTAGCATATTGGGCATCTACCAACCTGAGGAGTTCGTCTTTCAGTGTCTTATCATTTTGCCTTTTCATACTGTTCATGGAATTCTCAAGGAAAGAATACTGAAGTGGTTTGCCATTTGCTTCTCCAGTGGACCACGTTTTGTCAGAACTCTCCACCATGACCTGTCTGTCTTGGGTGGCCCTACACAGCATGGCTCATAGTTTCATTGAGCCAGACAAGTTTCAAGATGGTGGATTAGAAAGATGTGTGCTAATCTTCTCCTGCAAGAACTCCAAAATTACACTGGGGTACAAGAACTCCAAAATTACAACTCGCTGCTGAACAACCCTGGACAGGAAAATGTTGGATCCAACCAAGGAAAGATACCCCACGTCCAAGGGCAAAGAAGCCCTAGCAAGATGGAGGGGTGAAATTGCATTTAGAATCAAACACCACACCCACCAGAGACACTTGGAGGGCTCAAACAAACTTTGTGCACAGTAGGACCCAACGACCTCACAGAGACTGAGCCAGAACTGTGTTTGAGTATCTCCTGTGGAGGCATGGGTCAGCAATGGCCTGCTGCAGGGGAAGGGCTCTAAGTGCAGCAGACCTTTGTATGGCATAAGCCCTCTTGGAGGAGGTCACCTTAACCCCACCACAGAGCCACCAGAACTTCCACTGGACTGGCGAAACAAACTCTTGGAGGGCACAAACAAAACCTTGTGCACACCAGGACCCAGTAGAAAGGAGGAGTGACCCCACAAGAGACTGACCCAGACTTGCCTGTGAGTGTCCAGAAGTCTCCAGCAGAAGCGTGGGACAGCAGTGGCCTGCTGCACTGTTGGAGGCGCTGAGTGTGGCAGTGTGTGCATGGGACCTTTGGAAGGAGGTCACCATTATCTTCATTACCTCCACCATAGTTTGGCCTCAGGTCCAACAACAGGGGTGGGGGGAACACAGCCCTGCCCATCAACAGAAAATTACGTTAAAGATTTACTGAGCATGACCCCACCCATCAGGACAAGACCCAGTTTCCCCCTTGGTCAGTCTCTCCCACCAGGAAGCTTCCATAAGCCTTTTACCCTTATCCATCAGAGGGCAGACAGAATGAAAACCACAATCACAGAAAACTAACCAAACTGACCACATGGACCACAGTCTTGTCTAACTTCAGGCATATAACACCTGAATTGGAAATTTTACAGATTACACTGCTGCTGCTGCTGCCGCCAAGTCACTTCAGTTGTGTCCGACTCTATGTGACCCCATAGATGGCAGCCCACCAGGCTCTGCCATCCCCGGGATTCTCCAGGCAACAACACTGGAGTGGGCTGCCAGTTCCTTCTCCAATGCATGAAAGTGAAAAGTGAAAGTGAGGTCGCTCAGTCATGTCTGACTCTGCAATCCCATGGACTATACAGTCCATAGAATTTTCCAGGCCAGAATAATGAAATGGGTAGCCTTTCCCTTCTCCAGGGGATCTTCCCAATCCAGGGATCGAACCCAGGTCTCCCACATTGCAGGTGGATTCTTTACAAGCTGAGCCACCAGGGAAGCCCAAGAAAACTTGTGTGGGTAGCCTTTCCCTTCTCTAGATCTTCCTAACCCAGGAATTGAACCAGGATTTCCTGCATTGTAGGCAGATTCTTTACAAGCTTGAGTTCCAGGGAAGCCCTATATTCCCTGTGTTGTCCACGTACAAATGTAAAGAACAGATACTGTATGTCTTCACTTGTGAGTGAAATCTAACAAATAAAACATTATTAAGAGGTGTAAACTACTAGTTATAAAATCGTAACTTATTCAGTAGTTTCTACCTCTTAATCCCCTTCACATATTTTGCCCCTCCATCCACACCCCACTCTATGATAACCACAAGTTTGTTCTCTATATGTCTGAGTCTGTTTCTCTTCTGTTATATTTGTTTGTTTGTTTTATTTGTTAGATTCCAAGTACAAATAAAAACATACAGTATTTGTTCTTCTCTAAGTTACTTTAAAATAACAGAGACTCAGTCTTTAATTCCCTCCCCTCTTCAGATTGCTGTCATGAGTTTCTATCCATCCAGCAGCAATAGATCAGGACTTCTAGACTCACTGATTGTCCTCAGGGATAGTTACTTGTTGGGCAAAACTTCCAGGTGTACTCATCTTTGGCCAATCTCATACCTCTTTTCCTCTCCTCATAATACAGTGATTCATTGCTGAGGTCAACCTATCAGACAGGGGCTTCTGCTTCTTCATCCCCAAGGGCACTTAAATAATCTTTATCACTGTCCTTTGGGCTGTGAATGATTTTGTTTATCAAATAGAATTTTACATGATTTTTAAATGTTACTTGAAATGTTACAAGTAATTACTACTTGAAAACTGCAGTTAAAAGATGGTGGAGGAATAGGATGGGGAGACCACTTTCTCCCCTATAAATTCATCGAAAGAACATTTGAACGCTGAGCAAACTCCACAAAACAACTTCTGATCGCTAGCAGAGGACATCAGGCCCCCAGAAAAGCAGCCCATTGTCTTCGAAAGGAGGTAGGACAAAATATAAGAGACAAAAAGAGACAAAAGAGCTAGGGATGGAGACCTGTCCTGGGGAGGGAGTCGTAATAGAGGAAGTTTCCAAACACCAGGAAACCCTCTCACTGGCGGGTCTGGGGGAAGTCTTTGAATCTCAGAGGGCAACCTAACTGGGAGGAAAAATAAATAAAACCCACAGATTACATGCCTAAAAGCAACTCCCAGCAGAAAAGTACCCCAGACTCTCACATCCGCCACCAGCAAGTGGGGGCTGAACGGAGAGGAGCGGGTGGCATTGATTAGGGTAAGGACCAGGCCCAAATGCCCTGAGGGCAATTGGAGGGAGCCAACAGGGGAAAGCAAGTTAAACTGTGGGATAGCAACAGAGAGAGAGAAAAATTAACCTGCAAAAAATGCTAACCGAACACACTGCTGGCCCGTTCGCAGAACAAAGGAAGGGCTTAGCAATTCCAGAGAAGAGCTAGCTGGCTGTGGACCGGCCCATCCCCTACCAGAGGCAGGAGGCCGGGGGAGGGGAAAGGGGCAAACTTCGCCCCAGAGAACGGCACCCCTACCAAACTGCAAACAGGCTCCCAGTTTCTAACCAAAGACTTCCTGAGATTCTGGATGGTCGACATCCGCCGGGAGGGTCACAGCTAGAGACCAGCTCCCCAGCAGAGACACAAGGCGCACCCGACTGGCGCACGCAGAAACTGAGGCTGGGACCGCGGAGGGGACAAGGCGCACTGCACCCGGGGACAGCGCGCTTGTCAAGCTCCTGGCTGCCTGAGCTGCTCCGGCTGGGGAAGGCACAAAACGCAGACCCAACCGAGTCTGCGCTTTTGTGGAGTACCCCGAAACTGGAACTGCACGCAACGCAGGGCCCACTCCCTATAGAGCGGTCCAGGAGCCTGAGCAGTGTAGACGGGGAAAGCACACACCCGTGAGCGGGGCAAACCCAGTGTGGCCGGAACACTGCGAGTGCTCCCCACACATGCCAGTGACATTTGTCTGCAGCGCCCCTCCCTCCCCGCAGCGCGACTGAACAAGCGAACCTGAACAAGAGACCACCTCTGCCAGCCTGTGTCAGGGCGGAAATTAGACAAAGGGAACGGCTTCAGAAGTGACCGGTGCAACAGATTAAAACCCCTGTAGTAAACACCGACTATACCGGAAGGGGCCTATAGATAATCGAAGCGTGTAAGCTGGAACAAAGAGCTATCTGAAACTGAACTGAACCCACACTGCCCGTAACAGCTCCAGAGAAATTCCTAGATATATTTTTACTATTTTTTTAATTAAAAAAAAAAGAAAACTGCAGTTAATAACTAAAATATTTCATAACCAAGAGTGTTGGGTAAATAAAGAGGGGTTGAATTAACTCTCTTAGTGAGGTTAGAAAATTTCCTCAAAAAACTAAAAATGAGATACCATGTGATCCAACAATCCCACTCCTGGAAATATCTCCTATCTCCAGATAGGAAAAACCACAATTAAAAAAGATACATACACTCCTTTCTAATAGCTTTGATATTACTGGTACTATTTTGCATCCATATGAAATGCTATATACAGATACTATTTGGTGAGGACTGGGAAATATGGAAGTATTTCAGATGACTCCACATTTTGGACCCTGGGAGACAGAATAGATGATGTTGACATAGAATTTTGGTCCCTCAGAAGAGTACAAGGTTATGAAGGAAGGAAATGGGTTTCATTTTGGGTACACTGTGTTAAAGCACATGAGAATTCCAGGTAGAGATGTTAACTGAGTATTTAGAAATGTTATGTGGTTCTCTGGTCCCTCCTCAGGGTGGAGACACAAATACAGTGAGATGGGGTGAAAACTTAAGAAAGGAGAACAGCAAAGGGTTAAGGTGAGTAGAAAATTCTGAGGACAGAATGCCAAGGTTCAAGGCATTTGAGGGCTTCATTTTAGGTTTTAGAAGAAGGTGGGTCACTCCTCTCAATTTTTTGTTTTGGAATTGATATACACTGTTACCCAATTATGATTTTGAACATCTATTGCTCTTTTCTTGTGTGACCCTTCTAGCATTAACATTTTAAAGAGTCTTCTCCCTTATGTCTTGTGTACACAAGACATGAACCAAAGAAATCTTGCTGTGTCAGTGCCTTTAAAACTTCTTCAGACTGTGTTTCTTTATCCACTGGCAAGATACATGGACTTTACAAAATTATTCAACAATCACATATATAGGGAAATTTTTCCATGGAGAATTAAATACATGCACCTCAGACATAGTCAAGGCTCTGTCCCTTGTAATTCCAGTTGCTATAGGTTGGTGTATTTTTGAGGAAGGCTAAGGTAGTGGAAAAGTCCCTGATGCTGGGAGGGATTGGGGGCAGGAGGAGAAGGGGACGACAGAGGATAATATGGCTGGATGGCATCACCAACACGATGGACATGAGTGTGGTTAAACTCCGGGAGTTGGTGATGGACAGGGAGGCCTGGCGTGCTGCGATTCATGGTGTCACAAAGAGTTGGACAGGACTAAGAGATTGAACTGAACTGAAAGTAGTGGAAAGACTATTTGCCTTAGAGATCACATGCCTTTGGCACAGATAGTCTCCTTTTTGGAATGTACAGCCAATTACATTCTCATTTTCTGAATGTAACCTCATCCATGAGAAAGACAGTTTGCCCACTAGTCCGTCAGTTACTTTTTTTTCAAATCACACGTGAGCAAAGCTGCACTCTGTGCATTGTTCTTTCCACGCTTCCATGCCCCTGTGTTCTGATCTTCTGCAAGCAAGTCTGTTCCCTCACTAGATAACATTCTCAAGATCAGGGCTATGATTTTCTTTTAATCTCTGCATCCTGAACATTACGTACAGTATTTATTACAGAAATCATTGATTACAATAATCAATCATTATTGATTGAATGGATAATTAAAATCCAGTTCTGACTCCCACCAAAGTTTATTTACTTATTTAAAATATTTTTTTGATCCTTATTGTGTTCCAAGCTCTGTGGTAGATATTGGAAGTACAAGGTTGAAATAAGACACAATCCTTGCACTAAGGAGCTCATAGTATTTTATGTCAAAGACACATAGAAAATTAACATGTAAGGTTGTCAAGTACAAGGATACAGTCATCAGGAAAGTATGGTACTGGAACAAAGACAGAAATACAGATCAATGGAACAAAATAGAAAGACCAGAGATAAATCCACGCACCTATAGACACCTTATCTTTGGCAGAGGAGGCAAAAATTTACAATGGAAAAAAGACAATCTCTTTAACAACTGGTGCTGGGAAAACTGGTCAACCATGTGTAAAAGAATGAAAGTGGAACATTTTCTGACACCATACACAAAAATAAACTCAAAATGGATTAAAGATCTAAATGTAAGACCAGGAACTATAAGACTCTTAGAAGAAAAATATAGGCAGAACACACTTTGACGTAAATCACAGCAAGATCCTCTATGACCCACCTCCCAGAGATATAGAAATAAAAACAAAAATAAACAAAAGGGACCTAATTAAACTTAAAAGCTTTTGCACAATGAAAGAACTATAAGCAAGGTGAAAAGGCAGCCTTCAGAATAGGAGAAAATAAAAGCAAATGAAACAACTGACAAAGAATTAATCTCCAAAATATACAAACAGCTCATGCAGCTCAACACCAGAAAAACAAACAACCCATTCAAAAAGTGGGCAAAAAGACTAAACAAACATTTCCCCAAAGAAGACATGCAGATGGTGAACAAACACATGAAAAGATGCTCAACATCACTCATTATCAGAGAAATGCAAATCAAAACCACAATGAGGTATCATCTCATATGAGTCAGAATGGCTATCATCAAAAAGTCTGTAAACAATAAATGCTGGAGAGGGTGTGGAGAAAAGGGAACCCTCTTACACTGTTGATGGGAATGCAATCTGGTACAGCAACTATGGAGAACAGTGGGGAGATGCCTTAAAAAACTGGAAATAGAACTGCCATATGACCCAGCAATCCCACTGCTGCGCATACACACTGAAGAAACCAGAAGTGAAAGAGACACATGTACCCCAATGTCCATGGCAGCACTGTTTACAATAGGTAGGTCATGAAGCAACCTAGATGTCCATCAGCAGACAAATGGATAAGGAAATTGTGTTACATATATACAATGGAATATTACTCAGCTTTAAAAAAGAACACATTTGAGTCAGTTCTAATGAGGTGGATGAAACTGGAGTCTATTATGCAGAATGAAGTAAGTCAGAAAAACACCAATACAGTACATTAACACATATATATGTGGAATTTAGAAAGACAATAACGATGATCCTATATGCAAGGCAGCAAAAGAAACACAGATGTAAAGAACAGACTTTTGGACTCTGTGGGAGAAGACAAGGGTGGGAGGATTTGAGAGAACAGCAATGAAGCATGCATATTACCATATGTAAAATAGATGACTAGTGCAAGTTCGATGCATGAAGCAGGGCACTCAAGACCCATGCTCTGGGCCAGCTGAGAGGGATGGGGTGGGGAGGGAAGTGGACGGGGAGCTCAGGATAGGTGGACAATGTGCATCCTGGCTGATTCATGTCTATTCAGTGTATGGCAAAAGTCACCACAATGCTGTAAAGTAATTATGGTCCAATTAAAATAAGGTAATTAATTTAAAAGAAGAAATGAAAAGGCAGAGGAACCAGGGATCAAATTACTAATATTGGTTGGATCGTATAAAAACCAAGATAATTCCAAAAATATCTACTTCTGCTTCATTGACTATGCTAAAGCTTTTGACTGTGTAAATCAGAACAAACTGTGGAAAATTCTTAAAGAGATGGGAATACCAGACCACCTTACCTGCTTCCTGAGAAATGTATATGCAGGTCAAGAAACAACACTTAGAATCAGACATGGAACAATGGACTGGCTCAAAACTGGGAAAGCAGTGCATCAAGCCTGTATATTGTCACATTGCTTATTTAACATATATGCAGAGTACATCATGAGAAATGCTGGGCTGGATGAAGCACAGGCTGGACTCAGGATTGCTGGAAGAAATATCAATAACTTCAGATATGCAGACTACACCACCCTTATGGTAGAAAGTGAAGAAGAACTAAAGAGCCTCTTGATGAAAGTGAAAGAGGAGAGTGAAAAAGTTGGCTTAAAACTCAACATTCAGAAAACTAAGATCATGGCATCTGGTTCCATTACTTCATGGCAAAAAGTTGGGGAAACAATGGAAACAGTAAGAGACTTTACTTTCTTGGTCTCCAAATCACTGAAGATGGTGACTGCAGCCATGAAATTAAAAGATACTTGCTCCTTGAAGAAAAGCTATGAGCAACCTAGACAGCATATTAAAAAGCAGAGACATTACTTTGCCCACAAAGGCCCATCTAGTCAAAGCTGTGGCTTTTCCAGTAGCCATTCATGTATGGGTGTGAGAGTTGGACAATAAAGAAAGCTGAGCACCAGATAATTGATGCTTTTGAACTGTGGTGTTGGAGAAGACTCTTGAAGTCCCTTGGATTGCAAGGAGATACAACCAGTCAATAGTAAAGATAATAATTCCTAAATATTCATTGGAAGGACTGATGCTGAAGCTGAAGTGCCAATAATTTGGCCACTTGATGTGAAGAACTGACTCTTTGGAAAAGATCTTGATGCTGGGAAAGACTGATGCAGGAGGAAAGGGAATGACAGATGAGATGTTTGGATGGCATCACCAACTCGATGGATATGAGTCTGAACAAGTGCTGGGAGGTGGTGATGGAAAGGCAAGTCTGGGGTACTGCAGTTTCATGGTGTCGCAGAGTCAGACATGACTGAGTGACTGGACTGAACTGAAGTGAACTGATATCCAAGGTACTCAAGTTTTCCCCTGAAAGGCATAGTAAATATTATTAGCTGAAGTGTTACTGTTGGTCAACAAATTATACTAATAAATTATCAGTGGGTTCTATGCCACCCATCTTTTATTTATTTAAGGAAAAATACCCAATGGATTGAATGGTTGAATCAATGATTCATGGAGTTTCATTCCCTGAGTGTACTAAGAATGTCTGAAAACACACTGTCATTTAAAATAAAGGACCTGATAGAGTCAATTGAATTAACTGCTGTCGGGGAAAGAAGTGCAAGATATTTAGGGAGTATTAGTGGAAAAGCTTCTAAATGGATATAGCCCAGACACTAAGTTCATTTGGAAGATAATGAGAGGAGAGGAATTTGGGTTTCTAGTAGACCACAAATGACTCAGATCATGGGTCTGCAGACTTCAGATCAGTGTATAAACCTGCAAAAGTAGAGCTTCAGGAAGGGGCCAGAGCTGGTGATTTATAGCCTAAAACACTGAGGGATCATGTTGTCCTGTTCAAGTCCATGTATGGAGCCATGTGAAAGCACATCTGACCTGAGACTGCTTGCACTAAAAAATCCAGATAGACTTTGTGGCCAGGTTTAAGTCACTTAATTGTCAAGAAGTAGTATATAGTACAAGGTGAGTTTAGAAAAACTGTAGGTAGGAGTTAAAATTGGTGCAGTTAGTAAACCCTGGTCTAAGTCATCGATGGACAAAAAAACCAGGTGCTGACAGATGAAATGGAATGGGGTAGAAAGTTTTATGTACCAGATGCTTGGGGAGCTGGAAAGAGGGGGAAGCAATGTCTCTAACTATGGAAGAATAGCACCATTCTCAAGCATTCCTCATATTTCCTAAATGGTGCATGACACTGGTAGAGGAAGTATGAGACAAAGTCTCAAGTGAATCACTCTGTAATTCCTCACTGAAAGGTGAGGAAATCCATGGACAAGGGAACTGTGATATCAGTATAACTGGGGCAATTTATTTTTGATATTGCAAGCGCATGGTATTTGGGGAGGTAAACAAGTGCATCATGCCAGTCCTGGGATGGTCCCTCTGGGTGGAGCTGCCTCGTCCTTATAGAAGGAGTCTCCATCACAGGGCTGTCATTGTTGTGATGGTCATAGGTCTTCTTTGGAGCCTCTGGTGAGCACAACTCTTAGAGATCTTTTGGGAACTTGAGTGGTAGGGTTTAATCTGGGGGAGGAAGTGGCTTTAATTGAAGCAATTAGGGCTCTCTATGGGACAAAGAAGATAATGAGGATTTAGGGGTAAATTTTTGGTATTTGGTCATGAATGCGATCTTAAATGTGAGGAGAAAATGGAGTCAGAGGCACAGTCTTAACCTGAGAGAGAGTAAGGGAGATGAGATACTGTGCTATAGTACAGCATACATCAGTTCCAAATGCACCCTTCTCAGCATTCAATCCCATTGAGTGCCTAGCTTGGGCCTTTGCATTTCTCCTCAGAAGCCCACAGGTCAGTTTGGCCAGCAACCAAGACCTCATGGGAGAAAAAAGTAGAGATTTGTTTGGGGATTGGCTACAAGTTTATTATCCAGATTCTTCTTGAGAGTGTGTTTGTATTTGTACAACATCTGTGTAGATAATTTTGTTTTAGAAAGTGGTGGAAGAAAAGACTAACCAGAAAAGACTGAAGGTCTGAGGGCAAGAGATATAAAAAAGAAGGGTAAGAAGCTATTTATTAAAAACCATAAAGACTGTATTAGGAATCAAGAAGTCCTTAGTGATGGGAGGGTTGTTGGCACAGCTAAATGTTTTACCATTTGGACTCTCAGTTATGAAGAATGTTGTCTGTTTCTATTTCAGATTCCTTAAGACCCAGGAAGGATGTCTCACCACCAGCATCCACATCCGCATCCACAGCATCACCATCAGGTCAAGGAGCCCTGCCATCCACCTCCAAAAGTGTGCACACAGAAGTCCCATGAGCCTTGCCCACCTCATCCATGCCCACCTCCAGTGAGCCAGCAGAAATGCCCTCCTGGGCCACCATGCCCACCATGGGAGCAGAAGAGTCCACCCAAGTGGAAGTAACAGCACCAAGATCCAGGCTCTTCCATTGTCCTCCCTTTGACCATGGTGACGGATTGCATCTTCCTTAATCTGCCTCCTGGAGTGACAGCTGACAGAGAAAAGGCTTGGTTCCTAAAGTTGACACTATGTTGAACATAGCAACTTTCTGTTGGAAAAAGATCATTAGGATCATCGCTTGATCTCTCTTTGCCATGTTCCTGTCTGTAATCCACGTTGTGATCTCTATCCCATGAGCCATTAGTGTGTCTATTCTTTTGCTTCTCCAATAAACCATATTCATAGCCCATTATGTATTTCTTTCTTTCATTCTTTGTTTTTGTTTTGCATATAGTGTTTTTCATCTCTTCTGTCTACTACAAGTATTCTGAGTGTTCCTTTGCATTCCCATTGGCTTATCAGAATTAGACTTTTCCATCATCGAGTTCAGCTTTGCCTGAAATATGTCTTTTGGATTGGATCCATCATAGAATTCCATCATTGGTTTCAGACTTGTGTCTATCTTTGTCTACCTTGAAGACCCTGAAAAGAATTGAATTCTCTCAGTCTCAGGTTCCTTATTTGTAAAACCAGTAGGCAAGAATCTATTCAACTCAGTGTACTCATAGAAATTAATTTATTGACAAAAGTTTCCTAATTATTAACATAAGCCAGGCAATCTCTTATGTGCTAGGGACATGAGAATGGTGACTAAAGTCCTTTTTCCATCTAAACTCTTGAAGGATTTTGCACACACACACACACACACACACACACACACACACACACAGACAGACACACAGACACACATACAAGGCAAATAATAGTGATGCATGGGTGTATGTTAGAGACAACTGTGTAGACAAACTCTTCCAAAATGGGTTTTAGGGCAAAGACTTGAGTGAAGAGAAGAGTGAGCCTTGAGTATCTGGGGTGCACTGTACCAGTGAGAGGAGATGGCGAGTGCTGAGGCAGGGCAGAGTAACTGCAGGGAGAACAGTCATCAAAGAGACGATGTCTCCAAATGGGGTTGAAAACATTGGATCTGAAAGATGTATCAAAGGTTTTGATAATTTATTCACAGTTTTCCAAGCCATACTATGCTGAAGTTCAGAGTCTCAACTTTCTATGTAATTCTCTACTATCACATGTATTTTCTTTCTTTTTTTTTTCCCATTTATTTTTATTAGTTGGAGGCTAATTACTTTACATCATTGCAGTGGTTTTTGTCATACATTGAAATGAATTAGCCATGGATTTACATGTATTCCCTATTCCGGTCCCCCCTCCCACCTCCCTCTCCACCCGATCCCTCTGGGTCTTCCCATTGCACCAGGCCCGAGCACTTGTCTCATGCACCCAACCTGGGCAGGTGATCTGTTTCACCCTAGATAATATACATGTTTCGATGCTGTTCTCTTGAAACATCCCACCCTTGCCTTCTCCCAGAGTCCACAAGTCTGTTCTGTACATCTGAGTCTCTTTTTCTGTTTTGCATATAGGGTTATCATTACCATCTTTCTAAATTCCATATATATGTGTTAGTATACTGTAATGGTCTTTATCTTTCTGGCTTACTTCGCTCTGTATAATGGGCTCCAGTTTCATCCATCTCATTAGAACTGATTCAAATGAATTCTTTTTAATGGCTGAGTAATACTCCATGGTGTATATGTACCACAGCTTCCTCATCCATTCGTCTGCTGATGGGCATCTAGGTTGCTTCCATGTCCTGGCTATTATACACAGTGCTGCGATGAACATTGGGGTGCACATGTCTCTTTCAGATCTGGTTTCCTCGGTGTGTATGCCCAGAAGTGGGATTGCTGGGTCATATGGCAGTTCTATTTCCAGCTTTTTAAGAAATCTCCACACTGTTTTCCATAGTGGCTGTACTAATTTGCATTCCCACCAACAGTGTAAGAGGGTTCCCTTTTCTCCACACCCTCTCCAGCATTTATTGCTTGTAGACTTTTGGATAGCAGCCATCCTGACTGGCGTGTAATGGTACCTCATTGTGGTTTTGATTTGCATTTCTCTGATAATGAGTGATGTTGAGCATCTTTTCATGTGTTTGTTAGCCATCTGTATGTCTTCCTTGGAGAAATGTCTGTTTAGATATTTGGCCCATTTATTGATTGGGTCATTTATTTTTCTGGAGTTGAGCTGGAGGAGTTGCTTGTATATTTTTGAGATTAATTCTTTTTCTGTTGCTTCGTTTGCTGTTATTTTCTCCCAACCTGAGGGCTGTCTTTTCACCTTGCTTATAGCTTCCTTTGTTGTGCAAAAGCTTTTAAGTTTCATTAGGTCCCATTTGTTTATTTTTGCTTTTGTTTCTAAAATTCTGGGATGTGGGTCATAGAGGATCCTGCTGTGATTTATGTCGGAGAGTGTTTTGCCTATGTTCTCCTCTAGGAGTTTGATAGTTTCTGGTCTTACATTTAGATCTTTAATCCATTTTGAGTTTATTTTTGTGTATGGTGTTAGAAAGTGTTCTAGTTTCATTCTTTTACAGGT